>NW_026652288.1:29792522-30363999 GCF_009828535.3 Hylobates moloch | reverse complement strand
ACTCAGAAATAAGTCCGCGCAACTACAGCCATCTGATCTTTGACAAACCTGACAAAAACAAGCAATGGGGAAAGGATTTCCTATTTAATAAATGGTGCTGGGAGAACTGGCTAGCCATATGCAGAAAACTGAAACTGGACCCCTTCCTTACACCTTATACAAAAATTAACTCCAGATGGATTAAAGACTTAAATGAAAAACCCAAAACTATAAAAACCCTAGAAAAAAATCTAGGCAATACCATTCAGGACATAAGCATGGGCAAAGATTTCATGATGAAGATGACAAAAGCACTTGCAACAAAAGCAAAAATTGACAAATGGGATCTGATTAAACTAAAGGGTTTCTGCACAGCAAAAGAAACTATCATCAGAGCAAACAGACAATCTACAGAATGGGAGAAAATTTTTGCAATCTATCCATCTGACAAAGGTCTAATATTCAGAGTCGACAAGAAACTTAAACAAATTTACAAGAAAAAAAAACAACCCCATTAAAAAAGTGGGCAAGGGACATGAACAGACACTCCTCAAAAGAAGACATTTATATGGCTAACAAACTTATGAAACAAAGCTCAACATCCCTGATCATCAGAGAAATGCAAATCAAAACCACAATGAGATACCATCTCACGCCAGTCCAAATGGCAATTATTTAAAAGTCACGAAACAACAGATGCTGGCAAGGCTGTGGAGCGACAGGAATGCTTTTACATTGTTGGTGTGAATGTAAATTAATTCAACCATCATGGAAGGCAGTGCGGCGATTCCTCAAAGACCTAGAACCAGAAATGCCATTTGACCCAGCAATCCCACTACTCGGTATATACCCAACGGAACATAAATCATTCTATTATAAAGATACATGCACGCATATATTTACTGCAGCACTAGTCACAATAGCAAAGACACAGAATCAACCTAAATTCCCGTCAATGACAGACTAAAGAAAATGTGGTACATATACACAATGGAATACTATGTTGTCATAAATAGGAGTGAGATCATGTCCTTTGCAGGGACATGGATACAGCTGGAAGCCATTATCCTCAGCAAACTAACACAGGAACAGAAAATACTACATGTTCTCACTTATAAGTGGGAGCTGAACAACAAGAACGTATGGATACAGTTAGGGGAACAACACACAATACACACTGGGGCCTGTCGTGGGTGGGAGTGGGGAAAGCATCAGGAAAAACAGCTAATGCATGCTGGGCTTTATACTTAGGTGATGGGTTGATAGGTGCAGCAAACCACCATGGCACACATTTTCCTATGTAACAAACCTGCACACCCTGCACATGTACCCTGGAACTTAAAATAAAATTACCTTGATATATAGAAACCTCGCATTTTCAATGTACCTATTAAGTTCAGCAAAAGCTCAAAGCAGCTAGGTGCTGAAGGATACTGGTTAAGAATGAAATAGGGAGGAATGGGTGAGAAAGGCATTGCAAACCAGGGCACAGGTTCTGGTTGGGAATGGCCATAATGTGTTCAGGAGGCACTAGGAATCCAAGTTGAGCAGAATAGGAATAAGGTGGAGGCGTCTTGATAGCTCAATAATGCTTGGCACATAATTACACTCAAGACATTAGTGATTTGAATGAATTACTGAAGCCTAAGAGAAGAAAACGTCTGGGTCCACTATAAAAATCAAAAAGAGGGGAGACCTAAGAGAAAGACATGGAATGGGGGGAAAAGAAACCCACAAAGGACAGTGGTCAGGAGGGCTGCTGTAAACCGGTAATAACATATTACAGAGCAGTCCCTAGAAAGAAAAGAGGTAAGAGACTGGAGTTTCAGTGATAAAAAAAGGGGAATGTACCAGACAACACAGAGAAAACTGATTCAAGTTTCAACGAATAAAGGATACATAATAAATCTCTTATTCACAAAAAGGCTATGATTAAAATTAATGTTTAAAAAACATAAATGAGAAGGAAAAGAGGTAAAGACAAAACCAATAAAGTCAATAGGCAATTATTTCTGGAGACCAGCATAACTGAATGGGATAGGCTTTAGGCATATGATTTATTGGGAAAATATAGGTATATATTAAAATAATGCTTATTTTATACTTGAGTAAAATATTTAAGGGTTATATAGCAAGATTCAAATGTAGCATAAACTTTGTAGACGCCTTTAAAAATATCCGATAAAATCTGCTTGGTTGTTTCCTAGAGAAGTATTAATTATGCATTGTTTCATTTAAATTAACGTGGAACTCCTGAGAGGAGAAGAGAAAAAAAGATTACAATTTTATACATTGCGCTGAGATATAAGAGTCCCTCCCACATAATAGTTAATCCAATAGTGGTAACTGGTCACTTTGGTGTAAACACCTGGAAACTCTGGTTGTGAAGATGTGTGTATACACACGTACACATGCACATACACACAATTAAAGGAATCTTAGTCACACAGAACTAAATGAAACAGCAATAAAACTTAATGCAAATTAAGAAAACAAGCTAAAAAAGAAGGAATTCATAAAAGACCTCTAATCAAGGATCACACTCATCTAATCAATTCTCTAACAGAAACAGATACTTGATAAAGGAAGTAGAATAAATGCTTGGAGGAGACTCTAGGTGGTGGGTGTATGGGTGTTCGCTGTAAGCCTCTTTGAACTTTGCTGTATGTTTGAAAATTTTCCCATTAAAGTATCGGAAAAAACTATATGAATCAGTAGGATTGAATACGGAGAAAAACATGTATTCTAGCAGGAACAAGTTTATGAAACTTGATTTTTTAAAAATTTTTATTAGAATAACATATAGACTAAAAATAACCTAGATTAAAAGGTCAAATAGCACAAGAAAGCTTATAATGAAAAGAAAAGGCTCCTAGCACATCTCTGAGTTTCCAGGCCCTAAAAACAAGTGTGAAACTATGAAAACGTTATTAAAACATAAAACTTGTATTACATTTCTTATGTAATTTTCTTAGTGTATAGGTGGAATAAAATGAATTGGGGAGTCAGTGGAATGATAAAATTTTAGAATTAGAATTTTACATGTCTTTTTTTTTTTTTTTTTTTTTTTTGAGACAGGATCTCCCTCTCTGTTGCTCAAGGTGGAGTGCAGTCACGCAATCACAGCTCACTGCAGCCTCCACCTCCTGGGCTCAAGCAATCCTCCTGCTTCAGCCTCCCAAGTAGTAGGGACTACTAATTAAACCTTTAATCTATGGCCATTCAATACTAAGAATAGAAGATTTAAAAGCTCTTTAAATGGATTAATTAGAAAGAAGAGAAACTATTTTCCAGTTCATACTTTTACAAGAATCTTTGTTACTTCAAGTATAGTTTAGTAAAGAAAAGTGCTAGTAGTATTACCCAAAGCAATTTGCAGGTTAATATAATCCCTATCAAAATACAAATAACATTCCTCACAGAAACAGAAAACACAATACTAAAATTTGTATGGAACACAAAAGACCCTGCATAGCTAAAGCAATCCTAAGCAAAAAGAACAAAGCTGGAGGTACCACACTGCTTGATTTCAAATTATGCTGCAAAGCTAGAGTAACCCAAACAACACGGTACTGGTAGAAAAACAGATGCATAGATCAATCAGTATGTCAAAGAGATGACTGCACTCTCATGTTTATTGCAGCACTATTCGCAACAGCCAAGATATGGACTCAACCTATCAACAGATGAATGGGTAAAGAAAATGTATTCCATATCTATAATGAAATATTATTCAGCCATAAAAAAGAATGGAATTCTGTCATTTGCAGCAACATAGATGGAACTGGAAGTAATCATATTAAAATAAGTCAAGCACAGATAGACAAAATATCTCACATTCTTACTTGGATGTGGGTGCTAAAAAAGTGGATCTCATGGAGGCAGAGAGCAGAATTATGGTTACCAGAGGCTGGCAAGGGAATGGGAAGGTCGGGAGGGATGTAGAGAAGTTGGTTAAGAAGTACAAAAAAAGTTAGAAGGAGTAAGTTCTAGTATGGTAGGGAAATTATAGTTAATAATGTATTGCACATATTTAAAATAGCTAGAAGGCAAGAATTATTAATAAATGTTTCTAATGCGAAAAGATGTTTGAGGTGACAGTCCAATTATTCTGAGTTGATTGTTACACACTGTATACAGTTATCAAAATATCACATACACCCCCAAAAATACATACAACTGTTACATATCAATAACAATTTTTAAAAAGTGTTAGTAGCAGATTGGTAAATAATAGGTCCTATTGGACCTACTTTAATAAGTAGATGATTATTTGTAAACAATGTATAACTAAATATATTTAAATAGATGCTACTAAAATGTATGTAATGGATTAAACAATCTTCAGCAGTTTTAATCAAATTGTTACTCTGCTTAGCAACTCTGTCTTTGAAATAATGATATGATATCTCAGTTCAGTTTTACAAACAACATAATTCATTTTCAATCGAGAAACTGACATTAATAGGACTTTACTATACATTAATATATCTCTTTTTTTTCTTTAGACAGGGTCTTGCTCTGTCACCCAGGCTGGAGTATGGTGGTGCAATTGCGGCTCACTGCGGCCTCGACCTCCTGAGCAAGCTCAAGCTATCCTCTCACCTCAACCTCCCGTGTAGCTGGGATTACAGGCATGTGCCACCATGCCTGGCTAATATTTAATTATTTGTAGAGACCGGGTCTCCCTATGTTGCCCGGTTTGGTCTATGAATATAAGTTAGGAAAGAAAAATAATGCTTTCCTATCAATTGAATTGATTTTTCAATTTTCCTTTCCATGCTCGAGTTTTGGTTCATTTCTTTGATGTTCTGTCAGTGTCTTTCAAAGGTGCATGTTGGAATATGGAAAACAGATTGAAGAGGGCAAAAAGGTTGACAGTATCCATTAATTCACATTTATGGAGTGCTTAGTAAGTACCAAGTCCTGTGCTAGGGCTGGGATCACAAAGATGAATGATACCTCTCATGACATCAACAGTCTGGTAGGGGAGGTAAGCTTGTAAATAAACAAATTATTATACTATGTGATGAGGACAACAATGTAAAAATGTAGAAGATATAGGAACATTCAAAGGAAGGAGTGACTAACTATGGTAGAAGGGGTGAGGCAAGAAAGTTTCTAAGAAGGGCAATAACCAAGCCAGTTTTCAAGGTGTATAGATATTCAGGTCTGGGCTAGATAGTATTTGAGGCAAAGGGATAAGCAAAGAAAGCTGAAATAGTGTGCAGGGTGTTATTCACTGTTCACATGTCTGTCCCCCTTAATAGACTATGGGCTCTAGTCTATTAGGGAAGACATGTCTATGTTTTATTAACTTTGGTTTTTTCAGAGCCTAGTTACAGCAGGTGGTCAACAAAACTTTGTAGGAATGATTATTCTATCAGTAATGTAACACACATAACATGAATGTATAGAACAGTTGTTTCTAAGAGTTGGAGACAATAATTTAAAAATTAAACGTACTACTTTATTTAAAGTTAAAAAAAAATCTCTAAAAGCACTCTTTGATTTGTTGACCTTAAAGGACGCAACATAAATACTGTACTTAAGGCCAATGCTAAACTCAAAGCTCAGCAGCTGAAAATTATCCTTAAACAGTTCATTAGTAATAATTTTGGTGATGTATGGAACACCACTAGGGTGGTCTCGGTACTGAGCTAAGCTCTTTACACAGAAGTCATTTGTTCCTGACAGTAATCCCGAAGCAGGTATTTTCATGTGACAGATGTGATGGGGTAGTTTAGCAAGTTGATCACTATACTCTAGTTTGGAAAGTAACATTATTTTCCTCAATAGCTATAATATTTAGTTCCAATTTCAGTTGTACAAACTGTTTTTCTAATGCCCTAAACTGCAAAAGTCACAATACATGTATCAGCTCTCCAATTTTACCTCAAAGTTGAAGGACTGAAAAGAGGGAACATTTAGGACATCAGAGCAGCTTTGATGTTACAAGTCATGCAGTGTATTTCATTTGTGGTATCTAGTCTTGGCTAGGCATTTCTTTGCTGGTTATTAGTACTTAGTATTTATTTTAATGATATTTAGCACCTTTGAACTTTGTTTTATTTGTGGAAAAATAAAGTAACCTGGCCCTTTTCCATGCTCAAGTATCAGAGTTTTCTATGTATATTTAATATATTTCCATGCCACTACCTGCTGCTAAATAATTAGTTTCTGAAACTCTTACTGAGTTTCAAACAGTGAAACAAGATGAACTGTTGTAATGTCAAGTTTCCATTCCAAAGTAAACATGTAATATGCTTCTTCATTTCCGTCCTCCCTGTAAAAGCCATGCCTCATCACTCCCAGAATATAATAATATATTAGGTCCACCTTCACATAAGAATGGGTAATAAATAGGTTTACTGCCTTTTGGTAGGGTAAATAAAATCTTTTATTCCTTCTAATTAATTCTTCACTTCTTTTTATAAATCAAGTGATTTCCCTGCCATCTATGAAGTTGTTTCAGCTAGGGAATAACTAATCAGCTATTGTTTCCTATTTCAAAAAAAAAAAATCTATCAAAAGCCCTAATTAGAGTATTTTAATAAAGTCAATGATGGAAGTTTAAATAGCTGGCAAAAATTATTTTTAAGTGATATTTCAAGACACATCTTCACTCACAAATGTTCTCAAATCACTAGGCATTTATTTAAATGAAGGCCTTTCCTAAGCAGAAGGATCCAGAATTCTTATGGACATAACAGATTCTAAAAAACTTCTCTAGATAAAGTCTGAGTAGAATGATTATGTAAATGAAATGAAATGAAAATGAAATGTACCAGAAAGGCAACACTGAAGGCAGACAGATGTCCTTGAGTAAGGAGACATGATTATCACTACTCTCTTTCAAAACAAAATTCCATAAAATAGAATTTAAAATGCCATACAGAAGGAAGAAAAACTTGGTCTAAATCACCTCTTGGATGCTTTGATTTACGCTTTTCAAATACTGGATGAATGGAAAAAGAATCCTGGCCTATTACTAACCATTGGTCAAAGACATGAGTAGGAGCAGCAGCAGACCCAAAGAAAACGAACTAAAAGATTAGTAGGTAAAAGTTCACCACTCATGATTGGATACTTTAATATGCTTTGAATATCAAAGATAAAATAGACACCATTATAAATAAAAGCTATCTGTGTGTATACACATTTGTGTTTTTCATTTGCTTTTCAAGAAGATACCCCATGTACCAAGTACATTCAATTCACTCCAATAACACTAGTGCTTAAAGACACCTCATCAACAGTTTTACAACTTAGGAATTAGATGAACAGGAGAAAGACATTCTTAATCTGTTGTATGTCTAATTACATTTTCAGTAGGCAAGTGTCCCTCTGGATGACAGCAATACACCGTCCTGTTTCTCTCCTTTTTTTTTCCCCCTCAACATGACATCCTTCAGTCACTCTCCTGATTTAGGATAAACATACTCGTTATCCACCTTTTTCTCAATTCATCCAACTGAAAATAAAGTCAGCATCCAGCTATGTCGGACAGCACTCTAACACAACATCCTAGAGGAACTATTGTAATTGTGTTGTATACAGCTCCCCTACCAAAGAGGACACATTTTGTTCTCAACAAAACTAAACATGGAACAATATTTCAATTGGAAGGCATTATTTAATATTTAAAAAAATGTTTTTGTGAAGTTTACTGTCATGAAAGAACTATGGCTGTAGGAAGTCCCAAGTGAACCTAACTGGAATTTAATATCTGATGAACTGGAAAGCAGGCCAATTTGCTAATGGGTCAATGCCAAATAACCAATTTGCAGAATTTACAAAATGTAGTCTTTACCAAAATCTTGTCTATCAAGTTTATAGCAATTCATAATGTTAAGGTTTTTTTCAATAACCTTTGAAGATTTCTGCAATTTTATTTGACTGGATTTCATTGTGTCTTTTATTAACTCATTACAGCTGAACAAAACTAGGGCAGAAAGTGGCCAGGTGCTGTCGCTCACGCCTGTAATCCCAGCACTCTAGGAGGCCGAGATGTGTGGATGACCTGAAGTAAGGAGTTCAAGATCAGCCTGACCAACATGAAGAAACCCTGTCTTGACTAAAAATACAAAATTAGCCAGGTGTGGTGGCACATGCCTGTAATCCCAGCTACTCGGGAGGCTGAGGTAGGAGAGTTGTTCGAACCCGGGAGACGGAGGTTGCAGTGAGCTGAGATCGTGCCATTGTACTCCAGCCTGGGCAACAATACTGAAATTCTGTCTCAAAAAAACAAAAAAAACAAAACAACAACAACAAAAAATAACAAAAACAAAACTAAGGCACAAAGAGAAGAGGAGAGTTTGAGGCCTCAGAGTCTGGTTAGGAGTTCTGGCTCCTAACTGCTCTAACGATATCTGCCGTATAAATTTTCATCCACTCTCCTCATTCCCATGTATGTGCATGAATGATACGGCAGTGAGGAAGAGGCCTCTGAAGAGGATGTTTGGGGGCACAGCCACATGAGCAGAAACTGGTAAAAAGGACAGGAGAGGAGAGCAAGGTGTTTATCCCCAAAGATATGGTCTGAGTCCTAGAGAAAGAAGATTTGAATTAAAAGCTGAAGGAGATGAAGAAGTGCTTCCCAGGAGGGATCTCCTTCAGGACAGAGAGAGGCCAGAACCACTTGGCCCTTGGAGAGTTGAAAACGTCAGGAGCACAGAGTCATGCCCTAAGCAGCGAAGCAATGTTTCTGGCCTATACAGCCAGCTATGAGGTGACCTGATCAAGGTGGCTTCCTCACATGGATTTTGCAAGGAAGGCTTCTACCACAGGGCCAGAGCTCAGGAGACATAAATACTTGGAAATTATTGTTGGACATTTGGGGAGAGATGCTGAAGTTTGGCAGCTAGGCTGAAGAAGGCTTCCAGACAGGACTTTTTGGTATTATTATAATCTCATCTGTATCTTTAGGCTAGGAAGACTTGGGGACATTTGGAATTACTACAACACTTAAAGACTGGTCAATTATCTTTTAATCATTGATCTTGGATAAAAATCAAATTGTTCTACTTCCAATAGAGTTCAATTATATGTCTAAGAGGAGAACTCTTAAAAAAAAGTTACCATAAACAAATGAGTTATTCATACTAAAGATATTGTTAGGAAAGAGGAAATTATAAACAATTCAAGTTTTGCTTAACTTTTACAATGTTCAGTTTCTTCTTTCTCTTATATTACAACTTCACCATCCTGTTGTCTTTGAAAAATCAAATTAGATAATAAGCCTATTTTTATAAATATAAAAACCTTATAATGTTACAAGAGGACTTCTCAGACTTCAGAACTTCAAAAGACTAATTTAATGCATCAAAGTCTGTATCTTCAGATCTTAGGATTTTAAATTCAGTAGAGCCCATGTCTATTTAAAGTTTCCCTAGAGTGCTTTTCTATTTCTGAGAAATTTAACAATAACAAATAGTTACCAAAAATAATCCCTTTGAAATTACAGTAACCGCATGAGAAAGATGTTGCATCCCGTAGTTTCAACATCATAAAAAAAAATTACCATGTTTAAATAACCACAAATTGCCTAGAAGTTCTATTAAAAAAGAGAACAGAAGATTCTTGAAATCTCAGAAAATGATCAAATATTAGAATTAAAAGAGATCTCAGAAGTCTTCTAGTTCTGTCCTCTTCACTAGTTCTCCCTAAGCTGGTCTCAAGGCAGAGAATGTTTCCAAAGGAAGGGGGTGTCCATTAGGATCAAGTGTTAGTGACAGAGCAAGAAAGGACAAGGTCTGGGATTTACCACAAGGTGGTCACTTGAGAGTGTTCGGGTTTAGTGGAATCTAAGAGGTAGAAGACTGATCACAAAAAGTTTTGAAGTTATTAGGGAATAAGGGTGTCATGACAGTTCATCAACAGCTCTTCCAAGAAGCTTATATCTGAAGCAAAGAAAGATGTAGTGTAGAAGCTTGGAGTAGGGATGCATGGTGAGGGGGTTATAAAAAGTGTCCGTGTAGTTGCATAGGTTTTTTTTTTTTTTTTAAGTCTTTTTTTTTCCTTTTTAAAGACTAAAGACATTTGAACAACATTAAATGCTGACGATAAGAAAGGATTGGTAAGTTAGAGCTTAAAGACAAGAGACGCAGGGGCAAGAGTGTTGAGGATGGGCAGAGGAGGCTTGAAATTGCTACTGCAGAGAATGGAATGGTTGGCTAGGGAAACAGAAAAATGGTCAGCCAGCATTGAAGTCAGCAACCGTACTGTGATGAAGAGTGTCCCCCAATTTAATGTTTACTGGAACCCCAGAACGTGACTTTACATCTGCAAAGAACCTATTTCTAAATAATTAGTTAAGTCACAATGATGTTATAGTGGATTATGGTAGGTATGATGAGTGGTATCCTTAAAAGAAGTGGGAAGTCACAGAGCAGAAGGCCATACAAAGATGGAGGCCATATAAAGACTGGAATCATGCTGCCATAAATCAAGGAATGCCAAAGACTGATGGCAACCAAGAAGAGGCAAGGAAGGACTCTTCCCCAAAGCCTTCAGAGGGAGCGTGGCTCTGCCAATACCTTGATTTCAGGTTTCTAGCTTACAGACTGTGAGAGAATAAATTCCTACCGGTTTTTTTTTGTTTTGTTTTGTTTTGAGACGGAGTCTTGCTCTGTCACCCAGGCTGCAGTGCAGTGGCGCGATCTCGGCTCACTGCAAGCTCCGCCTCCCGGGTTAACGCCATTCCCCTGCCTCAGCCTCCCGAGTAGCTGGGACTACAGGCGCACACTATCACGTCTGGCTAATTTTTTTGTATTTTTTTTAGTAGAGATGGGGTTTCACCATGTTAGCCAGGATGGTCTTGATCTCCTGACCTCGTGATCCGCCTGCCTCAGCCTCCCAAATTACAGGCGTGAGCCACCGCGCCCGGCCATTCCTACTGTTTTAAGCAACCTAGTTTATGATAATTTGTTACAGCAGCCCTAGAAAATTAATACAGCAACCAAGAGTTTATTTTGGCAGTAATCTGCATGGTTTAGGGGATTTTCTCCAGCAGAGCTAAAAGCCAGTGCAGGTATAGAGAAGGCAAGCAGCAGGCAAGACCCAGGAATGCACTTCTGCCGACTGTGTGCCACCCAAGAGCAACAGGGCTAAGGTGTTCAAATACTAGCAAGAGTTTTGTTTAAACAATGGACCACAGAGTATAACCGAGAAGAGAGAAAAGCATGAACACAGAAGGATGATTATGGATAGGGAAAAAGCATAAGGGCATTAAGGGAAGAGAGATCTTAATGAGAGTAAAAACAGCCTAGAGAGATGTTGCAACTTAATGTTTAACAGGTGGAGCAATTCCTGAAGACAAGATCCAAAGTATGAAGTAGTGTGAATAATGAGGAGATCATGGAACTGGCATGAGTTATCATGCAGATGGTGAACTTACCTAAGAGTGTGGCTAGACTAGGGAGGGAATGCAAGACTGAGCCAGGTGCTAAGTCTCCCCTCTCCAGTGAAATGAAGGCTGAGGCAGAGGATGTAGTGAACGGTTGACTGATATCTGAGAAAGGTAAAAGTTGCTATATTTAGATGACAAAAGGCTCAAAAAAATGTTTTTTGACTCAGGGTATTTTTTTTTTTAATTCCAGGATGGATAATCAGAGGTAAATTAAGAATATTATATGGTAGTGAGATATGAGAAAATGAACAGCTCTTACTTGAGAGGGAAACAAGGAAGACGCATGGAGTCAGGAGACAGCCATGTTTTAATGAAGGCAATAAGGCAGATAGCATGGTCAACGAAGAGGTAGTTTGAAAAATGAGCCCATCATCCTGATGATCAAGATTATTTCTCATTTACCCCATAGAGACTGTAATTTGGCTACAACATCACTCTGATATATAAAATCCTACCTCTACTCATGTCCTTTAAGCCTAGAGGGTTTTTTTTTTTTTTGAAATATAGTAATATTAGTTCCTTATCAGGGCAGCAAGTGGTTCTTCCACTGGCAAACTTTTCCGATCACCCAAATCACCAGCACAAAGGAACATTGTTGGAAAGATCACTGATGCTTTATGATGTGCTTGAGACATCACTGAAGCACATAAAACTTTTATATTAGTCTAGAATATAGCCAGTTTTTATGGATTCTAATTATTACAGAGGCCTGATGGCCCTGAAGAAGATAAAAGTTGGACTAACTGCCATCATAGAACATTTTTTGCTAAGCTGCATCAGTATCTACAACCAAGTTTTGCTACTTAGAAAGCACTGTCTAATTATACACAGACAATAAACTCGAAAGAATTACAGCAAGAAATCCACAGAACCTTCCAGGATATTGTCAGAGTGTGGCCATAAACCATATACAAAGCAGTGATATTCTTTAACCTCTTTAAGACTGTGACATCTGTACCTACCATACACATTATATCTTGAATGAATTCATTAAAGTCAACAAGAAGCCTTCCTTATTATTAAAGCCATTCTAAATGTGATTCAGCCAGCCAGAACAGTTAATAACAACAACAACTGCAACAACAACAAAGCTATTTTTGGCTAGATGCATTGAGTGAGGGTAAAAAAAGGAAGCAAGAACAGGGTAGTCAACAGGCTAACAGGGTAGAGAAGAGAGGTTCATGCATGTAACTACAACACTGAGGAATCTTAATAGATGTACAGTTAAACTGCTACAGGGATTCAGAAAAAGAAAAGACCAGTTTGGCTGACAGGATCCAAGAAAGTTTCACGGAGTAGATGGCCACAAATAGAAATAAAAACAAACACTGCATGTTCTCACTCATAGGTGGGAGTTGAACAATGAGAACACATGGACACAGGGAGGGGAACAACACACACCAGGGCCTGCTGAGAGGTGGGGTGCGAGGGGAGGGAACTTAAGAGGAAGGGTCAACAGGTGCAGCAAACCACCTTGGCACACGTATCCCTAAGTAACAAACCTGCACGTTCTGCATATGTATCCTGGAACTTGAAAGAAAAGAGCCCTTCCCTGTCTTCTTGTTTATTTCAAACATTCCCACCTAATTCAACAGGAAAAAAACCAAACCAAAGCAAATTTAAAATCCTGAGTGGCTATACAAACACCACATATAATATACATACCAATAATTAGGAGCCTGAAAAATCCAATGGGTAGAAATTTAACAGTATTGGTAAAGACTGCCACAGAAATGATGGCAGCTCACTCGTCAAGATTCATTTTCTTCTTTTCTCTCCATTTGCTATCACTTGATATAATACACTGGCCAAATTCGGACAATTTCAACAGATGGACCTGGAAGCTAAGGGTTTTATCTTTTACAACCACCCTTCCCCAAGGTGAGAGTATAATGTTTCAGCATTATCTTGCCAGACAGAAACTGCATTGGGGGTTGTGGTGGGAAATCTGTTTACAAGTGGATGGACTAAAATACTGAAACAGAAAAAAAGATCAAGTATGTGCTTTTTAGGCCTTGGGTAAGGACAATGGCAGCCAGAGGACAACACTGCTATTGTGGTGATGCAGAACACTATTTTTGGATGGCACTTTAATGAAACAATGAAACCCATGATCTTAAAGTTTACAGAAATGAAATTTGAGTTGTAATTGCTATCTATCTCTATTCCCAAGATAGCAAAAGAGGCAATAGATGCATCTGAGAAACTTCTGGTTTAGCTCCTCAAATTGCAAATTAAGATCTAAATACTGAGTTTTATTTTAACAATAAGCCATACTATCATCCTTTTGATTAATACTCAATAGCTAGTTATATCTGTTGGCTAATTTAGCTTATCTTAAACTTGTGTGCCAACACTTTAAATAAAAACACTTTAAATAAAGAGCTAATTAGAGTATAAAATAAAATGAACTGCTTTATAGTGCAGAACAATGGTCAGCAGAATACAAAGATCTGAATTATTAAAAGTTCTGAAGTCATAAAAAAGGATGACCTTTATAAAAGAATAGCAATCTGCTTCAATTTATGTAAATGTTACAAGCTATTATCCAATGGAACTTAAGGCTGCATAAAAGGTGAGAATTCTCAGGCATATTCCATCATACTCTGTGACATCTAACATTCCCATTTTCTGTAATTGCTGCCTCTTTGATGTTTTCATCCTGAGTTTTCCTCTCCTAGCCAAACCTTGTAGGGCCAATAGACTATGATGTTGCATTTGGTACACAAAGTTCCTTCAACATAGCACAGTGAGTCAGTGAGTGAGAAATAAACTAAAATAAAATTTAAAAGGAAGGCTATGAGGATGAAATTTTTAAAAGGAATCTGGGCTTATGATATACATTATGGCCTTTACATCCAAACTATTAGAAAAGTTGCTGTAAAAGCTGCATAATAAGCAAAGTTGGACAACAGAGATTGTGCTTGGCATAAGTTCCTTACAGCTAGGAGAGAGCAAATAAGCCAAATACAAAATATCCTGAGCCACCAAGTTAGGATAATCACCTACAAATACAATATCTTTCACTGCCATTGTGAAGAGGAGTTATATATCCTCATCAAATAATATTATTCAAGGTGGTGCCTGTGGGTTATTAGCCTCATAAAGAATTCTGACAAACATATTCCTATAGAAGTTCACTGATCTCATATACAATTTGATTGTAGTATATCTGTCACATTCATTAATGTATTCATTCAATATTTATTGAACGATTTAGCACCACTGCCCTGGGAGGGGGGCAGGGGCAGGGGTGAGGAGAGGGGGAAAGGGGGAAAAGGAGAAACAGAGGCTGACTGATTCAATGCTTTTACTTTGGTTTTAGAAGCTCCTTGACCCAAAGGAGCTTACACTCTAGTAAAGAGGAAAAAACATATTTTCTAATTACGTGATTATTCTTGCTTTTTAGTATTTTTAATTGACAAATAATTGTACTTATTTATGAGGTAGTGTGCTATTTTAAGATATGTATGCAATGTGTAATGATCAGATCAGTAACTGGCATATCCATTACCTCAAACACTTAATTCCTGTGTTGAGAACACTGAAAAGCTGCTCTTTTGGCTATTTACAAGTATACAATCAATTACTGTTAATTATAGTCACCCCACAGTGTTATAGAACACTATAATTTATTCTTCCTATCTAGCTGTGCTGTTGTATCCATTAACCAACCTTTGGCTACTTCCCTTCACTTTTCCAGCCTCTAGTAACCACTATTCTACTCACTACTCCTATGAGATCAACTTTTAAAGCTTCCACATATAAGTGAGACCATGCAGAATTTATCTTTCTATGCCTGGTTTATTTTACTCAACATTATGTGCTCCTGGGTCATCCATGTTGCTGGGAATGATGAGATTTCATTCTTTTTTATGGCTGAATAGAACACCATTGTATATATTTACACACCACATTTTCTTTATCCATTCATCTGATTATGAACACTTAGGTGGATTGCATATCCTGGCTATTATTAATAGGGCTGCAATTAACATGGAAGTGCAGATATCTCTTCAACATACCAATTTCCTAATCACCCAGAAGCTGTGTGAGTCTTAAGATGGGTTCAACTGTTGTAGAAGACTGGAGGGGGACTGATAGGACTTCCAGCTAAAGAGATCAAGAAATGATCTTCTTGAGATAGGCATAAAGGAACAGGGGTATCTGATCAAAGGCAGAAGAGATGGGAGTACTGCAGGTGGTGGGAAAGAGTGGGCCACTGTGAGGCATGTGAAGTCACCACTTTGGATGGAACTTAAGTAGAGGCAAGAGCCCAGACTGGCTCTGTAGCCTGAGGTTTGAGAGCTCAGCAATGCTCTTAACTTGGGTTTTGGTCAGCTTCCTTTTCTCATTTACCACAACAACTATTCCAAACTCTCATTAATCACCTCCATCCCCTTGTACCCCACCATCATCAGATTACCTAACCTCTGATCTGACAGAGAGCACAGGGCCTTCCAGCAAAGCATCCCTCACCTTCTCACCACCTGCTCCCAACCATAAGATACTATTTTGGAGTAACTATGATGATGTTGCTAAAGCCAACAGGTCTTATTTTGTCTTAGAACAAGTAGTAAACTGCTTAGGAAGATAATAAACTATCTTAGAATACTAAGAAGGGAACAATTTACTCACCAGGCTTGGAGTATTTATAAAGTCAAACAAAAATATATATTCATGCTGAACCTTGCCTCCTGCCTTACAAAACGAGGAGTCCCTCTTAACCTGATTTCTGCTCCTATCCTCTCCTGATTTCTCAGAAAACTGCTCCATTGTTAACCCTTTCACATTCAGCTGTTCTTCCACATAATCTTCTCAGCATTTAAAAATGCTAAACTCTTCTATTCATCCTTGATGCAACTTCCCCTTTCTGTTGTCTACACCCCAGCCCTCTCCGCTTCATCAGGAAACTCCCTGTAGCAGTCATCTAAACTAGCTATCTCCACTTACATCACTCTTCACTTACATCTGGCTCCTGTTGCCTCCATTCCTGTGAAACTATCCCCTCTTTAAGGTCGCCAAATACATTATAGTTGCTGCACCCAAAGGATACTTCTCAGATTTTACGTTCAAAGATGTTACTAGTACCTAAAATCCAGATAAACCGCTGATATCTTAGACAGCATATATCCATTTCAGCCTGTGGATATCCAACCTTACAAATAGGCCAACTACACTGGAAAAGTTTGATTCGGATCAAATTGATATTTGCAAGTATAAAATTATGACCATTTATAACCATACACAGAAAAGACAAGATTTATTTGTTTAAGTCTCAAAACCATTAGTAAAGACAGACATTTCTCCAGAGTTTCTTTCCTAGGAAACATCTTTGTAATTGAGATGAATCATAGTCTTTTCTTACTATATGCCATCATATAGTCTGTAAATACCTCACTCATGGATCAAAGGAGATGTCAAAAACATGAGGTATAATTACTTTTACTGAGTCTCTTTTAACTGAACATAATTCATGCAGAAGTCTCAAAATAAGATACTATTTTGGGATAGCTATGATGATGCTAAAGCCTTATTCCAAAGGTCTTATTTTATCTTAGAACAAGTAGTAAACTGCTTAGGAAGATAATAAACTGTCTTAGAAAACTAAGAAGGGAACAATGTACTCACCAGGTTTGGAGTATTTATAAAGTCATAAATACTAGAACTTTCACAGTTCCCACTCTAATTCCCTTTCTTTTCTATACAGTTTGTTAGAAGTGAGACTTCATGACAACTAAGACTACTTCTCTAACTTAGTTCTTGACACACAAAAAGGCTGGTCTCCACTGCTGAGTATCTAACCCTGACTATACTCTCCCAATTTCTTTACCAATTCAAATCCTGCCATTCCTCCAGATCGAATTCAAAGTCCTATTCCCTAAATTCTCTTACTCTGCCAGCCACCACAACTGTTTTCTACTCTGCACTTGTATGCTGTTTCTGTGACACTGGATCATATACTAACCTCCTAAATTTATGCATAAGGATGTGTTCATTATACATTTTTATTCTGATACTGTCACTAGTATGCCTTAATCACATGATATTAACTACAACACATAGGACTTACCTAAGATTCAGATTATATGCATTTACAACAAAGACATTTTCTTTAAAATACTTAAATATAAACAACTTTAATGTATACAGCTTTAAAGATAATAGGTACAGGGCAAGCTTCTTGTAACATGTTTCTCCTTTGCCTAAACTCTATTCATCTATCAAGTCTAAACAAAAGTCACAGTATTTCCTGTCAAGTCTTTCTTAATTTCAGTTCTTACCAATGTCCATCCCTAAAGTTTTAAAATATAAGCCTTCATTAAAACTAATCTAGGCACATAAGAATGGCTACTGTCTCCTTGAATTACAAAAGGAACAGGCCAGGTGCCGTGGCAACAGAGACCCTTTCTAATGAATTTAAATAAATAAAAAATAAATATGAATGAATGAATAATGGAACCAACATGGTAAAGATGCTTTTTACTGATCCAAAAGGTTATTAATAATTTCCATAACTGAAATTAATTGGTAAATTATCTGGTAACTTCATTTGGATTTAACATTATGAACCTGTTGTAGTCATTAAGACACTAATGTGAATGAAAACAAGTAAATCTTATGAGCTAGAAAAAAAGTGTTCAATTCTTTTTAGGCACTATGGATTACAGATTATGAGTAATTTCCATGTACTCACATAAGGAACAGTATGAAGTTCCTCTCCTGAAACATATCATGGTCAAGTTGGTAGATCTTTTATAATAATGACATCTAAGATCAGTCCGCAAAAATAGAAATGTTTGTTTTTTAGCTTTGAGAGGTGCTGGTTAACTGAACATAGATCTGCTACCAATGAGTGACAACTGTGCCTAGAAAAGGCACTAACACTTCTTCTACTGTAAGTTAGCTCATTACCACTGTAAGTCACCAAGAACTTAATGCAAGAAGAAAAATACAGGAAAGACCATTTTGCCTTGACATCTAAGGAGATCAGTGCTAAGGCTCATGTTTGACTAGGAGCAGCTTTCCTTAGCTTGGGTAACATGCCTTTCCTTTGAGCCCTATGCACACACATACTTTATTACCTGACTTTGGCACACTGGGCCACATTTCACTTATTTATCTTCTGCTAAAGGCCATTTAAAATTCTATGATGAAACAAGGAAGATCTAAGTCATAAATAAACTATGAATATACAATAGGAATTTAAAACTTTGGTACTGCAGTCTCACAAGTTATCAGAATTTCTACATGGAACCCCAAATTACTTTCAGACTACATTTATACAATGCAGAATTAATCCAAAGCATTCAAAGTTTTTGGAGAGGAAATCTGTCACTTCAAAGAAAGTGGCTGTGAACCTAGAGATAAGACAAACAACTATCAACATAAATTTCTCACATTTAATGTCTAAGAAATTGTGTGGCTGCCTCACACTTTCAAAGGCAAAGTGTTTAAAAGTTTACAAATACCCATGTAGTGTATGTAGATTATTTAAAAATGTTATATATAGTAAATAAGAAGGAATCACAGACAGATGTTTACTTAACAATACTCAGATATTTCTTAGTGAAAAATATTTCGGCCATCAAAATCAGGCAGGTAGCATGAACAACAGAGATAATGGCCATGGTCAAAGACAAAGAAGAAGAAGAAGAAGAAGAATAGCACAAATATGAAGCTAGCTGTCAAGAGAGTAAAGACAGTGATTTTTTCCCCAAGGAAAAATATTAAAATGAAAAGATGCAACATATTGTAGATTACTGTCTGTTAGTGTATTATAATCAAATGAGACTATCACTGGAAAAGGTACTTCATAAAACAAAAATTGAGAAACAAACGTAAATCAGTGGTTTCATTTTAATTTCCCTTTCAAGTACCACTTCCTATGAAAAAGAGATGAGTGAACCACAATGAAATTATGTGGATTACGTTATTAATTATCACAAAATAAAACACTTAAAAATATGCATTTTGTGTACATATGCACTTCTGATAGATTCTCAACATCAGTAATCTTACCAAGTAGGATAATCCTTGGAATTTACCCCATGTGGCCAAATGCAATACTCTTGTGTGGAGGGAGTGAAAGCCACTGAGAACACTTAAGCTTTACTCTCCTACATAACTTCATTAGCGGAAGGCTGCTGATTTAGAAGTTACTGACATTCTTTCAAAGTCTTACACTTTATGCAGTGCCGAGTAGCCAACTTATGATAAATGAACCTGGACTAGTTTTGCTCAGCCCAGATTCTACGACAAGGTGAGTTTGCATGCTTTTTAGCAATCAGATATGTATAGGGGGCCTATGTGACAAAATATATATAATAAGATATTGTTACATGATATATTAATATCATTTTATATAACATATAAAAATATAATCTATGCAAAATAAAATGGAGAAAACTACTTTCATTTAGAGAGCTGTGCAAATAATTTTCAACATTAATAAGTAAACAATTTCTGTATTTAGTTTCATATTTTTACAAGTGAGGTATATGAATTTGGTTTTGCATGTGTACACCCATATATTCCAGCAAGTGAGTACTGTTTTAATATTAGTTTGCAATACTCAACACAAATATCAACTATGAAAAAATGCAAAAAAAGGTTCTAATAATTAGAAAAATGCAGACAGAATATTTTGAATAAGGAAGAAAAAATCTATAAAGCTAAAAGAAAAGGCACAGACTTTATCAATAATGAAATGGACATATGTGAACAATAAAGAAGAAATAAGGTAAATCTTTTTTGGACAAACCCAAAAAAGCAGCACATACATTCACAAGGAAACTGCATACTACATAAAACCAAAAGGCAGGCATAAGCTCCTGTTAAGATGAATTTCTGGATTCAAAGGTCCACAGGGTTTAGACTCAGGTCAAAATCTCACCTTTGCTGAGAATTTTGATTTTCATATGAACAGGAAGCTAAAGTATATTGTCACATACATTTTGCATACTCACTGAAACTTCTCTTCTCTATTTTACTGCAAACGAGATTCTAAGTACATAAACATGTAGTGACCATCTGCCACACAGTGAGTAAATAGTATTGACACAGCTACTCACACCTTTAGAAGTTGTTTTCTATCTCTCACTTTTGCCCTCCAATGGGAAACCGACAAACATATTTCAATGTATGTAACAATATTCTTTATGGTCAGTGTAAAGTCTACAGAAAGTCATCACTCAAAGGCAATTCCACAAATTTTACTCACAAAAGTTGCTTCCAAAATTCTGAATTTTGAAATAAACACATTTTGTAAAGGTCACAGTTATCAGCATTTTTCAGTGTGTCATTCTTAAAAAATATATTAAACATTATACAGGGCACCAATATTTAGGCACAGACATGCCTTATGAATGAGTAAAATACAACTGTATATCATTTTCACTCATCTATGAAAATGATAATCATCTAATAAAGTATATTTTCAAAATTTTTTATTAATGGTGCCATAAGACACACAGTAATTATAACCTGGACCTACCTTTCACAATAGTAGGCATTTTTATAGCTGGCTAATGCTTTAGAGAAATAGTATATAATAAACCCAGGGAAAAATTTTTCTCCTATTGAAGTCAAGTGGTAGAGAGAGACACAAGGTTGCAATAACTATCTGTTTAACACCATATTAGAATCTGAAACTCACTGAGATACAAATAAAAGAAACAATTAAGAACCGCATTTCCGGCCGGGCGCGGTGGCTCACGCTTGTAATCCCAGCACTTTGGGAGGCGGAGGCGGGCGGATCACGAGGTCAGGAGATCGAGACCACGGTGAAACCCTGTCTTCACTAAAAATACAAAAAATTAGCTGGGCGTGGTGGCGGGCACCTGTAGTCCCAGCTACTTGGAGAGGCTGAGGCAGGAGAATGGCATGAACCCGGGAGGCGGAGCTTGCAGTGAGCCGAGATCGTGCCACTGCACTCCAGCCTGGGTGACAGAGCGAGACTCCGTCTCAAAAAAAAAAAAAAAAAGAACCGCATTTCCATATTGAATTTTACATGATCACATGCCAAGACCTTATTCATTTAAGTTACCAATAACGTGTTTCTGTAATTCTCTTCTAACAGTATACATAATCTAGAAAAAAAATGTACTCTTTTATCCTCTGGTAGTTAAAAAAAGAAGAGAGTGTCTTAAGATAGTTATTATCTGCTGTGCATCTGCCTCAGGTGGCCCTCTGGCACTGCCATAAATCTCATCTCTGTTGCAATGAAAGGACTCCATATAAATTAAAATCTGTAAGTGTCTGATCACTAGACTGAAGGGGGTCGGAAGAATTGCTAATCAGATGTGCATATGTGTATATGAGAGAGATGCTAAAATTAGGTCATCTTTAAAAATTTGTACCAAACTATAAATTTATTGAGTACCTATAATATTCCTGGCATGGTATTAGGACCTCAGATATAAAAACAAATAGGGCACAGTATCTCTATCCTAAAGGAGCTCAGGTCCAATGAGAGAGATGGACAAAAAAAAAAAAAGGCCACCAAAAAACTATTGGTTATTAACAGAAATGTATAGAGTATGACGAGAGTAAGAAGAGGGAACTCCAATAACCTGGAGAGGTCAGAAAACTGTTTAAAGTGGAAAAGACACTCAAGCTGTCTGGAGGAACCAATGGGAGCTAGCCAGATGAATGGGAACAGTTTGCGAGAAGACACAGTCATGTGTCCCACATGACTGGAGTGAAGAGAGGGCATGTCACAGCAATAAACAAGACCAAAAGAGCCACACAGACCAGGACCTGAGCTTTCAACAATGGTCCACTTACTATGTGCAAGCACTGCAAAGGACACGAAAAACACATACTCCTCATTGTTTTCTAAGGACATGCTGGCAGACCTCAGTTTGGAAGGAGGCCTTCAATTCATGTGTGAAATCTCAGTAAGCTCTTTAATTTCCCTTAGTCCAACTTCTAGATCCACTTACTACTATAGCTCTTGACTCTGCAGTGCTTCATGACACAAAGTATCTGTAGAACAGATGCCTTACAAAGAATAATCAAACTCAGTGTGAACTAATTGTCATCCAATCCTCAGTGAGTGACAGACTTTTTATGGAGAATCGTCTGAAGGACATGCAGTCTATCCATACCTTTAGAGTTGAGACACTCTAAATCCATATAGTCTGAGTGTTTTGAGCTTCTATGAGACTGCTCTTTCTCATGTAATGGAATGTGTTTATTCCATTAGCCAACATGGACAACCATGATGAGGCTATGTGGAGCAGTTCTAAAAATTTCATTGTATTTCCCATAAGGATGCTGTTCAGGATCTTGGTCATGAAATGTACAATGTGCTCTTTGTGAAGAGCCATGGGAGATATTTCAAGTCTTTCAAAAATGCTTCTTCTAATCATCTGGCTTGTTTTGATCTTATAAACATTGTCAATGATACTTCGGTTTCCTTGTATGAAAGGTATAGAAAGCTTGGGGCCAATGTTTGGACTCATATTATACAGGAATGTAGAAACTTATAACATGTTTTGTAATGTAACTTCACATCTAGTTTTTAAAAATTTTACCCCTATTTTCCCTTACCTTGATTTCTTCTCTTACTTTTGGTGCTGCTATTATTATTATTATTTTTTTTTTTTGAGACAGAGTCTTGGCTCTGTCACCCATACTGGAGTATAGTGGTGCAATCTCAGCTCACTGCAACCTCCACCTCCCAGGTTCAAGCGATTCCCATGCCTCAGCCTCCTGAATATCTGAGATTAAGAGGTGTGTGCCACAATGCTTGGCTAATTTTTGTATTTTTAGTAGAGATGGGGTTTTGCCATTTTGACCAGGCTGGGGCACTGCTATTATTATATGATACAAATTTATGTTAGCCATTTTAAATCTTTATTGGAACACAGGGTATAAAATTACATTGACCAATTAGTTGATTGGCTCAAAAAATGTGAAGGGTATCTATTATATGCCAGGCCCTGTGCTGAAGGCTTGAGAAAAAAACAGTGAAGAAGATAAACGACTAAACAAGTGATACTATAGTAAGAAAAATTTACATATAGCTAGTAGAAAAAGCATTCATATAGGGAATATAAAGCAAGGTACCTGACCAAGCCAAAGAAAATCAGGAAGGCTTCCTGGATGAACTGTTATCTCAGGTGACATCTTAAGAGGATACCGTGGGGAAGGCTCAGCACACTGTGCACTCTGGGAAAGAAGTGTGGTTCAGTACGGCTAGAACAAATGGTACAACTAGGGAGACAGGAGACAGGAGATACAAGTCATAGAAGGCCTGGGTAAATCATGTTAGAGTAGATTTAACCTTGGAATTCTGTGAGACCTGACTCCAGTGCCTGGACACCTACCTCAGTGTGCTGCCACCCTCATTTAGAAAAAGGCTTGACTCTCTGGCTACAAAGTGGAGAAAGGACTGGTTAAGTCAAGACCAGAGCTAGAAAGACCAGCTGAGCAGCTGTATGATAATTCAGGGAACATACAATGAAGGCCCAGACCAGTATGGCACTGTGAATGAAAAGAATTAATTTGAGAGATCCTTAAGGGGTAGAATCAAAAGGCCTTGTTTGGGATTTCACAGCATGTGAAAAGCAGAGGGGGGCGAGCCAAGAATGACTCCCAGGTTTCTGGCTTGTGCAACAGTTTCTTCTTTATTAATTTTCCAATTTTTAACAGTAAGTACGTTCTGTTTTTACAATTAAAAAACTATTATCTATTTTTAATAAAAAATGAACCAGTGTTGAGAAAATCAAGTCGTCAAGCTATTTCTGCAACTTGATGGCAAAAAGAAAGAAAACGACTGAACCACAATTTTTTTTCCCCTCTTTCAACCCAGGCTCTGCCAGAGAATGAAATCACAATTTGAAAGGACAGATAGTTTGAATGTCATTTTTTTTTTTTTTTTTAAAGATTAGAGAAATGGAGGAGGAACTGGTAACAGCAGGAATCAGAAAAATAAAAGAGGCTTACAAAAAGAAAATCTTTTATATATATTTTTTCATTTAAACAGAACTCACAGTAGAGCCAAGGATATCCGGGAAAAATCTTGGAAACAGAAAAAGAAACCTACAAAGAATAATTTCTTTTAGCATTTGAAAAACTGTAAGCTTATTATACAGTGGAAAGAACGTGAGCACTGGAATAAAAAAGACTTGAGTTTAAAGTTCCTCTGCTCAGCAGCAGTATGACCCTGTGAAAGTTGCTAAACGGAGCCAGGCTCCACAGGTGCAGCACAAAGCAAACTACCACCTAGCTTAGGTAGGGGAATTAGGGCATACGTATGAACGGTGAAAGAAGTGGCTATGAGTCTAGGTCCCCATCACCAGATTGATTCAATAGGTCTGAGCTTGGACCTCAGTATCTGTATTTTTAAAAAGCTCTATGGTTGATTCTACTGCATGGGCAAGGTAAAGAAACGTGCACAACTCAATACCTGGCACATAGGAAGAACTTGATAAGTGTTAGATGGTTGTTTTTAAGTATATAGTTAGGGCTTCTATCCTTTTTCATTAAGGCTATCATGACTTTTTTCACTAAACATAAGAAGATCCGTCCTAAATGAGCAGCTCAGATTTTTCGCTGGAGGGAAAGGGGGCGAGGTGGGCAGTGACTAAAAGGAACAAAGAAACAATATGAATTCCCTTTATGGTCTAAAGCGATACCATGGCATTTGAAAATTCAACATGAAGAGACATCAAAGGTCTCTGACATGCGGTCATGTATACTTGTCCTGAGGCAAATTTGAATAATTTCTGCTTCATGATGTGCAGGTCACCAGGTCACTTAGGTGATCCAGGTGCTTATCCACTCATCAGTGTACAAATCTCATTTAGGTTTTGTTGCACTCTATCACGTTCCTTATAAAATGGCCTCAAAAGAAAGTCAGCTACTAATCTACAAAAATATTTCCAAAATTGAGGAAATGGAAATTGTCTCAGAAAATATTCTAGCAAATGTCAAAAGTCTACTGTACAACCACATCTTATTTAACATAACAGAAGGTCTTATCCAATTTCATAGTTTCCAGCAATAAAAGGCTGTATGAAAAGGTCAGAGTGCATGATATATAATGCACCCAATATTTCAATAATTTGTCTGTCTTTCTTCCTTGCCTCCTAAAACATGCTGGCTCTTCAAAAGGGTAACTGAAATGCCATCCTGGGAGAGGCTTGCTATTATAAATGCAATGTGAGCCAGAGATGGGTTTCTGTTGGTCACCTTTAGTCCTCCAATGTAGGCAAGAGATAGACTGGACTGTTAGCTAGTTGTGCATTAAGCAAAAATCTAAGAAATTAAAATAGTCAAACAATGCTACTGAAGACTAAGCTGTCTATGATTGGTATACTGCTTTTATTTCCTAGGTAGCTATCAACTTTCTCAGAGCACATGAGAACTGTGGTAGACAACATGAGAGTCCCACAAACAGGACTATTGACACTATATATGTAACCTGCATGTTAAGTCAGCAATTCTCTCTCCCTGAATACAAACTGAAGAATTTGGTTCAGGTGTGCTGATCCAAATTACCTAGTGGGAATTTAATTTCTATTTTGTGGTTAACCCTGTATCCCCCTAGAGTAATAGTGGAAAGATTACATCCTTCATTCCTTTATATTTAGAATTTAAGCATATAAGCTAAGTATGGATTGAAATATAAACTGCTTTCTTTGAATTCAAAAACAAGTATTTCAAACCTAAAACTCAAATAAATCTATATGATGATCTCAAGTCTTAATAACACATAAGCTTAAAAATCAGAAAGCCAGGCTGGGTCTTAGATTCCCATTCTAAAAGGAACTCTGGACTAGATGACCTCTAAGATCCTCCTCACCTCTGATCACTAATGAAACTTTTTCTCTCTTTATTCACTTGAACCCCCAGAAATGAGAGTTGCCTTCAACTCCCCACCTGATGCTTCCTTAGCCTCTGCCTGCTCTGCTCCCCCCGTTATCTCAGGCAGCATCACAACCACCTGCCTGGTGACTACCATCTCTCCGTGTTCTGGCCATTTAGCCTCTTTTTAAATTATTTTCCTATTTAACTCTTTCTTAAAGAAAATATTCCAGCTCTCTAGTGTTAGAAAGGTGCTTAATGATCTGGAGATTTTGTTAACTAAAATCATACTATAAATACAAGCAGCAACTAGTTACAGTAGAAAGAACATGAGCTATTCAGTTAGACAAACTGTATTCTAATAATTTTGATGAGGTTCTTTACCTCAATTTCTGCTTCAGTTTTGCACAATGAGATAAATATTTATAAGGATAACTACCACGTACAGTTGTTGTGAAGATGAATTGATCATGGGCACATAAAACACATAGCATAATGCCAGGTACCTAGTAAATGCTCAGTTAACGTTAGCTGCTATACTATCACAGTTATCCTCATCATATTTTTTATTTTTATTATTATAGTATACAAGTCCCATTTTATGTTTCTAACAAATAAATAAAATCATCTAACTGTTGTTTTCTAACTGAAATAAATGGAATCATCTATGTTTCTTTTTACTGACACAGGAGGGATGTTGGGGATACCAGCTGTCACAACTGGCAGGAAAAATTACATATTGTGGTTGTTGACTAGTGCTTGGAGTGATGACTAATACACATTCACCAAAGTTATAAATCATTTTGATACTAAAATATTTTCCAGATTTCAAAAGAGAGCTCTACAGATTGTTCTATGATGTCAGAAATATCTTTAAAGAAATCATTAAATACTGTAAAATAGAAAAACACTGTTGAATGAGAAGGGTGAGTCTAAGTTACATGCCATAGTAAATGGTATCAAATTAAAAAAAAAAAAAAAAGCATCACTGGTTGAATGTCTTCGTGCCTCTCCACCCCATTCCACAGGCATGAAGAACTGTATTCTCCATGAACTTCTATGGATAAATGGGCACTCACTAATCACATACAACATGAATGTCAAGTCCACAAGTCCATGTTATATTAGTTGTAATCACAGAATTGCAAAAGCAAACCAAAGAAATATGAATAACATTTTTGGTTTACCATACCATGTGATTTTGAATTGATTGTGAACCTTTCTTTAAATCATGGGTACTTGGTTATAAATATGCTTCATCTTGGCAGGTTATACTTTTTATCTTAAAGTATATTAAATCCGAAATCAGTGATGCCATTTAGGGAAGAAGAACTTCATACCTTTTCTTACATAACGGTGCAAGACTTTTCATGTTATGCACAGCAGTTTTATGAAAATATATCAGATACCAGATGAAGGTGATAGTTTGTCACAGAGATCACCATTACACAATATGGCTTACTGGAAACCAGAGTGAAGAGCAGAAATGTGCAAACACACTTCTGTTAGGTGACTGTGGGCTTTGAACTGTTATAAAATTAACACTTCACTATGTTTCTGAATAGTTACCTTTTCTTCATATGTGTGTTATTTGTATGTACAAATCTGTATAAATATATAAACTTGCAAATATGCAGAACTATAATTAGAAAGTACAATTGGTTTTTATTTACATCAAAACTTAAGCATTTAAATGGGTGTGATATCATCAACGGAATCACTTTCTGCTCATATATGCCCCTGAATAGACACAGTTTGAAAGAAGTGTGATATGAGCCACAAATTAGGAAGCAGAAGAAGAAGATTCTATCCCTGACTCAAGTAACCTGTGAAAATGTACTTACCGCACCGGATGCCAGTTCTACTTAACTATAAAATAGTAGAGGTAGTGGCACTTGCCTTCCTACCAACCAGTTACTTGGTGGACTGAGTGAAATAATTAAAGTAAAATTATTTTTCAGATTGTTATATTTCTCTATAGCTTAAAATAGTAAGAGAATGATATATTCTCAAACCCTAAGAGCCAAACATATGGTTAGTTTAAGTGATAAGATTTTTTTTCTCTTTTTTTTTTGCTTTTCATGAGTACTGGAGAAATGGATTAAGTGATAAGATACTCTTAAGACATTTTTGGCTGGGTGCAGTGGCTCACGCCTGTAATTCCAGCAGTTTGGGAGGCCGAGGCTGGTGGATCATGAGGTCAGGAGATCGAGACCATCCTGGCTAACAGGTTGAAACCCCGTCTCTACTGAGAACACAAAAAATTAGCTGGGCGTGGTGGTGGGCACATGTAGTCCCAGCTACTCGGGAGGCTGAGGCAGGGGAGTTTGTGAGCCGAGTACCTGATCCAGCCTGGTGACACATCTAAAAAAAAAAAAAAAAAAAAAAAAAATTTTTGCCATTGAGAAAATCCTAAAGGGAAACAACCTAAAGAAGATATATGTAATATAGAGTTACGTCTGTTCCAAAAAAAGGGAAAGAATTTTTTACAGAGATCTCTTCTGTATCTCTAACGAATACACGGCAAAACATTTTAGTACATAGGTCAACTTGGAATAAAAATACAGTATCTCCAAGTCTTTGCTATTGTGAATAGTGCCGCAATAAACATACGTGTGCATGTGTCTTTATAGCAGCATGATTTATACTCCTTTGGGTATATACCCAGTAGTGGGATGGCTGGGTCAAATGGTATTTCTAGTTCTAGATCCCTGAGGAATCGCCACACTGACTTCCACAATGGTTGAACTAGTTTACAGTCCCACCAACAGTGTAAAAGTGTTCCTATTTCTCCAGACTTGGAACCAACCCAAATGTCCAACAACAATAGACTGGATTAAGAAAATGTGGCACATATACACCATGGAATACTATGCAGCCATAAAAAATGATGAGTTCGTGTCCTTTGTAGGGACATGGATAAAACTGGAAAACATCATTCTCAGTAAACTATCGCAAGGACAAAAAACCAAACACCGCATGTTCTCACTCATAGGTGGGAATTGAACAATGAGAACTCATGGACACAGGAAGGGGAACATCACATTCCGGGTACTGTTGTGGGGTGGGGGGTGGGGGGGCGGGGACAGCATTAGGAGATATACCTAATGCTAAATGACGAGCTAATGGGTGCAGGAAATCAACATGGCACATGGATACATATGTAACAAACCTGCATATTGTGCACATGTACCCTAAAACCTAAAGTATAATAAAAAAAAAAAAAAATACAGTATCTCATTTCTTGAGATAAAGTAGTAAAAAAATCCTTTATAAACTCTAAAGGGCTATATATAAAGCTTAGCAATTTTTGCCACTTTTATTAAAAAGTACATTTTGAAATGGGTGCTTACCTTCTCTTAGACGGTCTACCACAAAAGTAAAGCCTGTAGTTCTTGGATGTAAAACATATTCATATTTCTGAAGTCCATTTTTTTCAGCAAATGCATTACTTCGAGACTTGCTGTTTTCTAAACAAAACAATGGACCATTATAAATCATAAACTAAAGGGAAATAAACGAGGTAAGAAAAGAAGTGCACAATTTTTTTGATAAAAATAGCAGTTAATTATTCTATAATTACTGAATACTGAGTCAAATGAGAAGATACAAACATTGCAGATGGTCCGTTATCAAGATCCCAGACCTACTTATGTAACCAGACCCAGGTTTGGCTATTTGCTGCTCGAAAGCCAAACACAAGAGGCCAAGTTTGGTGGGAGGGAAAGCAGGTTTTAAACAGAGAGCCAGCAAACTGAGAAGATAGTGAACTAGTGTTCTAAAGTCCCATCTTAAGTTTTAAAATTTATCATAGTGTTTTTAAAAGGAAACTTGCTATGGGAGATGTGTGAATGGCACGGGGTCTGTGTGTCTTGTTCTGATGGCTATCTTGGGTAACTGGCCATCCGGAGGTCCACTTGGCATTACTTTGACTTCAGCCTGATGGTAGTGGACTAATTGTTCATGACTCCCCCAAGTGGGAGGATTCCACAGGGCCTCCATGCCTGGTTTGTCTCAAAATTAGCCCCTGGAATTTCTAAGCAAGCATATAGTAGATAAGCATACATGGTGCAAGGAAGTGTCTAGTGGAAACAGAAGGAAAACAGAGTTTCAAAGTACATTTCGAGGCTATATTCTAAGACTAAAGAAAAAAAGTGTTAAAATGCATTTCAAAGCTGAGATGCTCGGTTATACTTACTGGAATTAAAAAAAATTATAACAAAGGCATAAATAGATTTTTATACATTTTCTGAAATTCATATTCAAATCTTTTAATTTCTTTAAAAGATTTCATAAAAGTCAACATTCAATGAAAATTAAAATGCTAATAACTAAATTTTTTATAAAACAATCCCTATATAACAAAATTGAAATATTAAAATATAAAATGCTAATAAAACAAAACTAAGACACTAACAAAATATAATGACCTAGACATCCAGAAGAAATAACTAGCAATCAAATATATCAGATCAACATTCTTTAAAACCCAATAATTTAGGCCTTCAATGTAAACTGAAATATCTGCCTTGCTCAGGCACAGAGTATGCTAATATTACTAACCCAAACCGCTCCATAACAAAATGGGCACATGATTAGCACATCATGTACAAATATCTGAACATGGTTTGGCTGAATATAGTTACGGAGTCAAGTACATGTTCCAGTTGTTGGCAAAACCTTCTTTTTCCATTCCATGAAGTAACTTTACAAGTTCCAAGAAGAATCGAACCCATTATTCAGCAAATACATTTGGAAAAAGTAAAGTGTTCAGAAATTTGGCCTCAACTGCTGGGAGAGATCATGAAATACTTTCTGATGACAGCACATGTTAGAACCCGCAATCCTCAGCTGCATTCCGAAATTTATAAACTATTATTCCAAGTCACAAGAAAAATACCTATGTTGACATAACTTTACTAGGAGTAAATTTAAGATCACTGAGTCCTCAAAGTCTCCAAAAACTATAGACGCCTTCCACAACACTGAAATATTCAAAGAACACTCCTATAGAAGGTGTTACATCATTTTATGATAGAGGAATTGAGCCAGGCAAGTCAAAAGTAAAGGCCCTACACATGAAGAGTAGTAAGTTCCTCTCATATTCATTTGAAGATATCCTGGGCATGGGGCTACAAAACAGTATTTATATTATAGACAGCTGACAGGACCTTAAATGGGATTAGGAATCCCAGAGACACCACAAAGATGAGTAGTAACTACCCTTTAGTTTGGTCTTTCAGTTTATAAAACTCTGGGGATTCTGAAAGCAAAACTGAACTGTTGTAGAATGTGAGTACAAGTATAAACAGCTCTAAAACAAACAGTCACAGACTGGGACGGTAAAAATGATCAGAAATACAGAGATTAGAGATGCAGACTTTTCCATCTACCCCCTACTTCATCTACCTATCCCCAGACTCTGTTATTGCACTAGCATCCCACTTTCTGACCACAGCCTCCTGTCTTGTCACGTTACTCCCTGTAACTCTCCCACTCCTGCACTCCTTCCACCCATGGGACTACTAGCAGCTATTCTCAAACCAGCTGGGCATGTTCCCACCTCAGGATCCGTGCAGTTGCTGCTCCTCCCTTCACCCAGAATGCCTTTCACCCATACAGCTGCATGGTTTTCTGCTTTGTTCATTTAGTCCCTACTTAAATAGAAACTTAACAGAGAGGCTTTCCCTGACCACCTTAAACAAAACAGCACCCTACACCCCTCTATGACTCTCTATCTCCTTATCCTGCCTTATTTTTCTGCATAGCACTTATGACTGACCTATTTTTATTAACTTATTAGTTTATCATCTGTCTTTCCTCATAGAACATAAACTTCATGAAAGTAGGGATAAAGATCCAGGCACTCATATATGTATTAAAAAGAATAAGTTTTATGTATATAGGTGTTATGTTATATGCAATAATATAATTGTTAGAATCTTTCCAAATCAGGGAAATGGAACTCAAAATTATCATATACTAATTGTGATGGCTAATTTTATATGTCAACTTGAATAGGCCATGATACTCAGGTATCTTGTCAAATATTATTCTAGATGTTTCTGGGAAGGTATTTTTTAGAAGAGACTAATATTTAAATTAGTAGACTGAGTACAGCAGATGACCCTCCACAGTGGGAGTGGGCCCCATCAAATCAGGTGAATGAAGACCTTAACAGAAAAAGACAGAGGTGCCCTCCTCTCCCCAACAAGGAAGAAAGAATTCTGCCTCTAGACTGCCTTTGGCCTTGAACTTCAACTACTTCCTGGGATCTCCACTCTGCCACCCTACCCTACAGATCGTGGACTTACCAAGCCTCCACAACTATAAGAGCCAATTCCTTAAAATAAATCTCAACCTCTTTCTACATATACACATCCTACTGGTTCTCTTTCTCTAGAGAACTCTAATATGCCAATACAATACAGAACTCCCTAACCCAAGAATAAAGAATACATACGTATGGGTGCACATATGTCTGCGTGTGACCAAATGACTCAAAAGAAATGGGCCAAAATTAAAATAGTGTTCACTTATGGAAAGTGGGATTATAGCAAGTTTTGTGCATACTTCTATGTTTCCAAATTTTCCCAAATTAACATATATTTCTTCCATTAAAAAGTTATAACAATAAAATATAAAGATAGAATATATCTAATATGTAAAGTTAGATTTAAATGCACTAATTTAAATGTACACGCAAGCTAGATTCAGAACTTAAATTATAAAACAGTCTCACTGGGCTGAAAAACCCAGTTTAAGGTTAAGTATGGTAGTAACTAAACACCTTTTAATTAACAGATACTTTTTCCAAACTGGAGATATTTTGTTAGCCTATTTTTAAAAATGATTTTTTACCAACTCAATAAAATTATCTGTATTATACTGTTAAAAAAATGTTTAAAAGCTTCAGGATCAGTCTGTTTTTTCTCCTTGGCAAAGTCTAGCTTCAAAGGTAAGTATCATTTGCATTTAAAATATATATGCAACTACATCATGTAATGGTGAGCACTATGGACTCCAAAATTATGCAACTAGATGTAGAGTTCATCACCTATAAAAAGAAACCCGAGAATATAGAATGAAAAAAGTTTTACATATACATTTTATGACTCTGAAGGTCTAATGTATGAACATATTAACACTAATGTAGCAGTAACATACGACCTTTCATTAGTTTTTATTTACCAAATAACTTTCGAAGTTGCCATTCTTTGGTGTACACTTTCGCATTCACAAATGTAAATCTATCATTTCAGTGAATGGCTTTCTATACTCTATATTTACTAAATAAAGCTGATATTTCAATATCAAAATTTAGGTATTATACATTCTAAATATTATAAAATTTAAATATGGCCACCTGTCCCTTATAATTTCCTAATGATACTTTAGTTCTGGAAATCAACTTACAACTTCCAATAATATATTTTCAAGCTTCAACAAGCAGCCATTATTATCCTCAGTATTATCCTCTGTGATCCAACCACTTTTAGAATCTCAACTGTAAAAAATCAAAAATGTACTACACAGTTGGCATACATTTTAGAGATCTGACTAGTACAAAAAAAGTGCCACCGTTCATTTAGCTCAGTTCCATCTGCAATAGATGTGTCAAAGATCTCTTCATTGCTACCTATAGTAAATCCCAAAATACCTTAATTTCCCTTAACAACCTATTATGGCTCAGTCACCTATTCACTTGCTTAAATATGTATATAATGTCTATTTTTCATCTTGAACTCTCTTTTGTAATAATGAGTTCCATAAATTATGTGCACAGTGTGAATAGTATGTTCATTTACCTGTTCTCCTCTCTTAAATTCTGAGGGTTGCCCTTTTTAGTCTATTACCAAAAATTTGAAAGTTAAGTTCATGTTCAACCTCCCCATACTACTTCAGATTTTAGACTTCAGTTCTCTCCTGCTTCATCCTGTCTTCCCTTATACAGCAGAGCTGTAAGATCCACTGAATCCTTCTCAAATTCTGCTGTATTTCTCTTGAAGTTATCGGGACAATCAAAGGTAAATTTTAGTCTTTTGAGTCCAAAGATTCTACAGAAGTACTTTCTGTCTAAGCTATGCCCCCACCGTCACCCCTCTCAGTATCAACCAGAGCAGTTCTGCTTTTATCCATCTTATCATCTAACATCCTTGATAGAAGGCTTCATCTGCAAAAATAATCCATGGTTTAAAAAGTGTGAAAACTACTGATTTAGTAAGGATGACAGACTGTTGAGTATTTTGTTTACAGTCTTTGTAAGACTTTCTTGAAATCCATTGGCAATTCCTGGCCTATATGGTTTAAAATCTGGTAGCCAGGTGTGGTGGTAGCATCTGGTGTGGTCCCAGATACTATAAGCTTGAGCCCAGGAGTTCAAGGCTGTAGTGAACCATGATCATGCCACTGCACTCCAGCCTAGGCAACAGGCTCAAAAAAGAAAAAAAAAAAAAAGTTTAATATTTAGGAAGGCTGAAAAGTTATAAACATGTCTTCCTGTGTCCTCGCTACAACTCAATGATGGCTGAGTTTTCTTGAAGAAGGGCAAAGCTATTCCTGCTTATAGCAAGGATAGGGCTTAAATATCAGGAGAAAGGTAACCTATTAACGTAAATCAACAATAACTGAAATTAGTTACTATCAGATCTTTTTCTTATGAGGAAGACGCTGAGGAGTAGGAAGGGTCTAAAGGATAAATAAATACCTTAGAAGAGGATAAGAGAATATAAACAACAGGTAGGGGAGGATAAACATTACCTAAAACATGATTTTAAAATTACACTTACATAAAGATAAAAGCCTGATATTTTAAAATATATTCTGAGGCTTAAAATATAAAGTTCAAAGATGGCAAGTATGAATAATATGACCTCTTGGAGTTGCCTACTATAAATTCAATGGGCTAGAAACCAAGAGTTCTGAGTCCTGACATGCTATTGATTAACTGAGTGACCTTAGGGATGAGCCATTAATTCTTTTGTTTTGTTTTGTTGAGATGAAGTCTCGCTATGTAGCTCAGGCTGGTCTCACACTCCTGGACTCAATCCATCTTCCAGTCTCAGCCTCCTGAGTAGCTAGGATTCCAGGCATGGACCACCACACCTGGAAGAGCCCTTATTCTTGTTGGTGTTCAGTTACTTCATCTGAGAAATGAGAAGTTTAGACTACATGATTTCTAACTTTCCCAAACCCAGGCTACCTTACCTGTGAGATCAGTCCCTTCTGGGAATATGAGGAGTTGAAGTGGTTCATGAATATCACAAAAGTAATCAATCATGTCTTCAAAATGGCTCTTGTCATCCTTCCATTTCCTATGAATGAAGATATAGGCAGCAGCCTGCATGGCCCAACCTAGAATCAATTTAACAATAAAATTTACCTATAATTTTATGGCCAATATCCACATATTATTGAATACAATATTTCAGTTTTCTGGTTTTACTATAAATTATTTATTATCATAAACATTTCATGATATACCATAAATTCAGCACTGATCTTGGGTTAAATAACTAACATATATGTAAGAGAATATCCTAAAAGAGATTTGGTAATCCTGAGGTTTGCAAAATTCTCAAAATTATCTTTTCAAGCGAAAACTAGCTATTAAAATATTAAGGAAAGAATTTTTCCTTAGTATTTATCACTAACTTATCCAAAATTTTAACAATCCTAACTAAACAGACATTGTAACCAAGATATCTACAGGAGATAAAAGAATGTGTGCTGACAGCTTACAGAGCAGTAAACAAAAGACTGTCGTCAAGTATATAAGCATTCTCTTTAATATTTCCCTTCTGATACTACTCAAGTCTCTAAATCCAACTGCTATTTTCAATGTTAGCCACTTTCTATGTCATTGAAAAGGGAAATTGTGCAATGGTACTAAACACATTAATCAGAGTGTACACTGTGACTACATTCCTCTTCTCTAGGGCAAATCACCTTTGCTCTTTGAAGATGGAGCCCTAGATGTGCCATGTTTTAGATGACCAGCCATCTCCCCCGGCCACAATGACCAGTACTACTACAGTAGATACCTAACTGAGTCAGTCAATCCAATAGTCTGTCCAATAGCCCACAAAGTATGAAGAGCTTGGACAAACACAGTAAATACCTAAGCCAACCAAATGTTCCCCCTCAGAAATTTCACCTAGGACCACAGAGAAACCAGACAAGTTGGTAGGATACATCAAATGGACAGACCAAAGAGCAGAGAGGCTGAGGCAGGATAAAAATAGCATACAAGAGGCTGCGTGCGGTGGCTCATGCCTGTAATCCCAGCACTTTGGAGGCTGAGGCGAGTGAATCACCTGAGGTCAGGAGTTTGAGACCAGCCTGGCCAACATGGTGAAACTCTATCTCTACTAAAAATACAAAAAATTAGCCAGGTGTGGTGGCAGGTGCCTGTAATCCCAGCTACTCAGGAGGCTGTGGCAGGAGAATCGCTTGAACCTGGGAGGCAGAGGTTGCAGTAAGCTGAGATTGCACCACTGTACTCCAGCCTGGGCAACAAGAGTGAAACTCCATCTCAAAATGAATAAATAAAAGCATATGAGAGTGAAGGGCAAAAGCCCCCTAAAGCTGACTATGATTCATAACAAAAGACAGTTTTAATCTCCACAAGTCCTAGCCGTCTAAGGATCCACCTCTTGGATATCCATGAGAATCCACCTCTCTTCCTGCCATGCAGGAATAGAGGAATAATAAACTCTTATTATTTCAGCTGGCAGTTCCTTGCAAACAAAGAACGCAACTAAGACAACAGCTATCATCATTTGGTAAATACAGCAGTACCCTGAGAATACACATACATAATCATTAAATTATTTACCAGTGATTAAATACACACGTAGCCGGGCATGGTGGCTCATGCCTGTAATCCCAGCACTTTGGGAGGCCGAGGCTATGGATCACCTGAGGTCAGGAGTTCAAGACCAGCCTGGCCAACATGATAAAACCCCATCTCTACAAAAATACAAAAATTAGCCAGGCATGATGGCGGCTGCCTATAATCCCAGCTACTCGGGAGGCTGAGCGGGGAGAACTGCTTGAACCTGGGAGGCAGAGGTTGCAGTGAGCTGAGATCGTACCATTGCACTCCAGCCACACAACAACATAGTTTGGCAATGGAGCAAGACTCCGTGTCAAAATAAATAATACACACACACACACACACACACACACCCCACACTTTATTTGGCCTGGGTAAGTCCAAACTAGAATACTGTATTTTGCATATATAAATAAGCATGTACAAAAAAATTCACTTCAATGTATAGGTCTTGCTGATAAGCATCCCGTTACTAGTCACTATAATGTCAGTCTCATCCACCAATATTGGACATGACCCCACACTGCCCACTCCTACACATCTGTCCTTCATCTGAGGACACACAGGCCCACAGAGCAGTGTGTGTAAGTAGTATAGCTCTGGAGTGAAACCACTACAAGCCAGCTGTTCACCCTTCAGACCCAAATATAAAATGAGCACAATGCAACAGTATTTACCTGAGGGGGATTGATGAGAGAAGCAAATAAAATTATTTAGCACAGAGTGTTCAACGGGTAGCTATTATTGTTATAATTAACAGGTTACAATAATATCAAGAATATTACATCAAGGATTGTAAAATGTAACAAAAGAGTTCCTATTCACAACAGCAAAACCAAAATGTGCAGAAATAAACCTAATTAACTTGCAAGAGCCACATGAAAACAATTACTTAACTAGAAAGAGATGGAGAGATTATACAATGTTTTTGAACTCAACCAGTGATGCCAATGATCTCCAGCGAAAATTTCAATAGCATGAGGGTGTGTGAGAATTTGGCTGACAAAGCCAAAAATTAAATAAAGCTATAGATTATCTATAATAATAAAAAGGTGAGAATATTCAAGATAACTTTGCAATAGAATAAGCAGGAAAGACATGAACCATTAAACAAGTGTATTATGAAGCAACAATGATTAAATCAAAAGTACACCTGCAAAAATAGGTGAATAGAAATGAATGCAAGACTTAGATAAAAGTCCTTGAATATGTTAAGGATTTGGTATATAATAATGACAGAATTTCAGATAAGTGGGTAATGACTGAGTTGGTGTTTTTTAAACATTTTTATAGAGGTATAACTTACAGTGAAGTGTGCAGACAGTAAGTATACATAGGTATAGAGCTTAATAAATTGTCACATATGCACATATGCCTGGCTATCACCCAATTAAGATATTGAACATTTCTAAAATACTCAAATGCTTCCATATGTCCCATTCCCAGTCAATACTTCACCTCCCAAAAGAAAACCAACACTCCAACTTCTAACACCACAAATCATATAAGTAGAATCACACAGTATATATTATGTATTTTGCTTCTTATGCTCAATATTTTGTCTATGAGATTCATCTATGTTGTGTGGCAGTATTTTCTTCTTTGCAATGCCAGTGTCGATATAATTGCTGGTGTCAATTACATAAATATACTACTGTAGACCAATATACAGTTTATTTATACTTCTTATGAAGATTCCTTGTCTATTAGGAATAAAGTTAATACAGATAATCTTGTACCTGTCTTTCATTGAACATGAGCACCCAATTCTGTAGAGTAGATAACCAGCAGTGAAACTGCTGCCTCATAGGGTTTATGTCTGTTCAGCTTCAGTAGACAGCACCAGTTCTTCAAAGTGATTATACCAACTGACGCTCCCACTGGAAATGTATGATCGTTCCGATTGCTCTATCTATATTTTCCCCAGCACTTAATCTTAGAAGTTCTTTTCATTTTAGCCATTAGAATTCATGTGTAGTAGTTCTGATGCACATTTCCTATACTATAATGCTGAACACTTTTTTTTTTTTTTTTTTTTTTGAGACGAAGTCTCGCTCTGTCACCCAAGCTGGAGTGCAGTGGCGTGATCTCGGCTCACTGTAACCTCCGTCTCCTGGGTTCAAGCAATTCTCCAGCCTCAGCCTCCCGAGTAGCTGGGACTGCAGGCATGTGCCACCATGCCCGGCTAATTTTTGTATTTTTAGTAGAGACGGGGTTTTGCCATGTTGGACAGGCTGGTCTCAAACTCCTGACCCCAGGTGATCCACCTGCTTAGGCCTCCCAAAGTGCTGGCATAACAGGCATGAGCCACCACGCCTGGCCAAATGAGCACCTTTTCATATTCAAATTAATCGTTCAGATTTCTTCATTGTAAAGTACCTCTTCAAACCTTCTGTTTATTTTTTTAATTGATTTGTCTTTTTCTTAGTTTTTAGGATATAAAGTCCATCAGGTATAAACACAGACACACAGACACATATACAGAATATAAATATATAATCTTCTCCACGTACTTGCTGTTTTCTGTGTCCCGCTTAAGGAATCTCTGCCTATCCCAAACTCAATAGGACATTATTCCATGTGTTCTTCTATTAGCTTTACTGTTTTAACTTTCACTAGTTTATGACTGATCCATTTCAAATGAATTTTTGTGGATTATGTGAAGCAGAGGTTAAAATTGTTTGTTTTCTGAATGGATATTCAATTGACCAGTGGCAATTATTTAAAAGGCCAAGAGATTATTAATTTAAATAAAACATTTTAAAAGCATTATAAAAGAAATACATGTACTGTAAAAAAAAAACAAAGTCAAATAATACAAATTTAAGTAGACTAAAACATAAAAATACTCCTTTATCACCACTTCCCTCAATCCTACTCTACCAGTCATAATCTCTTATTTGTAATCATGATTAAAAATTTGATGTGGGCAGGGCACAGTGGCTCATGCCTGTAATCCCAGCACTTTGGGAGGCCGAGGTAGGGGGATCACCTGAGGTCAGGAGTTCGAGACCAGCCTGGCCAACATGGTGAAACCCCGTCTCTACTAAAAATATAAAAATTAGCTAGGCATGGTGGTGCATGCCTGTAATCCCAGCTTCTCAGGAGGCTGAGGCAGGAGAATCGCTTGAACCTGGGAGGCAGAGGTTGCAGTGAGCCGAGATTGTGCCATTGCACTCCAGGCTGGGCGACAAAAGTGAAACTTCGCCTCAAAAAAAAAAAAAAATTGATGTGAATTTTTCCACTCCTTGAAAATTTGTTACATATATGATTGGTGCTTTTAAAAAACATGTTAGTTCCAGTTAAGACTGGTCATATACACACACACACACACACACACACACACACACACACAGATCATACCTTCTACACTGTCCTACAATGTGTTTATTTCACTGACCATGTCTATACATAGGGAATTACTTCATTTTATAAATAACTGCATTGTATTCTCTAACAGCAATTCTCAAACCAGTTTTCTCTTTTTAATTTTCCAAACTTGTATGAACTGAGTTTTGTGAAATACAGTGAGTTAGTAGAAAAATAATCTCACACATGGATGTTGTAACAATGTCACATTATTATAAGAGTTTCTAGGCCAGGCGTGGTGGCTCACGCCTGTAATCCCAGCACTTTGCGAGGCCGAGGCAGGCAGATCACGTGAGGTTGGGAGTTCGAGACCAGCCTGACCAATATGGAGAAACCCCGTCTCTACTAAAAATACAAAATGAGCCGGGCGTGGTGGGGCATGCCTGTAATCCCAGCTATTTGGGAGGCTGAGGCAGGAGATCACTTGAACCCAGGAGGCGGAGGTTGCAGTGAGCCGAGATCGTGCCACTGCACTCCAGCCTGGGCAACAAGAGCGAAACTGCGTCTCAAAAAAAAAAAAAAAAAAAAAGACTTACTAAATACTTACTCTATTTCTGTTCTTATCTTATTGTGGAATATTAACAGTTTGCTGACTGGTATTGTTATACAAATCATACTTTAACAGCACTGCTCTATAGTAGAGATACACCCTGATTATCTAATACCCTGTTATCATTTAGGCTACACCCTGAGAATTTCTTGTCTTTATGATAAAAGTTTATGCTGTTCACATTTATTGGGTTTTTTTTTTCTTTTCGTGATATCTCATTTTATGTTTCCTGTTTGTTATACTCCCTTGTGGTTTTTTTGCTCCCCCTACCCTGGTCCATTTTTCTCCCATTTTCTGTCTTAATTGAAATTAATTTCCTTTGTTCCCTCCCTTTGTTCTCTAATGTGGAAAGGAGCAAGCTATAGCCCATGGACCAAATCCACTCTGCTGAATGTCTCTGTATATATGGCCCACAAGAAGAATGTTTTATGATATGAAAAAATTACATGAAATTAAAATTTCAGTGTTTATTTATAAATAAGGTTTTACTGGCACTCAGCCATACTCATTTGTTTATGTATATTACCTATGGCTGCTTCACTGTTACAATGACAGAGGAAATAGGTACAACAGAGATAGTATGGACCACAACCTAAAATATTTATTACCTAGTCCCTTACAGAAATAGTTTGTTGCCGGTCACAGTGGCTCACGCCTATAATCCCAGCACTTTGGGAGGCTGAGACGGGCGGATCACAAGGTCAGGAGATCGAGACCATCCTGGCTAACACGGTGAAACCCCGTCTCTATCGCCCCAGCTATTCAGGAGGCTGAGGCAGGAGAATGGCGTGAAACCAGGAGGCGGAGCTTGCCGTGAGCCCAGATCGTGCCACTGCACTCCAGCCTGGGCAACAGAGCGAGACTCCATCTCAAAAGAAAAAAAAAGAAATAGTTTGTTGACCCCTATTGTAGTGGTTTGGAAATTGTATACCCCATTTTCTTCTTTTAGAATTCGCCCTTAAAATTTTTTCATCCTTCCATTTTTGACAAATGTATTTAAACATCTAATTCTATCAACATTGGGTTAATAAATAATAACCCCCAAACAAAAAAGCATGCCCTCAATTCTATCACTAATTAAATAAAAAGAGTTTAGTTTACATTTAAATTTCTTAAAATAGTAATAGTATTAAAAAGGATATGCTTTCCTCTTGCCTTTCTTACAAGATCTGTAGAAATCACCCAACAGTTGCAAAAAATACTATTTTACTGCAACAGCAATTATATAATAATTACTGTAAGTATTATTATAACCAACATATTCCTTAAACTTGACAGAAACATTTATCATTATTTAGATTTGACCATAAGTTTGCGGGCTTCTTTGCTCATCATTTCTTCTTGTTGCCTACGTCTTTCTGTTAGTTCTCCTCAAAATAATTTCTTTTAAAAAATGTTTGAGTCTTTGCATTCCTGAAATGTATTTGTTTTGTTTTCAATTTTAGAGGCTAGTTTGGCTAAAAACAGCATTTTGCGGTTCCAAATCGTTTTCCACTGAGAATATCAAAGCTATTTTCTGTAGTTTTCTATCATTGAATATGGCTAGTAAGAAATCTAGCTATACAAATTTGTACAGATAACTAAGTTTTCCTAATCGGATAATTTATTTCTTTCCTCTGGAAGCTTTTACTTCTCTTCACCCATAGTTTTATAGAAATTCATCAGTGTTAGTCTAGGTATGGAACTTTTTTCATTAATTCTGCTCAGCAGTTGATAAACTCTTCCAATATTTGAATCTTTCTTTAATATAAAAAACATTCCTTCCATTTAAGAAAATATATATTTTTTTCTCTTCATTCATATTTTCAGCTGGAAGTTCTGTTAGATGTTAAAACTTCTGGATCTCTCCTCTCATACTTTTCATTTCTTTGCCATTTGACAACTTTAAGGATAATCCCTTGGCTTGATCATCTAACTAATCTGTCATCTACACCTGTTCTACTAATTTAGTTTATTTCAAAAATCATCTTTTTTTTTTTTTGAGACATAGTCTCGCTCTGTCGCCCAGGCTGGAGTACAGTGGTGTAATCTCAGCTCACTGCAAGCTCCGCCTCCCGGGTTCAGGCCATTCTCTGCCTCAGCCTCTCCGAGGAGCTGGGACTACAGGCGCCTGCCACCATGCCCGGCTAATTTTTTGTATTTTTAGTAGAGACGGGGTTTCACCGTGGTTTCACCGTGGTCTCGATCTCCTGACCTCGGGATCCGCCCGCCTCGGCCTCCCAAAGTGCTGGGATTACAAGCGTGAGCCACTGCGCCTGGCCAAAAATCATATTCTTAATCTTCAAGATTTGCAAATGGTCTTTTTCATAGCAGCCATTTTTAGGAACAAATTGTGTAATTATAATAAAAAGGTTTACTGTGTGCTTACTATATGTCCAATATTGTTCCAAGCGTTTTTCATTAATTCAATTAATTCTCAAGACAACCTTATGAATTAAGTAAAATTATTATCCCTATTTTATGGATGAGGAAACTGAGAGACATGAGGGCTAAAGACATGGTAAGTGGTAAAACCAGATTTTAAACACAGGCAGTCTAACACCAGACTTGATATTTTTAAATCACTATACTAAACAGCCTCTCTGCATAGATACTTGAATCTTTCCACAGGTATTAATTACAAACAGTTTATATTCTCCTCAGAGAATTATTTATTCGTCAAAGATTAGATTTTCCATTTCTTAGTACTAGATACTGTTTAACATTTTCCTTAAATGTTTACTAATTCTGCAGAGTCTCATATTTGTAAAGGATGTTCTAGACTGAACAATACTGACAGGTCGAATGTATTTCTGCATTGCAAGTGAGAATGCCTCTTGCTCCCCATGTGGGATGGAAGTGGTAGCAATATTCATGAGGTTTTGCTATAAAACCTTTCTAATATTTTGTTATATATCTTCTAGAAACTCCAAGCCAATGTTTCTAAATCTTTTTTACTTCCTTTAGCTTCAATGTTTTTCTTTTTTTCCCCATAAAAAAATCACAGGAATACCTGGCAAGGGTTTTGGGTTTTTTTCCATTTCATTGTCATCAACGCAAATTGTATCCATGTTTAAAGTGTTACTCAGATTTTTCTTAACGTTAAGATCCTCAAAAAACACATTTTTATGACATTTCATATTTCTATGAGCTAATGATAGTGCAACCTGTATCTTTAAAATTAGTGTATATAATTTGTCTTTTTCATACTTTTCCACTGCAGGATATTCTGTCTTTAACCTGAATTTCTCAGACGACGGCTGGGAGTCTGGCAGGTTTATAAAGATAGAATCTATATATACTGGCATAGCTCCACTACCACTATCTTCTTTCTAAAACTTCATTTACGTTATCAGCATTGCCTTCTCAAAGCAGTTGTAAGTAATCCCTCGGCATACTCTATTGTCCAAACCTATCTCATCATTTTAGAACCTAGTTTTGACTTACATTCCGTTTTACCAAGTTTTAGAGTTGCCTAGGGGGAGAAAAAAATAACCATTTACTTGAATGTGTATTTTGGCACTATGCATTCTTAATAAAAAGTAAGCCTTTTCACAACTTTTTTTTTCATTTCAGTGTAGATGAATATAGTTAACGGAGTAATGAAAACATCAGCACTACTCACCTAATGCCCTAATAATTGAATCTCAACAATAGGGTAAAATTTATCACTGTTGTCCTCGTAGTAACTCAATATGGCATCTACTATGGCACTATAGATATGACACCAGAAGCAAAAAGCAAGGCGGAAAAAAGACAACTGCTCCTTCAACATTATTTTCAATCCTGAATAAAGGATGTGGATGCAACCACGGAAATGCTACCCACAGGCTTCTATTAAATGAGAATGAACAATAGGAACAGATGCAAATTTTATATAAACTTTTATCACAAAGATCATAAGAAAACACTGTATTTACTGAGTGTGGATCTGTCCATAATTAATAGTAGTTATACAAATAAATCACGGAGTTAAGTAACAAGTAGTTATATTTTTCAGAATTTCAACTTTTATTAGGGTGCTAAATGCTGGATAGATAAAGTTAAGGAAGATCTATCTTTTCTGAACTCACATTACAAACTGGGTAATGCTCTCCACATCCCTCTTCTAAGATGATTAATTTCCACGAAGGCTTTTAAAAACTCTGATGACAGGTAATTTTATGACATTTTTGCAGCAACAATCCTGTTGTAGTATGCCTGTATCATTAGGTTTCAAATGTGACTGTGCTGAAAACACAAGATAGAAATCAAAGTATAAAATATCAGCAAGTAATAACTACATAATATTCTAACAAACTTAATTCTAAATATAATTTCAAACTTGAAATACCAAAAAGTGGAGAAAAATGGAGAAACCACTTGTACTACAAATTTCACTAGACTCCACAAACATAATCATATATACATGCAGACAGTAAAAATTCTTGCTTCACACTGAGGCTTCTTGGTCGTGTTACAATTTTGGGGTTCATGTTAACATTGAGAGAGACCAAACTCATCTTTCATATTATATGAGATTGGAAATTTGACCAATTTTCTAAATGAGCTATTATCTGAGATATTTCTTCCTGTTGCAAAACTGATTCCTAAGTACATTCCTAGCTTTGCACACTGAGAGGACCTATAATCAAAGACATCCCAGTAGCAATTAACATATGGTAGGCAGAATAATCATCCCCCAAAAGATGTCCACATCTTAATTCCTGAAACTGTGAATGCACCGTGTTACATAGCTAAGGGGAATTAAGATTGCTAAGCAGACGAATTTAAGGTAGTGAGATTAGCCTAGATTATTCTGGTGGGCCCACTGTAATCATAAGTGTCATTAAAGGTGGGAGAGAAACCCCATAAATATATACCTACTATGTACCTATGAAAATTAAAAATAAATTTTTTTTAAGTGGAAGAGGGAGGCACAAGATGACTTAGTACTGATGTGAGAAGGACTCAACCAGGCAATACTGGCTTTGAAGATGTAAGAAGGGGCCACAAGCCAAGGAATGCAGGCATCCATTAGAAGCTAGAAAAGGCTAGGAAACAGATCCCATACCAATCCTACAGAAAGAAACCAGTCCTGCCAATGCCTTGATTTCAGCCCAGTAGAACCCACATCAAACCTCTAAAACTGTTATATAATAAATTTGTGTCCTTTAAACCACTCTATATTTGTAGTATAAGCAGCAACAGGAAACTCATAAAGAGCACAGTAAGTGCCTAGATTTTAGTTTCTCACATCATTCTTCAAAAAAAAGGGGGGGTCTAGGGCTCCTCAGAGAAATGCCGAGTCTAGGGATGGGGCAAGGAAAAATACAAGATGAACCTGGAGAATTTAAAGTGCCAAAAAAATAAGTGGTTAAAAGAAAAAAGATGGTAGTATGTCAAAAGGACATAAGAGCCAACCTTCAGGAACTCCCAGGCTGGGCACAGTGGTTCATGCCTATAATCTCAGCACTTTGGGAAGCCAAGGCAGGAGGATGGCTTGAGCCCAGGAGTTCAAGACCAACCTGGGCAACATAGCGAGACCCCCCACTTCTCTACAAAAAAAAAAAGTTGTTGTCTTTTTAAATTTATTTTAAATTAGCCAGGCAAGGTGGCATGTACCTATAGTCCCAGCTATTAAGGAGACTGAGGCGGAAGGATTGCTTGAGCCCAGGAGATCAAGGATGCAGTGAGCTGTGAACGCACCACCGCACACCAACCTGGATGACAGAGCAAGACCCTGTCTGAAGAAAAGAAAACTCCCAATGGCCAAAGCTGGCCATTACTTTCAGCAGCAAAATAATGACAGTACCAGATTATAATCTAAAAAATAAAATAAATATCAGTGAGTCCATATTGATATAATTAAATTACTAATTAAATAAATGGGGAGTAGGGGCAAATTTTTTCCACAGAAGTATGAATAATATATATAAATACTCTGCACTCCAGGAGGTGGAGCTTCATTCCTTTCCCTCAACAGCCAGCCTTTGAGTGTGGGCTGTGCTTAGTGGATTGAGTATGTAAATGTAAAGGGGAAAATAGCATCTTTGCCGTAAAGAAACCTGACAGATACCACCTTAACTAAGTGATTAAGATTAACATCACTAGTGATAAGTCATGCTGATATCATGAACCTCTGATATGAGAAGGGTACTCCACCTCTGCAGTATTCTTCCCCCAAGCCTACATACAGCTCTAGTCTAATCATGAGAAAACATCAGACAAACTCAAACTGAGGAACATTCTACAAAATGTCCAACCAGTACTTTTCAAAGGCACCATGAAAAGCAAGAAAAGACTATCACAAAATGAAGGAAGACTACGAAGATACAATGACTAAAAAGCAAGGTGGTATTCTCAATTGGATCCTAGAACCACAAAAGGACATTAGTGGAAAAACTGGTGAAGTCTGAATAAAGTCCATTGTTAATAGTATTGTACCAAAATTAACCTCTTGTTTTGACAGATATACCATATAAGACGTTAACATCAGAGAAGCTGGGTGAAAAAGATAGGAAAATTCTCTGTACTGTTATTACAAATTTTCAATAAATCTAAAATGATTCCATATAAAAAGTTTACTTTAGAACATCTATTTGTTGATGTAAACTTCTGTTTGACTAAAAAAATACACAAATAATGGCCATTTTCCATTCAAAATCAAGACCTAAATAATCTTACTTGGAATTCGCTTACTATACCATATTACTTGGTTGCAATAATTGAAGATTATCAGTAATAGCATTTCCAAAGATACAGTTTTGACATTATTTTCATTGTGGAAGAACATTTTTAATTCTTGGCTACATAATATGTCCCTGCCTGGTATTCATTACACAACAGTGTAACACTCAGAAACATCTGACTTCAAGCATAAGGAAAATATTTTCTGTAAGATTTGTTATAAGAAATAAATGGGGAAAAGCCATATTTTTTTAAATGACATATATAATAAATACAGCAGCTAATTCATTTTTCCCCCAGGTCTTACAATGTTGCCTTTCTCTTTTAAAACATCTGCACAATTTACAGATACTTAGCCCCAAGACAAAGAACAACTGAAGGCACGGAAGTCAAATTATCTATTAAAGTTACCAACTATGAGATACAGAGGGTTCATCTTGCATATCTTTTCTATTATTACTGCAAAGTACCATTTCAAAGTTGGTTCAAAACTGATTATTATATGATTTATTTCATTTGTGCTTTTCCACCAAATACAAAGCAGATTCAAAACCCTAAAGCTCCCTCCAAATTCTGTATTTCTTTCTACTGAAGTTACCGTTATAAAAGCATATCTTTTAGATAATTTTAGAATGTAATTATTAATTTAAGCAAAGGAATTCCTCAATTTTCAGCAGACCTGAGAGTACTAAAAGTACTAGAGGTGAAATTCGCTTCCTAGCTCACATCTGGGGTATCTAGCAGCCTAACGCAATGTAAATTTGCTGAGGTATTAGAAATAGTACACATCAACAGGATATCCAATTTAGGTAACCAATTGCATTAATGTCAGTAAGTGATTGATTAGATAAACTTAAAGCTCCCAGCCATTTCTCCTGGCTAAAGAAACTGTCAACTTCACACAGCTCAGGGCTTGAGCTCTGTTCAGAAGTCAGCTAACACATTCAAAACAAAAGCTTCATTTAAGTTACTTAGATTTCAATGCCATCCTAAAAAATTACTTAGTTCTCAATGTCATTCTAGAAAGAAGGGTAATCCTGGTAAACTGCCTGGCAGATGATTTAAATGAATTGAACCTTTCTTTTCTTCCCAATGGAAGAAAGCGAAGACTAAGCTCTAATTTTTTATCTTGCCCAAATTCCTTTCTAAGGGATCTAGGGAGTCATGCCCTACAAACCATAAATTCTCATCACATGAGCTTTGTTTAACCCTGTATATTGTGACTTACTTTCCAGTCTTACTCAGGCATAACAAGGGAAAAAATTAAAATGTTTTACGCCAAAATATATTACCTTGCCATACTTTGAAATTGCCTTGCAAAGTCTTTTGTGGGAAAAATCCACATTCTATAGAGAATCCCCTTCTCCCTTTGTTTTCCTTCCTTTCTTTTTTTTTTTTTTTTTTTTTTTTGGTTTTTTTTTTTGTTTGTTTGTTTTCCTTCCTTTCTTTCCAGATCTAGGAGACAATCAACTAAGAGCCAGGCACCCTTTTAAATCCGATAAGAAACATTTTACAACCTGCTCTCTCTCTCTGAAGTTTGCTACCTGAGAGATTCCTCTACACAAAAAAACTTGGTCTCCGCAATCCTTTACCTTAACTAACCTAAACAATCCTTTCCATTAATCCCAGGTCTTCACATAAACTCGGCCAATTGTAAACCAGTAAATGTTTAAATTTACCTATAGCCTGGAAGCCCCTGCTTTAAGTTGTCCCGCCTTTCTGAACCAAACCAATGTATTTCTTAAATGTATTTGATTGATGTCCCGTGGCTCCCTAAAATATATAAACCCAAGCTGTACCCCGACCACTTTGGGCACATGTTCTCAGGATTTCTTGAGGGCTGTGTTACGGGCCACGGTCAATCACATTTGGCTCAGAATAAATCTCTTCAAATATTTTATAGAGTTGGACTCTTTTCGTCAACAAAAGTATATCCCCACTACTTACCACCTTCCCAGCCATGCATCAAAACTCAGCTCGACCAAGCAATGCTTCCAACCAAAACTACAAAATCAACAATTACCAAAACTTATGTTTCAAATACCAGTAGAATTGCTAAAATGAAATAATTTGTTATATATCTACAAATAAGCAGAGATGTATGTGTGTCTTCCAGGCAACAGAACTAAAATATGTTTAATATATTCTACTTTATTTGATGGTTTTCATAAAAATTTTCATTCATGACTAGCATTAATAAATTTACTGAATGAGTAAATCAAACAATGGATACATTTCTTACGGCTTGGTGAAATAGGGGAAAGCAAGTTACATCAGTATGCTTTTGGCTATAAATAACAGAATACCAATCTAAAAGTCATATAAACAATTTGGGTTTATGCTTCTCACATAAAATAAAGTCTGGCCCCAATGCTAGTTCAGGAGCCAGGATCTCTCACTCTACTATGCTATCTCCCCCTCTTTGAGGGAATGTCTGCAAAAGTTCCAAGCCTGATGTGCTAACACAAAACTGTCCACAAGCAGAAAAGAGTGGCACTGGACCTTCATTGACTTCTTTCATCTTATTAAGGGGGAGTATCTTTCCTAGAGACTCCAACAGACTCCCATAAGACCCTTTGGTTAGACTGGCTCAAACAACCATCCCTGCTGACAGGAGGGTGAGAAAGCCAGTATCTGGTATTTTCAATCTCTGTCATAGGATGTGTGCATCACAGTGGTTCACTGTTAAGATTAGTAAAATACTACTTCTGGCCTTTAGTTATTAGGTAATATGTGGTATAACACAGGGGAAGAAGGCTGTTGTGAAGCTTTATATGATTAGTTAATAGGATACCATAATCTAATCAATGTAATAAAGAAGGCCAGGACATCAGAAAGTCTGCTGTGACAGTAATAGCTATAGCATAGTTAATAAGTAGCCAGGAATCCTTGACTAGAAGCCCTCTTTGAAGAAAGAGTCACAGGTGGAGCTTCAAACACACTAGCTGCGGAGATTCATTCCAGGAAGGCTCGAGCTGTTCTTACTTTTGGGTAATAAGGCACCTTTACCTAATGTAGGTAGCATAACTAATGCCTATGATTGTACTAAAGGAACTGGCAGGAGTGGAGTGTTACTGAGTCCTGTGGGGCGTCTTCTACAGTTTAGGAAGGGACAACTAGCATGTGAGTTTCTTGGCACAAAATCACCAATAAGATGAATCTACTCATCTTAATAGATTCATCAATAAGATGAATCCATTCATCTTATTCTTCTTGTTATGAAGAGGAGGGCAGCATGAAATTGTGTTGAATTAAAAAAAAGAACCCACCAAACTGGATAGAGTCAAAAATATTCATGACTTTGTTCTTTTTTTATACCAAAAAGCATTTTATTATTTTTATTATATACTTAAGGGGTACATGTGTAGATTTGTAAAACAGGTATACTACATGATGTTGAGGTTTGGATACTTAATAATTCCATTGCCTAAGTAGTGTACATCATACCTAAGCAGATTTTCAATGCTTGACTTTGTTCTAATTTTAGTGAATGTCTGTTTTAAGTAGGAGGAAGCTGGGTAAGAAAGGGGGAGTTTTCCTTCTCACAGGAGGTAAAGTTAGGCATTATAAATTTTAAATATGTCAAATAGACATCTATTCTTTGTGGTTAACATGCAGTAGTAAATAAAATTAAGGTGACTTCAATAAATGTAGTAATTTTTAAAACTGTGTTAGCAATGGCACATTTACACAAATTTATTGTAATGTTTATAAATACATCAATAAACTACAGATCAAACTGACAATCTGACCACATGAGTCTTTCCAATTCCCATATCACTGTACTGAACCACTTTCATGTTAACAGCAGCATGCATTATCATCATGTTCCTATAGTGTACTAAAAAGGTAAACAACACATTGTAACTGAGTTGTTTTTCTTCATGATCTTTAAAAAGAAAAATTCATACGTAAAAATATCAACAGCATGTAAAATAAAATTCTAATCATTTCATCAGATTTGACTAAAAAAATCATTTAATATTTTGGCAGTTTATATTCTGGGAGGCTGAACTTCTGAACAGCTTCCTATCCAGTTTCCATTATCCTCTGAAAGCAGACTGCTACAGGAACTTCTACGTATCCAATAACAGTCTTCGTATGTCTTGAAAAACTGAGAATGGCTGAAAGCATTCATCAGCGGCCATGCTGTTCCTGCTGGCTTCTCTCTGATCTCACTCTGAATTATCTAGATATATCACAATGTGTGCCTTTCCTAGTTTTCACCACTACGCTACATTGCAGAATGTAATGCTTTAGAATTCCAGAATTATATAACAATTTAATATGAAATCATGAGGTCATATCAGGAAAATTTCTGGCTTAATCCATGACTTGGCCAGGTTTTAAATCACTATCTCTTTAATATTACTCTCCTTTTCATGCTTTCTAAAAGGCTCAAACTCTTTTCTCACACTAGAGTGATTAATAATCCAGAGAAACCAAGAAGCCATGAGTTGGGTATGTACAATTGGCACATGCATTTCCTGGCACAAAATCACTAGGCAAATGGACTTTTTATGACAGTTTTAAGTTTAATATTTCATTTCACTAGTTAAGTGGTCATAAAATTGGCTAGAAGTAAAAATCTACATATGTACCACCATCAGAGACAGCTGAACTCTACGAAACATTTTTTCTTAAAATCTATTCTGTACATCTTAATAAATTCTAAACAGTTTAGTTAATTTAACAAAACTCTTTATAACTTGATCTGAAATCTAAATACTTATAATGATTTATTTCCTACCCTGTTACATAGGTCTGTTGCTTTTATACTTTAAGAAAAGAACTTTCTATTCTAAACTCTCATCCGTTTCCCAACCTGGCATTACAGATACAGTGTTTTCCTTTAGTCATTTGCACAAGAATTAAATAGACCAGATAATTATATTCTAAACATCTGGTAAGCAAACATTTATTTGAAAAAAAAATGTGCATAGCAATCTTAAATTCTCCCTAAAATTACACCAAATTGTCAACAAGCTAAAACTGGTATAGTCTCAAACAGTATATAGTTGACCACTACCAAGCATCCATTCTTTTCCCTATCATTTCCTCCAGCAAACTCCAACTTTAATTCCCTTTTTAACTCTCATTGGCAAACATGCTGTTTTGTTTGCTGCTTACACTTACACTTGGCTTAAATTACTCTGTATTTGTTTGCTTTCGAGGTTCTAAAATCTTTTTTTCTCCAATCCAAAATATGTTCCCATTAGTAGTTTGCATTTTCATGAAATCCTATCAAGCTTACAAATAGTTAAGAGCCTACAATGGGTAAGATACTCTGTAAATAGCTTATAACTCAGGAAGCAAAAGAAAATAAACAAATGGAAAAGTTAAGAATGAAATACTTAAATAGGGGCTCAAGATGAATTTTCCTCTTGTCTTGCAGAAGGACAGGTTTGGAATAATAAAAATGACTATACCAGTACAGAGTAGGAGAAATAAACACTCAGTGGTGAAGGAAAAAGATTATGGACCATAAGTCTAATGGATTTCTGTAAGGTAAGGGGTAGGAGGGTGTATCCACCTTCATAAACCAATATCCAAAGTGGGCCTCAGGATAAACAAGAATAATCCCTTAGGAATACCCACACATCAGGTATTCAAAGCTGATGGAAGTAACACACAGAGGGGAAGTTGAGAAGGACTCTAGCCCTACTGGGTATTTAAGGGTGGGACTAAAGGAAGGGAAGGATAATCCAAAGGACCAAGCGATCAGGAGCTCAGCTACAACCTGCAAGCTACTAACAGCATAATTGGACACAGAATATTTTTATATTTTGAGAAAAACTAGGATTTGGTAACTAATTGAAGAAAGAATGGGTCAGGGATGATTCCTGTATTGCATAAAGAGAAACTAAGTAATCTCTCAATTCTATGCCAATTCTAAAATTCTATGCTTCAGGAATCTTTCTCCTAATAGTTAAAAAGGAAAAAAAGTCCTTAAGCAGTTTCCATTTTCTAGCATGATGGAGTTAAGACCCTATCGGTCAAATCATCCCTGTAGAAAACAATGACAAAATCTGGACATAAGATAAAGGTAATCATCAGAAGGTACTAGAGAGAGAGCAGAAGTTGACAGACTGGTGGGAGCTCATGTTCACTTGCGGGAAGGGAGATGGAAAGCTCTAAGAGTATGTTTCCTTCTCCAAAGCTTTCAGCCTCGGGCTAAAGGCAGTCCACAGAAAAATATGTGAATACAACACACAACTACAGCAGTGCTGAAAGAAAATGTGTAGTCCTAAACACCTGTGTTAAAAAAGGAACATGGTATTAGATCAATGGCTTAAGCTTCTATGTTAAGAAACTAAAAAATTTTAAAAAAAGCAAATTAAGCCCAAAGAACATAAAAGTTAGGAAATAATAAAGATTAGAAATCAGTAAAACTAAAAACACAGATTGATGAGGGGAGCGGAAGAAATCAATGAAACCAAAAGCTGATTCTTTTAGGGGAGAGGGGCAAATCAATAAAACTGACAAAACTCCAGCCAGACTGAACAAGAAAAGTGAGAAGTAAAAGAAGGGATTAACTACAGACTCTTTAAGCATTAAAAAATTAACAAAATATTATTAACAACTTGATTCCTTAGTTTGACACTTTAGTTTGAAAACTTAGATAACAATTTCTTGAAAAATTACAAGAAACAGATGAACTAAAGAATTCAATATCAACTCAAAAAATTGAGTTTGTAATTAAAAAGACACTCACTAAAGAAAACTCCATGCTTAGCTGGCTTCACTGGTGAATTCCTTTAATCATTTAAAGAGGAAATAACATCAGTCCTATACAAACTCTTAACAGAAAACATGCAAGGAGAGAACACTGACCATCTCATTTTATGAGGTCACAAACAGATAAATATCTCACAAGAAAAAAGAACAAAATCCCTAATGAACACAGATATGAAAACCCTTTAAAGCTATTAGCATAATGAATCCAAAAATATATAAAAAGGTTAAGTGGAAATAATCCTAGAAATGTAAGGTTAGTTTACCATCAGAGATTAACCAATGCAATTTAACATATTAATAGAATAAGGGAGAAAATTCATCTTATCATTTTAATAGGTACAGAAAAAGCATTAAAACCAAATTTGACACCATTTTATGATAAAAGTCACAGCAAATCAGGAATAGAAGGGAACGCCTCAACCTAATTAAAAGCATCTGTGAAAAATCTACAGTTAGCATTATACTCAACAGTGAAAGGCTCAAGGCTTTCTACCTAACATCAGGAACACGGCAAGGATGTCTGCCCTCAACACTTCTACTTAACATTATACTAAAAGAATAGCCACTGCAATAAGGCAAAAAAAAAAAAAGGCATAAAAGTTTAATATTAAAATTAAAATAATATTTACATACAAGCCATGTGATTATGTATATAGAAATCCTAAGGAACCCACAAAGCATGTAGAATCGTTCAATTTAGAAAAGTTGCAAGATACAAATATCAACTGCATTTCTATAAACTGGCAGCAAACAATTGGAAAGTAAAAATTTAAAACAACTCCACAATAGCGTCAATCAAAAATACTCAGAAACAAATCAAATCCAAGTTGTGAAAGACCTTTATATGAAAAACTACAAGTACTGCAAAGGGAAATTAGATTCAACGAAATCACAATAAAAATCTTGAGGATTTTTTGAAGAAATTACCAAGCTTATTTTAAAATTTTAATGGAGAGGAAAAATACTCAAATAGTTGAAAAAAATTTAAAAGAACTGCTGATTTCAATTCTTGCTATAAAATTACAGTATCATGACAGAGTGACATTGATGAAATAACACTTACCGGACAAATAATTTTCAAAAATGCGTTAAGTTAGTTGAGTGGATAGTGGGTAGACTTTTTAATAAAAGCTGCTGGAAAACTGGAAAGCTGTATAGTAAAAAAATAAACACTGACCCTGCCTCACAATAAAAATTGAATCAAAATGGGTCATACATAAAGTTAAGAAGTAAGACCATTAAACTTCTTGGGAGGGGAAAATATTTGTGACACAAGGTTAGACAAAGAAAGAACAATAAGAAGAAATGGTTTAAAAAGACCTAATGAAGATAAAGTTTTCTCTTTGAAAGACAGGTTTAAAAAAAGTAGAAAGGTAAACCACAGTCTGGGGTAAAAAACTGCAAAAATCGTATCTATCAAGAGCCTATATCCAGAATTTTTGAAGAACTCTTATACAGCAATAGAAAAGAAACAACCCATAAATAAAAGAGAAAAGATATGACTAGAAACATCACAAAACAAGCTATATGAATGGCCAATGAGCACAGGAGAAGAGGATCAAAATCCCTAATCTTAAGAGAAATGAAAATTGAAACCACACTAAGTTGCCACAACAAAGCCACAAAAATAGCTGAAGTCAGAAAGACTGATAATACCTAATGCTAAGAAGGATATGGGACACCTGGAATTCTCTCTTACATTACTGGTAAAAATGTAAAAGGAGAAAAATTGTATGGAAGTAAGTTATAAAGTTAAACACACATTTACCATATTATCCAGGGGTTTGGGTGCAAAAGGGCACAAGGATACAATTAACTTGACTGTTGTGAGTTACGTGACAGTATGCAATTTAAAACTGGTTAATTTTATTGAATGTAAGTAATACATTAAAAGTAATATAAAGGTATGGTAAATAAAACAGCATGGTACTTATGCATAATTAGATCAACAGAAGAGAACAGAAAGTCTGGAAACAGACCCTATAACAAATGGAAATTCAGAATAAAATAAATCCTGATAAAATGTGACATTTCAAACTAATCAAGAAAAGATTAATTATTCAGAAAAGAGTACTGGGCTTAGTAGCTATTTGGGGGGATAAACAAGAAGTCCCTTTCTCCTAGATTTTTTATTTAATAACTTTTTTGTTTTCTTTTTTAAGAGACAGGGTCTCACTCTGCCACCTAGGCTGGAGTGCAGTGGTGCAGTCATAGCTCAATGTAGTCTTAAACTCCTGGGCTCAACTCCTCAGCCAACCAAAAAGCTGGAATTACCATGCCCAGCTCTCCTAGCTTAGACCAGAATAAGCATGACAAGTGAAACCATAAAAGCATGATGGAAAAGCTAAGTTTGCTACAAAATTCAGATGACATAAAAGATTAATCAGTTTGACTGCATAAAAACAGTAGTTCCACTAGAAAAAAAATAACCTAAACAAAGAAAATGGACAAAAGACAGAGAAAATATTAGCAACTCACCCCAGACAAAATGTTAATATTTCTACTAAGAATTTGTATAGCCCAAAAGGATAAAGACTAACATTCCAACAGAAAAATGTCCAGCCTCATCACCTGTAAGAAAAATAAATATCGCCAGGCATGGTGGTTCACGCCTGTAATCTCAGCACTTTGGGAGGCTAAGGCGGGCGAATCACGAGGTCAGGAGTTCAAGACCAGCTTGGCCAACACAGTGAAACCCCGTCTCTACTTCAAATACAAAAATTAGCCAGGCATGGTGGCAGGTGCCTGTAATCCCAGCTACTAGGGAGGCTAAGGCAGGAGAATTGCTTGAACCTGGGAGGCGGATGTTGCAGTGAGCCGAGATTGCACCATTGCACTGTAGCCTGGGGGACAAGAGGGAGACTTCGTCTCAAAAAAAAAAAAAGAAAGGAAAATAAAGAAAAATAAATATAAACCTACATTGAAATATCTTCTTTATCCAAGTTTGACAAAGAGCAGGTATTTCATAGCACCATATTTCTGAGAGTGTAATGAAACAGCATATATATTGTTGTTTGAAATATAAATTGATTTAATTCCTATGGATGGATATGGACAATATCTCTCAAACTCTGATCTAGGTTTCAACTCTTACTGATAAATTCAGTTTTATGTGAAATACGGCACAGACAAAGAAAATCACTGCAACATTATTAGTAAGTGCTGAAGATTGGAAAAATTTAAACAGTGGATGAGTTAAAAATATGTAACCTTAAATACTGTGATATCATTTAAAAATAATGCAGCAATAGATACACTCACTGACATGGAATAATCTCCAACATATATTGCTAAATACTTTTTTAAAAATATGAAGAACAGTGTATATATTTTGTTACACCCATTTCTATTTAACAAAATTGAGGGTAAGAAAACAATCTGCTTATACATGCACGGAATAACTCTGAAAACAACTGTTAACGACTGTTTTGGGGAAACCAAGTGACTACAGAGCCAGGATGAGACAAAAATGTATTTTCAGTATACAACTCTTTGTAGCTTTTGATTCTGTACAATGTACCTGTTAGTTATAATACATAAAAATTTAAGTAATTAAACATTTTATTTAAAATTAAATATTTTTATGCCTTGACTCTAGAACTAAACAGACCCGGTTTCATAATTTATTGCTACCCCATAGTATCTATGTGGAACAAGGCAAATTATTTAACATTCTTAAACTCCATTTTCTTTAAGAGGATTATGTTATGATATGCAGTTGTGACCTTTAAATAAGATAATGTATATAAAGTCCCTTACACAGTATTCTGTACACAGCACATAATAACAAATCATTAGAGATTCTTTTACCTTTTCCTTCTCCTGAAATTATACCCAAATTGAAAATTTTTTTGACATCTAATTTAAGATGGACCATGATTAAGAAGTACAAACCATTTATCCAAGAGAAGATTCTTTAAAATGATTAGCGGACAGTTTACTTTAGCATGATCCATACATGGTAATCTAAGGTTTTTGTTTATATAGTTTTGTAATACATGTTATTAAATAAATTGAAGATAGACCAGCCAAGCCTGTTAAAACAGTATATATAACATTAAAAGAGAACATTTACTGGTGTCTAGATCCTGACTAAACATGCTTGGCTCTAAAGTTTTATTTTTAAAAAAATTAGCCAGGCATCATTGTGCGAGCTTGGATTAATAGTTTTAGCTACTCATGAGGAGGGTGAGGTGGAAGGACCACTTGAGCCCAGTTCAAGATTGCAGTGAGTTATGATCATGCCACTGTACTCTAGCATGTGTGAGAGTGAGACCCTGTTTAAAAAAAAAAAAAAAAAAAAAAAAAAAAAGGCTGGGCACGGTGGCTCAAGCTTGTAATCCCAGCACTCTGGGAGGCGAAGGTGGGCAGATCATGAGGTCAAGAGATCCTGGCCAAAATGGTGAAACCCCAGCTCCACTAAAAATACAAAAATTAGCTGGGCGTGGTGGCGTGCGCCTGTAGTCCCAGCTACTCAGGAGGCTGAGGCAGGAGAATCGCTTGAACCAGGTAGGTGGAGGTTGGAGTGAGCCAAGATCACACCACTGCACTCCAGCCTGGGTGACAGAGCCAGATTCCATCTCAAAAAAAAAAAATGTTGGGGGAGGTTGGTAGAATTCAGTAGTGAAGCCATCTGGTCCTGAGCTTTTCTTTGCTGGGAGATTTTTTAAATTATTGATTTAATCTAATTACTTGTTACTGGTCTGTTTGGGTTTTCTATTTTTCCCTATTTCAATCTTGACAGTTTATATGTTCAGGAATTTATCAATTTCTGCTATGTTTTCCAATTGGCTGGCATATAGTAATTCATAATATTCTCTAATGATCTTCTGTATTTCTGTGGTATCAGCTGTAATATCTCATATTACATTTCTGATTTTTTTATTACAGTTCTAATTTTTTTTTTTTTTTTTTTTTTTGAGATGGAGTCTGGCTGTGTCACCCACGCTGCAGTGCACTGGTGCAATCTCGGCTCACTGCAACCTCCACCTCCTGGGTTCAAACGATCCTCCTGCCTTAGCCTCCCAAGGAGCTGGGATTACAGGTGCCCACCATCATGCCCGCCTAATTTTTGTATTTCAGTAGAGGTGGGGTTTCATCATGTTGGCCAGGCTGGTCTCCAACTCCTGACTCAGGTGATCGACCTGCCTTGGCCTCCCAAAGTGCTAAAGCCATGAGCTACTGCACGTGGCCTAATTTTTTTTTTTTTCATCTTCTCTCTTTGTTACTTAGTCTAACTAATGGTTTATCAGTTTTATCTATCTTTCCAAAAAAATCAACATTCCATTTCATTGACTCTTTGTATTTTTTAGTCTCTATTTTGTTCAGTTCTGCTCTAATCTTTCTTATATCTTTCCTTTTGCTAATTTTCAGTTTGGTTTGTTCTTGCTTTCCTAGTTCATAGAGGTGCATTAGGTTATTTGAAATCTTTTTACTTTTTTGATGTAGGCATTTACTGCTGTAAGCTGCACTCTTACTACTGCTTTTGCTGTATCCTATAGGTTTCAGTATGTTATGTTTCTATTTTCATTTGCTTCAAATTTTTTTTTATTTCCTTCTTAATTTCTTCACTGACCCACTGGTCATTCAGAAATTTGTTTAATTTCCAAGTATTGGTACAGTTTCCAAATTTCCTCTTGTTATTAATTTCTAACTTTATTTCATTGTGGTCTGACAGGATACTTAACATAATTTCGATTTTTTAAAATTTGCTGAAACTTGTTTTGTGGCCTAACACATGATCTGTCCTGGAGAATGTTCCATGAACTGATGAAAATAATGTATATTCTGTGGCTGTTAAATGAAATATTATTTAAATATCTGTTAGGTCCACTTGGTTTATAATGCAGTTTAAATCCAGTATATGTCTTGGTTGATTTTCTGTCTGGATCATCTATCTGTTGATGAGAGTGAGGTGCTGAAGTCCTCAACTATTACTATATTGGGGTCTGGTCTAACGCTCCCTTTAGATCTAACAGTATTTGCTTTATATATCTGGGTGTTCCGGTGTTTGGTGTGCGTGCGTGTGTGTGTATATATAGATATATTTATAATTGTTATATCCTCTTGCTGAATTGATCCCTTTATCACCATATATTAATAATTGCCTTCCTTGTCACTTTTTATGTTGTGGGTTTTTTTCTTTTTTTAACTTGAAGTCTATTTTATCTGATACACCATACCTACTCCTGCTCCTGTTTGGTTTCCATGTGCATAGACTTTCTTTCTCAATTCCTTCATTTTCAGTCTATATGTATCTTCACGGGTGAAGTCAGCTTCTTGCAGGCAGCATATAGTTGGGTCCTGCTTTGTCTTTTTTAAAAAATTCATTCAGCCAGTCTATATTTTTTAATAGGGGAATTTAAATGCTTTACATTCAATGTTATTAATAGGTGAGGACTTATACCCACTACTTTTAAACTGATTTCCAGTTATTTTGTATATCTTTTGTATCTTTCTTCCTGTCTTATTGTTTATCTATGCAATTTGGTGATTTTTCTGTAGTGTTAATGTTTGACTCCCTTCTCTTTTTCATCTATATATCTGTTCTATTAGTGTGTTTTATCTGCATGTTTTCATAATGCTTGCATATCAGTTTTTTACTGCAGATACATAAGCAATTAATCATTTCTTTTAGGGCCAGTCTAGTGATGATGAATTCCCTCATTTTCACTTGTCTGGGAAAGACTATTTCTCCTTTATTTCTAAAGAATAGCATTGCCAGTTATAGTACCCTCGGCTGACAGTTTTTTCTTTCAGCACGTTGAATATATTATCCCATTCTCTCCTGGCCTGTAAAGTTTCTGCTAAGAAATCTGCCATTAGTCTGATGGGGATTCTTTTATGTGATTTGACACCTTTCTCTAGCTGTTTATAGAATTCTCTCTTGACTTTTGAGAGTTTGACCATAAAGTGCCTTGGAGAAGCCCTTTTCAGGTTCAACCTATTTGAAGATCATTGGGCTTGCTGTGTCTGGATGTCCATATTACTCCCAAGACTTGGAAAGTTTTCAGCTATTATTTCATTAAGTAGGTTTCAATGCCTTTGTTCACCCCTTCTTCTCCAACTCCCATAATGCAAAAATTGATCACTTGATGATGTTCCACATGTTCTGTAAGCTTTCTTCATTCTTTCTTTTGATTTGGCTGGGTTATTTGAAAACATGTGTTTTCAGGTTCAGAAATTCTTTCTTCTGCTTGATCTAGTTTATTGTTGAAGCTCTTGATTTTATTTTTATTTCATTTACTGTATTTTTGTTTTGAGATCTGATTCTTTTTTATGATATCTACCATTTTCCTGAATTTCTCATTGAGATCATGAATTGTTTCCTGATGGTGTTGAATCCTTTATCTGTGTTCTCTTGTATTTTGCTGAGTTTCCTTAAGACCTTTATTTTGAATTCCTTTTCAGGCATTTGATAGGTTTCCTTTACTTTGGGGTATATTAACTGGAGAATTCTTGTGTTCCTTTGGAGGCATCAAGTTTCCTTGCCTTTTCACTTTTCCTGTGTCCCTAACACTGGTATCTGTGCATACAATGGAACAGCCACTTTTTCCAATTTTATGATGTAGCTTTCATAGGGAAAAACTTTTTCCTGTAGATATGTCGTATAGTCTCAGTTGGGTAGGGTGCCTTGACTTTGGTTCCATGTAAGAACAGTAATATGGACTCCATATGATTTCTTCAGCTTTCATCAACATCAGTGGTGTCTACTGAGTGCCTCACTGGCCTAGGCTGCAGCTGTTTGTGGATGCTGTGGTGTGGCTTTACTGGAAGCAAGAATGCTGGGAAGGCAAGTCTTTTTTGACCCTGAGGGTGAACACACACATGCACACAATGCTCTACCACTAGAAGGGACAGAACTGCTGCCAAGCCTCAGGTGCATGTCATTCTACTCTTACTCTTCTTCTCCCCACTCTTGGTACTCTTAAATTTGTAAGGACGGGAGGGCAGAAGGAAATGTTATGGAATTTATTTCTCTTCATAAATCAATTGAACGCTTATCGCATTATTTGTCTTCTCACACTAAAAGAGATGGGTGATACATGGTTTTCTTTCCTCTCCTGCTTGATTTCATAATTTTTTTTTTAATTAGGGTGAAGAAAAATACACAGCTGCCATTGTCCTACAAAAACCTCTGTAAGAAGACTTTTAACTATGGATTCAATCTCTATTAGACACATAACTGTGGCTTTTTCATTTTCTGTTAATGAAAGATTTCGTCAGTTGCATTTTTCTGTATTTTTAAAATCTCATATATACTTTTAAAGTCATTGGTATAATGTTATTCTTAATATCCTGTTAGTATATCTCATGTAGAATCAATCTTGCTACTGGTAATATGTGCCTTCTCTTTTATTTATCAGTCCTCTTAGGGATGTGGCAGTTTTTTAAATACTGAGATCTTAGACACATCTTCAATCTGTGGGGTCTATGCTCCCTCCTCTAGAATCTTTGAGGATGGTAACTGCTTCCACCAATAACATATGGTAGGAGTGATCCTGTTTGAATTGTAAGGCTAGGTCATAAAATACCTTGCAGCTTCTTGCTGGTTCTCAAGTGAAAGTGTTCTCTAAGGAAAGCCAGCTGCCATGTAAGAAATGTGACTACCCTGAGATCACTATATTGGAAAAGTGGCAAAGAGCTCTAAGTACAAAGGCAATTAAAACACAAACAGTTGGCAGGGCACAGTGGCTCACACCTGTTCCAGCACTTTGGGAGGCCAAGGCAGGCGACTTACGAGCTCAGAAGATCGAGACCATCCTGGCTAACATGGTGAAACCCCGTCTTTACTAAAAATACAAAAAAAATAGCCAGGTGTGGTGGCTGGTGCCTGTGGTCCCAGCTACTTGGGAGGCTAAGCCAGGAGAATAGCATGAACCTGCAAGATGGAGCCTGCAGTGAGCTGGAGCTTGCAGTGAGCCCAGACTGTGCCACTGCACTCCAGGCTGGGGAACAGAGCGAGACTCCATCTCCCATATAAAAAAAAAACAAAACACACACACACAAACAGTAAATCAACTACAAACACCCTTGCTAGTCTATCCTTACTAGTCTATCCTGTGAAGGCCTGCCCTTTGCCCTCACAAATCATAAACCATGTCAGTACACTAATAGAGGAACGGTTTAAGACGGTACACAGTTTAAGTAAGAAATGTTACCTACGTAAACCACAGAAGTATAAATGTAATTAACGAGGCTGTCAGGAGGATCTAGTGCGTACTTCATATACCCATGTGAATAAGTGGTTTGAATATATTTATAATCTTTCCCCTCCCTTATTTCACATTAAGTAGCAAGTTGAGAAAGGAGGCCATTTATTTTTAACATGCAGTGCTGAAATATCCCTACTTCTCCAACACACAATGAACATACTGTATTCCTAGCCATTTAAAATAAACATTTCCAGGAACTTTAATATTATATTATATAAGCACGATAAAAAGATTTTTTTTAAAAAGTTATAGATTGGGGAAGTTCAGAAAGTACCAGCACCTAGCATAATGAATGCTTCGAACCTAGGTATTCAATTAACATTTACTACATGAATATGAATGAATCAGTCAATGTCAAGTACTTTATCAGCACAGACCAGTTTCTGGCCGAAATCACAAGTGCTACCTGCAATAAAAAGTTACTAAACTATTAATTCATATCCTTCAATGTTGTGGTCCTCAGATACTATATATTCATTTCCTTGAGAACAGTTTATTTTCTCTTTCAGAGTAATATTTTTTAAAAAGAGATTAAAACAAAGTCATCTGCCATAGCAGATCCACTAAAGACAAAAGAACCAGAGATCGTTTTTAGCCCAATGAGGAAAAAAATGTAATCGCTTTAATGCTTAAGTCAGTTTTACAGTGGGTGCATTACATCTAAAAGGAATGAACCATTTAAAATAATGTGTGAATAACCTACCAAATCCAGGAACACTTTTGAGACTGGCTTTGAGGCAAATTTTCTCCAATCTGAGGTAGCTATATCGCATCAGACAATTCCACAGGAACATCCAGTCCATTCTTGTCCGATGGTTCATGATAATGACACTTCTTTCTCCAGGAACAAATGCATCCCCAGTTATAATCACTTTTACACCAAACATGGTCTCCAATAATGCCTAAGAAAACAATACAGATATAGAGCAAATTAAAGTTATGATTTTCCATAGGTAAATTTTATCATGCCCTATAAATAAATCTTATGACTTCTAACATGTAAAAGTTAGTATTTCCCATGATCCTTGCTTCTATAATAAAAAATTGGGTGATGAGGTTATCTAGAAGAATGAGAATATCAAGCACTATTTCTATTTTAAGCTTCTGTGATTTCCTAATTAAAAAATGCTAATTGTCATTGAAATCAAGATATCTTATTAAGTAAAAAGTATAAAAGGTGAATATCAATATTCTACTGTGTAATATTTTAAGGATATAGATATGTAACATTATTACCTTTTTTTCTAGAAAGAACAGTCAAAGAATTAGCACTAGGTACAGGGGAAAAAAAAAAATCCCATAAAGTTAAACTGTTCACTTTATAGCTTCCTGTACTATGATGTTTTAAAAACAAAAACATAGATCTTATTTATTTTGACACTATGTAAAGAATAAATTAACTATACATCTACTAAAATACTACAAGCCTTACTACCTAGAACATAGTAATGTTCAAATATTTGCTGAATTTCCTTAATTCACTTTTCTGATGGGCCAGGTATACAATACATATGAAGTATTTAGAAAAACAATATATTATAGACTTATGAGTTCTTGAAAGTAAAATAACAGATTACAATAAAAGCTGATTATTGATTTCAAACTCTTCTTTGAATTCTCAATTTACATGTAACAAATTTACTAGTTAACATTTGACTTATTACTAAAGAGAGAAATTGATCTAAAGGCAAATATACGATACAGAATCAAAAGTTCTCTTGGCAAATATCATGATAATCTTGAACAAGGTATAGCCAACAAACTGTGGTATATTCATATAATGGAAAAATGATACAGCAATGAAAGTAGATGAACTACAAGTACCTACAGCAACATGAAAGATACACAGAAGCATACTTTTGAAAGACAGCAAAACAAAAATATATACAATAAATGTTTGACTTTCTAAAAGATTAAGATATTTTCAAGATGATTATATAGATGCTAAAATTATAAAGAACAAGAAGAAAATAACTATCTTAAAAGTCAGATTAATGACTACTTCTACCAAAAGGAGGGTGTTTTGATTGGAAGTCTAGGTAGCCTGCCGGAGAACTAACAATGCTGTATTTCTTGACCTGGTTGACAGTTACACTCAAAATTTTTCATTAAATTGTACATTTGTGTTTTAGTAACTTTTTGGTATGTTTGCTATACTTCACAACAAAAAAGCATTTTTTAAAAAATGCAATACGAAACAGTAAGACTTTGAAAAACATAACAGGATCAATAAAACATAGGTTCAAAATAATATTAGCTAAAGAAATATACTAGAAAGTAAAAAGAAGTTAGAAAAGTTATATGTCCAAATTGTTACAGAGTCAAAGTGTTAACATCCTGATACAAAATCATTTGGGCTAAGTAGCTACAGATATTCCATAGGTCCTCATTAAGCTACTTTCCCACAGCTGAGGTTCACTTTCAGCATGGGTATTTAATCCAGTACCTATTACGTCCTAGAACGATGGCCTCCAAGAGGTCAGTAAAAATGTATTCCTCTTAAGCTGTATATAAAGATATGTCAATGTGTACACATACTTTGCTAGGTAAAATGCTTGCAGTTTTCGTCAAATTTTCAAAAGGGTCTATAACTGCTCAACTAATTATAACTCCTACTCCAAAAAGTCCCTTGAAAGTGAAATACCTACATGGAAGACCTCCTGGTAAAAAGGATCATGGCAGAGTCCTACAGGCTTGGATCCACAGCAAAAAATGTCCCTTTTTCTTTTGAGACGGAGTCTCACTCTGTCACCCAGGCTGGAGTGTAGTGGCACGATCTCAGCTCACTGCAACCTCCACCTCCTGGGTTCAAGTGATTCTCTTGCCTCAGCCTCCCGAGTAGCTGGAATTACAGGTGCCCGCCACCACACCCAGCTAATATTTTGTATTTTTAGTAGAGACAGGATTTCACCACGTTGGCCAGGCTGGTCTTGAACTCCTGAACTTGTGACTCGCCTGCCTCGGCCTCCCAAAGTGCTGGGATTACAGGCATGAGCCACCGTGCCCAGCCAAGAGTTAAAAATCTTAAGCCTATAAATCCCAAACCTCAAATCTAACCCTATATATGCAGTCTCTAATATATGATACCTATGGATCCCAAACAATCCTTTGCTTTTCATTATGAAAAATAGCAAAATAAAAAATCCAAGACTGGGATGGGTGTGGTGGCTCACATATGTAATCCCGGCACTTTGGGAGGCTAAGGCAGGAAGATCGCTTGAGGCCAGGAGTTCAAAACTAGCCTAGGCAACATAGCAGGACTTCAGCTCTACAAAAAATTTTTAAAAGCCGGGCATTGTGGCACATGCCCAGAGCCTTAGCTATGCAGAAGGATTGCTTGAGTCCAGGAATTTCAGGTTACAGTGAGATCTGACTGCACCACTGCACTCCAGCTGGGCAAGAGAGTGTCGTCTCCAAAACAACAACAACAACAACAACAAAGACCATGTGTCCAGGAACATCTCATGTAACATGACATCCTCTCCCTTGACATCCAGCATTCTACCAGAATATGCCTGAAAGTTATAAATAACCTTTGGGCAGCCAAGATCTCAAGTCCACATTAATCGGCTGTAATACCAGATGAGACATATCCAGTCAACCTTATTTACAGCTCCTGCAAAGGCAGAAAAACAAATATACTACACAGAAATAAAGCTATAATATCTATACAGAACTCCAGAATTCAATTTATCCAGACTAAAAGACAGGGAAAAAAGACGCTATTCTCACATTTCTCATGTTTATTCCATTTCTAGTATAGTAGATAATCGTGTCAACAGTAATAAATCTTACAAAATTTTATAATGCATTGTTTCTTATATTGAAGAGTAACAATTCTGATAATTTTTACCTAATTGGTCAAAGATTTCTGTATGTATTATTTAACAGAAATATGGAAGCATTTTCCAAGGATCTTTTATATACCACTACTTACTATGTCCAAGTGTTCCATCGTGTATAAAAACACAAAGATGAGAGTGGTTCCTCTCAAGATCACAGAGAAAGTTTTACCATCATGCCCGCTGCTCTCACTCTCATTTATCATTCTGATGGATCTTTATTTAGTCTGAGGTAGTAACAACTCATCTCCAGGTCTGCTTTTGCTTTTCAGGCTCAGATTAGGTCTGGTTCTCCAAATCCCTAGCTACTTGAGGCTTTGCAATCCCAACTCATTCTTCAAAACACTGAGCACCCACTTTGTTAAGAGCAACAGTGTAGACAAAAATCACATTCAGCAATCTATGTTTATTCAACACCTGTTTTGTGCTAGGACTGGAATGGTATCAGAAGGCTGTGGAAGAAACTTGTGCCCTGGGTAGACAGTTAGAAAACGACCTCTAAATTCCTAAGGCATGATTTATGGTGAAAGGACAGAACTCCAAGTAATTTTCATAATCCTAGGTAGTAATCAGACTGTTGGTTAGAGTTCGAATTTTGAGAAGCAAAAACTGCTCTGAGCACATACTGAGTTTGACCCTTACAATATTGATTATGTTAAACAGAATGGTCCAAAAATAAAAGGCACAAAGACATGCACTCCAAATTATAGAAACATTCAAAGAAAGACTGAATGGTCACCCTGCAGATTGTTCTAGAATGGATTCTTGCCCACAGAGTTAGGTTAGACAAAGTGACCTCTAAGTCTCATCTAAGATTCTAAAACATTTCACTGCTATGCCTCTTTTAGCACAGAAAATGCGCCCCTTAAAAATAGTAAGACAAGAAAAATCTTGCCAACAAAATCATTTTAATCCACAAGAGAAACTTAATGAAAGAGAAGATCATTTTGTGACTATTTTTGTGAAGCAATAATTAGTTTAAGTGCATTTATCCTAATTTATTTTTAGTGGAAAATTATTTTTAACAGTTTGGGATTGCTTAAAATAAAGTACATCAATAAGGGATAGAAGAATAAATTTTAGATTAAATTCACTCTGAATTTAAAAAGAATATATTTTATTATTGCTTAAAACTAAAAACTCCTTTAGCTCCTTGTAAAAGTATGAGATAAAAGGCGATTAAAGACACCCTTGATAGTTCTTCTCTGTTTCTTTCAACAGAGATGTCCACTGTCTCAAAACTGGAATATCAATTTTTCTGTAACCTAGCTATAAGGAATTCAACATCCATACATTTTTTAACTAAAAAAACCTTCTCTGCCTGATATGCTGTAACTAGTAAACTAAACAGCTGAGTAACAGCAGTTTTCCAAATACTAATTTTTTACTAGTACTGTGGTAGTTAAATCTCACCTATGTGTTAAACTGTCCAAACAGCTAATAAGACAAAAGTTAGGAATAGGTGAAATTATCTTTGAAAATCTCATAGGATGGTGCATCTCAAAAGATCACACTATCAGTAAGTCCAGCTCGGCCAATCTTCTCCCAAAATTGTACTATATTGATATTACCCTACCTGACCATCAGACAAAGTGATTGGTTTGTATATTGTTTAAAAATATCTATCTTTAAACACAAGAATCACACTCAGCAGAGAACCACTCATATTTCCCATTTCATCTCACATGAAGCAGAAAAAAATTCATTCTCTTCTCTGCCCACTCTTCCCTTACCTATCCTAGTGCATGTAGTTGAAACTATACAAATACTGTAGGTATATAATGTAATTCTGCAGTAACAGTAATGCTACTAGCAGTAATAATACCAGAAATAGCTATTGCAGAATTTGTTTGATAACTTGTCCTATAAATATCAGCATTTCTTCCAGAGTAAGAATTTTAACTGTGCACATGGCTGCCCAGAAAAAAAGACATTTCCCAGGTTCTGTTACAGCTTTTAGCTGCTCTTACCAAAAGAGTAAGCAAAAGTGATATGTGCAACTTGCTATATACTAGACATGTGAGTCACTGGTATAGAAAGAAAGCATTTGCTCTGGACTTCCTCCAGAGTGGGGCAAAGAAGTGGCAGTGACCCAGTCTTGGCCAAATCCAAGAGGACATTATACCAGGCTGGAGGCCAAGCTAGGTGGATTAACAGGATAGAAGACATCTGAACCCTTTGATGACATCAGAGACCGTAGGGACCTTGCCAGACTGGACCTGTAAGTCAGTATAGTTCTACCGTATTTGAGCTACTATATTTTGAATTTTCTTCAAAACACCAGTTTAGCCTAAAATTAATATAAAAGCAAAACTAAAACTAAAACTAAAATTAATATAATACCAAATATTTACTGTGTACTTACCAAATGGCAAGCCTTATACTAAAAAGGCTATATATTTATTATCTCGTTTAGTCATTACAATGACTCTCTGATGTAGGTAGGTAGTATTAAGACCCCTTTTTATAGAGATGAAGAAACAAAAGCTTACAGAGAGGCTAAGGAGCTTAGCCAAGTTCAAATGACTAGAAAGTGGGAAGGCCAATAGTGAAACCAAATATCTGTCTGCAATGTCTGTGAAAATAAGCACTCTGCTTATGCTCACTCTCCAAAAATTAGAGTGACTGGACACTGTAAAGCATTACAATTGTAGTAATTTTTACCTATTCTCAGAACTCTCAAGGTTTTGGCAGAAAGATTCAACAAAAATATGTGGTTCATAATTAAAAGATTATATACTATAGAAAACTGATGACATTTAGAAAATGAAGTACAGTAACAATACATGACTGTTACAAAAAATCATTTACCTCTGAATGTTTGCTTTGCAATCGGATATACAATTCTGAATCCAGAATAGATCTCAAAGATCATTTACTCCAATTTCTTTATTTTACAGATGATGAAACAAACACTAAAAATAGTTATATAAATGACATGAAAACAGTCAAATGTTTCAATAGGAAATGTCTCTGTATGATGACAGTAAAATTACTTAACATACAGTTTGTAGATGACATTTTAGAAGTATCTACTTGTGATGATTAATATTATGTAAACTGAACAGTATTCTTATTTTACTTATGTATATAGAGAAATACTCACCTTGTAAATAGAGAGTGATAGTGGTTAAGCAACAACAAAAAATGAGTATTTTATGGTAAATGGTATGTTTAAGGTTGCAATGAAACACTGGGCTTCATATCTTTAAAGCTAATTTAAAAATGTAACTCTAAAAATTAATAGTCTGGGAAGTCAACTTCTGTCCTCTAAAAAAAGAAAAAGACTTTCAGTCAAATGAAAGCCAGAAAAGAAATTAGTCAAGCTCTGTAAATCTACAATTAGGATAAGATATTTTAGGTAGAGGACTATTATCTCCTCAAGGACAGAGATCATTATCTGTCCTGTTCATCACTGCATCCAGCAAAATGCTAGGTAAATAGCAGACAATAAAAAATTGCTAGATGAACATTAAGAGATCCTGCCAACTACTCTTGCAATCCAATCACAAAACGAAGCATAAAAGCAAGAAATTTTGCCTAAAAGACTGGCCCTGACAGAGTAAAAGGTACTAGACATCATCCAGCTGACTTAAAGGAAAATATGGCTATAATTAATAAATAGATGAGAAATCTCAAGAAAGTAACAGAACCAATAAAGAACCCAAAATAAATTCCAGAACTTAACAGTATTTTAAATAAAAATTCACTAGATGAACAAAACAGCAGATTAAAGATGATAGAAGAAAGGGTCATTGAGCTTGAAAACAGATAGATAGAAATCATTCAATATGAAAAATACAGGGAAAAAAATACAGGGGAAGAAAAAAGGAAGAGAACCTTTGTGACATACGTGAAAAGATAATCAATCTAACATACATTTAATTGTAGTCCCAAAATGAGGAGAGAGAGAATAAGGCAGAAAAAAAATGTGAAAAAAATAATGGTCTAAAATATCCCAGTTAAAACAATACAAAAACCAACCAACCTATATATCTAAGAAGCCCAATGGAACACAGCAAAATACATTCAACCCTCCACATTCCTGTGTTTTGCATTTGTGAATTCAACCAATCATGGATCAAATATATATCCATGGGAAAAAAGGATGGTTGAGCCTGTACTGAGGATGCACAGACTTTTTTTTCTTGCCATTATTCCCTAAGCAATATGATTCCCTAACAATAACAACTATTTACATAGCATTTACGTTGTATTCAGTATTATAAGCAATCTAGAGATTATTTAAAGCATACAGAAGGATGTGCATAGGATATGTGCAAATACTGTAGGGACTTGAACATCCATGGATTTAGGTATCTATCAGGGGTGGGGGGCACTCTAGTACAAGCAGACAGTCTCCTCTGGTGTGTAACTTACCACAGGTAGGGTGAGCCATGTTGCCACAAGGCGGTTGTTGATCCAGCGATACCAAGATGGGTTTACAAACATCAAAGGTAAAAAGGGACCCAGCATGAAAATGCTTCCAAAAAAGCTTCCCCAAAACAGAGTCAGTATAAAGTAAATCCCTTTCCATGACACCATGATTCTGAAAGATATAAAAAAGGATATATTTTGTTACTATACATTTAACCGCTCAAATTCAATTTCAGGATGATGGAGCATAAAATGATCACTAATTTTAGGGCTACAGAAAGGCTGTAATAAACAATATAAGAGCCTGAATTTCAAAAAGGTGACCCTCCTACATGCTCTACTGGTCTAACAAGTTGCCAGTACATTAGAAATTGATACTCTCTAGTCGGGTGCGGCGACTCACGCCTGTAATCCCAGCACTTTAGGAGGCTGAGAGGGGCAGATCACTTGAGGCCAGGAGTTCGAGACCAGCCTGGCCAACATGGTGAAACCCCATCTCTACTAAAAATACAAAATTAGCCAGCTGTGGTACTGTGCCTGTAATCCCAGCTACGTGGGAGGCTGAGGTAGATGTTACAGTGAGCCAAGATCGCACCACTGCACTCTAGCTGGGATGACAGAGTGAGACTGTTTCAAAAAAAAAAGAAACGGATACTCTCAACACAGCAAATATCTGACCACCAAAAAGAGTTATCTAGTTTAAGAAGCTTTTTTTTTTTTTTAACATAAAACCATGTATTTTCTTTTCTAAGGTGTTATCTAACACAAACTCATAAAATATTGCAGAGTTTTTCCTACCCAGAAGTAGAAGCAATTGACTAAAAACTACAGATGAGTTTCCTAAGTTGAGTACAACGGTCCCCACTTTGGATCCATTCCAAGACCCCCAGTAGATGCCTGAATCACAGATAGTACTAAACCCTACATATACATTACATACATATCATGATGAAGTTTAACGTACAAATTAGGCATGGTGAGAGATTAATAATAACTATTATTAATAAAGTATTATTAAGTAAAATAAAGGTTCCTTGAACACAAGCACTGCTATACCTCGACAGTCAATCTGATCACCAAAACCGCTATTAAGGGACTAACCGGCAGGTAGCATAGCATATATTGCATCAACGCACTGGAAAAAGGGATAATTCACGTCCTGGTTGCGACGAGAGAGGCATGGCATCAGATTTCATCCCGCTACTCAGAATGGCACACAAATTTAAAACCCATCGGTTATTTCTGGAATTTTCCATATAACATTCAGACCACAGTTGACTTTGGGTAACTCAAACCGCGGAAAGCAAAACTGTGGGTAAGGAGGGGACTACTATACACCTAAAAACAATGGCAAGTTAGCAAAGTACACTGAAATTTTTTAAAATCCAGAAATATTAATTATTTATATTAGAATCTGAAAATAACATCTTGGGTACTTGGTCTTTAATTGACTCTTTATGAGTTGAAGGGTTAAGTAGAACTTAGACTCTTCACTGGCTATTTCCAAAGGATTACTGTAGGGGGTCCTCATAACCAGAGCATCATACTGATGTTTTAAAATAAATGCTTGTTGGAAACACAGTCTAAAATGAATAAACATTTGATTTTACAACCTAAACTATGTTAGAGAAAAACTGTGTTTTGCCTCAGAATAAAATTGTTAGAAACATTAAAACGATGAAAAAAATAGCCTTAAAATCTATATAGCAAAAGGGTATCCGAGAGATCAAGACCTCTGAATATTTTAAAAGAATCACAACAGGAAACAGAATACATTTTCAAATGTCATGGTGCTTTTGAAAAATGTCAGACAAACAACAAAACAGGTCAAATCCCTTAAAACACACAATCAAGATTGACTACTAAGTTTTTGTTTGTTTGTTTTGAGATGGCGTCTCACTCTGTCGCCAGGCTGAAGTACAGTGGTGCGATCTGGGCTCACTGCAAGCTCTGCCTCCCAGGTTCAAGCAATTCTCCTGCCTCAGCCTCCAGAGTAGCCGGGATTATAGACACGCGCCACCACGCTCATCTGATTTTTGTATTTTTAGTAGAAACAGGGTTTCACCACGTTGGCCAGGGTGGTCTGGATCTCTTGACCTCATGATCCGCTCGCCTCAGCCTCCCAAAATGCTGGGATTACAGGCGTGAGCCACTGTGCCCAGCCGACTACTATTTTTAAATTTCTACTGATACTTGACAGTATGTGTACAAAATCCTTCAAAGTACAAACTGAATAAATATCAACTAAGAGCTGGCTTTTTGCTAAACTCTAGATCTAAACTTTTAAGAAGTGGGCTAACGGAGTAATAATGGTAGAGAAAAAGGCCACTGGAAAGCAGCAGGCTGAACAATTCCCAGAGCTCACACATGGGGCCTGGAGTGGTCTGTGTTACCACCTATCCTCAACTTTGCTTTCTCTGAGGCTCAGGTCCTCCTCTTTATGTTGATGACACTATACCTAGCTTCTCCCCAGAAAAAAATAAAAATAAAAATAACCTACAAACATCTAAATGTGGTATTCTCAATGCCTACTTCCATTTATACACCCACCCCGCCCCCGCGTCCTGCAATGCTGCTGCTCTATTTGAAACCCTGTAACTACCTTTTTCTATCTAGTGTTTTTTTTTTTCTGCCAGCTAGTGATTAGCTAGCTCTATGTTTAACACTCACCCCTCAACTCCCTGCAGAGCTACACTTCACGTTGTATCCACATATAATGCTTCCCCTATCAGGGCTCTGGCATGCTTCTTCCTCACCAATTTCTGATTTGATGTGATTAATAGAAAAAAAAATAAAGTAACTTAGCTATCATATAATAAAATATTTTCATTATGCAGTGATGAAGCTGAGGCTCAGGAGAGTTAAGAAGACTTTCCTAAATCCACACAACAAATTAGTAGCATCAAATCTTTTCTGCTTACTGCTTCTTCTGCTATATCATGCTCTCTTTCTCCTGCAAAGGGGCCAGAAATTAGCCCTGAAATATGTCTCTAAACTCAGACTTAAAACAGGTAGAAAGGTGTGTGTCACATGAATATACTGGGATTACTCAGACCAAATCTAATCTAAAATTACTTCCATCCTACTTCTATTCCTTCCCTTTCAATCACTGGTTGATTTTCAATGATTCAATAAACACACAAAGATATCCCAATTACCGTGTGCCAGACACTATGTTAATCATCTGGGGATTACAACAGTGAATGTGACAGATATTGCAAAGCTCTCACAAATTTAATGGTCTCTCCATCTCTTCCTTATGAGCTCCTATGTGGCTCTGCATTTAATCTAGCCCTATTCTGTATCTTCTTCCAAGTCTCAAGAGCTTGATGGACAAACTTGGTTCCAAATTATGCTAGCTATATACTTATTTGGAATACCTAAAAAAAAATTTTAAAAACAATAAAACCACTGACAATATCAGGAGCTGACAAGGATATGCAGCAACCAGAACTTGCAAACACTGCTGGTGGGAATGCAAAATGGGATGGCCACTTTGGAAAAGTTTGGTAGTTTCTTAAAATGCTAAATATACACTTACAATAAAACCCAGAAATTCTACTGAATATCCAAGACAAATGAAAATGCATGTTCACACAAAAACCTGTACATAATTATTTACAGCAGCATTATTCGTAATTACCAAAAACTGGAAACCACCCAAATGTCAGTCGGGGAGAATGGATAAACAAAATCGTAGTACATCCACACAATGGCATACTACTCAGAATAACGACAAACTACTGATCCATGCAACATGTTGAGTTAATCTCAAATGCATTATGCTGAATGAAAGAGGCCAGACTCAAAAGATATGATTTTAAAATCTTTTACTGGATTATTTCATTTATATGACATTCCAGACAAGGCAAACCCAAAGGCTAGGGAAACAGATCAGTGGTTGGCAAAGATTAGAAGTAGGGAGATGGTTTGACTGCAAAGAAACAACACAATGTAAGTTTAGGGGGTTGGTCGGGCGTGGTGGCTCATGCCTGTAATCCCAGCACTTTGGGAGGCCAAGGGGAGCAGATCACGAGGTCAGGAGATCAAGACCATCCTGGCCAACATGATGAAACCCCGTCTACTAAAAATACAAAAATTAGCTGGGCATGGTGGCGCGTGCCTGTAATTCCAGCTACTAGGGAGGGTGAGGTAGGAGAATCACTCGAACCTGGAGTCGGAGGTTGCAGTGAGCCAAGATCACACCACTGCACTCCAGCCTGGTGACAGAGTGAGACTCCCTCTCAAAAAAAAAGAAGAAGAAGAAGAAGTTTAGGGGGTTGAGGAAACTGTTCTATTTCCTAGTTAGGTCACGTTACAGGAAAGCTGTCCTGATCCAGACCCCAAGAGAGTTCTTGGATCTCGCCCAAGAAAGAATTCAGGGTGAGTCCACGGTGCAAACTGAAACCAAGCTTATTAAGAAACTAAAGGAATAAAAGAATGGCTACTCCACAGACAGAGTAGCCCTGAGGGCTGCTGGTTGCCCATTTTTATGGTTATTTCTTGATAATATGCTAAACAAAGGATGGATTATTCATGCATTCCCTTTTTAGACCTTATAGGGTAACTTCTTGACGTTGCCCTGGCATTTGTAAACTATCATGGTGCTGGTGGGAGTGTAGCAGTGAGGACCACCAAAGGTCACTCTTGTTGCCATCTTGGTTTTGGTGGGTTTTGGCCAGCTCCTTAACTGCAACCTGTTTTATCAGCAAGGTCTTTATGACCTGTATTTTGTGGTGACCTCCTATCTCATCCTGTGACTTAGAATGCCTTAACTGTCTGAAAATGCAGTTTTGTCTGCATTAACTGCATTTTGTCTGCATTAACTGTCTGAAAAAGCCCAGTAGGTTTCAGCCTCATTTTACCCAGCTCCTATTTAAGATGGATTTGTTCCAGTTCACACATCTGACAGTCACAAGACTATACACATTTGTGAAAATCCATAGAGAGTATATTTTTTAAAAAGTGAAATTTACTGTTTGTAGATTTTTAAATAAATTTTTAAAAAATTATGTTATGTGATACAAAAATCTGACAATATTTCCTATTCTCTTATAATATGGGGAATTCTAATTTTATGGATTATTTCAATTATAGTAACACCTAAAACGTATCTAGCTTTTAAAATATGCCAGGCACTGTTTCATATATTTTACATGCCGACCTGTTCACCAGTCACAGCAATCTCATAATGTAGGCATTTTCATTACCTTAATTTTACATGTAACGATACTGAGGCAGCAAGGGGCTAAGGAACTTACTTAAGGCTACACAGCTAGTAAATAACGAAACTGGAACTTTAAGCCAGGTAACTTGGTGTCAGAGTCCACACTCAGTCTAAAATGTTACACTATGCTTCCTTTTCAAGAATGTATTACATCTGTAGTTAAATATACACCTATTTTTAAATAGGCTATAAAATAAAGATGTTATAATTATAAGCCAAATTTTTAATACCTCATATAAAACTTATTCTGAATTTTAGAATTTATACAAACTTAGTGAGAAAGCCTTATGTCTTTCTTATCTTACTGTTAACGGCAGGTCTTTGTTCTTAGAGCTCCCAAGATGGTGGTGGGCCACTCCCAAGATGGCAGCAAGCCTTTTGCTCTCTGACCTGGGGGGTTCTTGGCCTCACAGATTCCAAGGAATGGAACTTTGGGCCATGCAGTGAGTGTTACAACACCATTAGAAACCATGGGTCCTGGAAGAGAACTGTGGAACCCAGAGACATGTGTTCAGCTTGATTAGGACCAACTCACGCACTTAGCCACACAGAAACAATGGCAAGCCTCTACCTGATCGGGAGCGGCAATGGGCATCTCCCTGGATCAGAAGCACAGCGGACACCGTGCCAGATCCAGAGGGGTGAAAGTCAATGGTGGGTCTGCGAAGGTGGCATTCAGCAGTGGTGGATGGTGAGCAAAAGCTCAGCTCGAGCAGTAACAAACATGGACCAGAAGAGTGTGTGGTTGCAAGATATAACAGAGTGAAAACAAAGCTCCCACACAATGGGAGGGGACCCAACGGGGGTTGCCACTGCCGGTTTGAATGCCTGGGTTTATATCCTGATCATTGTCCCTCCCCGGGTGCTCTCAGGTGATAGATGATTGACTATTTCTTTACCTCCTGCTTTTAGCCTAATGGGTATTTCAGTGAGCTCTCTTTACTACCTGACTGGTCAGGTATGAGCTGAGTTACAAGCCCCGTGTTTAAAGGCGGGTGAGGTCACCTTCCCCAGCTAGGCTTAGGAATTCTTAAGTCAGCCAAGGAAATCCAGCTAGTCCTGTCTCTCAGTGCCCCCTCTCAACAGGAAAACCCAAGTGCTGTTGCGGAGGTTGGCTGACGACCGCTCTAACTGCTTCCTGCTGAACTGGGGCATAGTAGGGGTTGTGCAGTTGAGATTTCCTTGGTAGGGGAGCCTTTGATGTCATCAACATCAGAGCATGGGCTAGCAGGCCGGTCTAGGGGTCCACGGTAGATCTTAGTCATGGACTGCATCTGGGGCTCCATTTAAAGAACGATTTGTAGTTTTACACCATCAATTCTGGAAGAGACAAACTTAACAAGGAGGTTAAAGATACAGGGATTGAAATGTATGGCCTGAAGTGCAGGGTGAGGCACATCCAACAGTTAGTAGGGTTTTGGGATGAGCATAAGCCAGTATAAGCTGGATGTGTTCCTCGATGAGGGCCCAGGTGCCTTTGGATCATTTTAGCCCTAAGTATTTAACCTGTTGTGAGTAGAGGTGAGCCTTTGGTTTGGAAACCTTGCAGCCACAGGTGGCGAGGAACTTTAAGAGTGTTTGGGTGGCTTAATGGCACAAGGTTTCTGAATGGGTGGCTAAAAGTAAATCATCCACATACCAAAGGACAAGAGTGTCCAAGTATGAGAACTGGCTCAAGTCTTGGGCTAATGCCTGGCCAAATAGAAGGGGGCTAGCCCTGAACCCCTGGGGTAAAACAGTCCAGGTGAGTTGAGACGTTGGTTCGAAGGATCATCAAAGGCAAACAAGAATTGAGAGTCAAGATGTACAGGGATACAGAAAAAGGCATCCTTAAGGTCCAGGACTATAAACCACTCCGCTTCCTCTAGTATTTGGGAAAGTAGAGTATAAGGGTTAGGTACAGCTGGGTATAGAGGGACAACGGCCTCATTGATAATCCTGAGATCTTGCACTAACCTCCACTGTCCGCTGGGCTTCTGTACTCCTAAAATTGGAGTACTGCAGGGGCTACTGCATGGCCTTGGGCTTTTAGGTCCTTAATAATCTTCTGGAGTCTTTGTTGGGCCTCAGGTCTAAGGGCGTACTGACTTTGGTAGGCAAAGGAGGCAGAATCCTTTAGTTTAATTTGAACAGGATGGGCATTCTTCACTCGTCCATATTGTCCTTCTGTTGCCCAGACTTCAGGATTAATTCCTTCCTCAAGTAGGGGAACAAAGGGGTGTTCCTTCTCCTATGTTCAGGTGTATAATGGCCCCTGCTTTTGCTAGGATGTTTCTCCCTCACAAGGGAGTGGGGCTTTCAGGCATAATTAGAAAGGCATGTGAAAAGGGTAAGGTTACCCAGTCCCAACTCAGTGGCTGGGAGAAGTATCTAGTGACTGTCTGTCCTAGGACCCCTCAGATAGTGACAGGTCTGGAGGACAGTCATCCGGGACAAGAGAGTAAGAATGAGAAGGCCGTGCCAGTGTCCAGGAGACAGTTAACCTCCTGGCCCTCAACGGTCAAGCATACCTGGGGCTCTGTGAGGATGATGGTATGGGCTGGCGCTTGCCCCAGGCACCCTCAGTCCTGCTGCTGGATCATCTGGTTAGTGGCTTCTGACTCAGAGGACCTTCGTCCCCTGGGGTAGTGGGCCTTCCAGTGATTCCCTTGACGTAAGGGGCATGGACAAGGAGGCAGCTTATTTCTATTCTGACAATCTTTTTTAAAGTGTCCTTGTAGACCGCACTGGAAGCAAGCCCTGTTAGGCATTCCATTTGCCCAGGCTTTCCCTTTTCCAGAGCCTCCAAAGTCCACTTGCCTGAGGGCCATGACTAAACCGGTGGCCTTTTTTAATCTCGTTTGTCCCGTTCTGCCTGCTCTTCCTCATCACTATTATAAAAAAACTGAGGTTGCAAAGTTCAATAGGGTTTCTAAGTTTTGCTCCGGGCCTAAGGCAGACTTTTGAAGTTTTTTTCTAATGCCTGCTGCTGACTGAGTGATAAACTTATCCTTTAAGATTAGTTGGCCTTCAACAGAGTCAGGTGACAGAGAGGTATGCTACTTCAATGCCTCCCTTAGTCTCTCCAGAAAGGGAGCAGGATTTTCTTCCTTTCCCTGTGTTATAGTGGACATCATTGAATAATTTGTAGGCTTCTTCCTAGTTTTCCTTGCTAACGCAAGTTAGCAAATGTCTGTGGCACCAATGTCCATGTTCTGATTCTGTGTCCCAGTGAGGGTCTACACTGGAAACTGCCTGCTGGCCTGTGGGGAAATGTTCTCTTTCCTCTGTTGTCATCCTATCATTGACCTGACTGAGATACCAAAGATTGCCAAACTCCCGGGCTGCAGTTATGGCAGCACTTCTCTCATTTGGGGTTAGTGTCTGATCTAGCAGTAACATTGTATCTCTCCATGTCAGATCAAAGGATTGTCCTAACTCTTGTAAAATGTCAATATAGCCATCAGGGTTATCTGAGAATTTACCTAGGTCTATTTTAATTTGCTTCAAGTCTGAGAGGGAAAAAGGTACATGCATGCTGGCTGGGCCGAATTCTCCTCCTCCCACTGCTTGGAGGGGGCGTAATCAGGGAATACTGGCACTCTTTGGTTCATTGTTTACCCCTTTGTCTATCTCCTTTTGGACCGTTTGGGTTGAAGGGAGGTCCTTATTAGTTGAGGAAGGAGCCAGGGGGACACCGGAGTAGAGAGGTAGACTCTGGGGGCTTCCTGTAGGGCATAAATTACACTTTTTACATAACTGCGAGTTATCTCTTAATGAAAAGAAAGTTTGCGCATATGGCACTTCACTCCATTTGCCCTCTTTTCTACAAAAGAGGTCTAGCTGTAAGATGGTGTTATAATTTATACTTCCCTGAGGAGGCCAGGTTTCTCCCCCTTCAAGAGGATATTGTGGCCAGGCAATGCAGAAGAATATAAGTCATTTCTCTCTTAGCATTTGAGGGTCAAATTGGTCCCAATTCTCCAGAATACATCTTAGGGACGTTTTTGCATTGGGGGGAACGTTTCCCATCTGGAAAAAGAACACAGGGATGCCAGCACCCCTAGTCATTTTCCGATAAGCATTAGTGTTACAGCGTCCTCTATGGTCCTAATGCATAACCACCCATGGACCTCTGCTTATTGGATTAGTTACGCTCACAGATGTAGCAGTCTTGCACCTGTTTTCCCGCCTTTCTTGACCACAAAGAAAGGGGTCCAGACTGCTGGATTCCAATGGTCCTTTACCAGCTTGCCCAACATTGCCTTTGTGCTCAGGGGCGAGTTCTAGAGCTGGGGTGGGTTCCTGAGTATTTCATAACAAACCAGTTGCCCCATTAAAGTGCATTCCCATAAACAACAGTTCCTATGCAAATTTCATTTCAGAGAGGGTGTAGATAACCTTTTGAGTCAGCATTGAGATAGAATTTTTTTTTTTTATGGTGATAACCATTTTTCTCCAAAGCAAACTTCCTTCATGTCTGTGGACTAGACTGTCTAAGGCCACAAGATTAGAAGTTAGGATAATATGTGTTACACTGTTAAATTTTAGCAACTTTACTTTTGTTGAAAACCTTGTAAGTCTGGAATTTCAATTATCCTTTGCTATTAATAAGACTTTGTTTAGTCTAAATTAACTTAGAATTGGTACAGATGGTTCCTTCCCGGTTCTGTAAGTACTTTAAGGCTTGGCTGAGTGCAAACAGCTCATGAGTTTGAGCAGACCAATTATTAGACAATTTTTCTAACTCTGCTTCTACAAGAGTTTCCCTATCAATTACTGAATATCCATTGTGTTTTTTTCCCTCAATCACCCAGGAGGAACCACTTATCGTCCTCAAGGAAGTTCCTCCTACGTCTGGTTGGAACTTTGTATAGTAATTAAGATTTAAATCCCGTTAGGAAATCTGCTGGGTTAAGGGAATTTTCAGTGGTTAATGTTAAATCATCTTTTTCTAAAGAATAGCCCCATACTTTCAGATTTTTGAGTTAGTAAGCTACCTTTTTGCCTTTTTTACTTAGGATATTTCTGAACTGGTGAGGTATGCTCATAATGAGGTTTCCTCTAAAGTTATTCTTCCACTTTCTTCTGCTAGCAAAGCAGTTGCTGCTACAGATTGAATGCATTTGAGCCATCTGCAGGTTACTGGGTTAAGGATTTTTGATAGGAAGGCTACGGGTTGTCAGTGGCCTCAGCGCTTTTGGCTACGCCCTTGTTTACACAAACAACAAGGTGGTAATGGAGTATTATGGGGTCACGGAGAAGATCTTCAATTATCAATTATAGGTTTTAAATTTACCCTGGCTTTTAAAGGAATAGGGTACACATTTTTCCTTACTACTTCTCTTTCTCTCTCTTTGACTTTCTGTCTCTCTCTCTCTCTCTGACTCCCTTTGTCTCTCTGCCTCTTTCTCTCTTTTTCCCCTCTCTTTCTCCCTCCCCTTTGGTAGATGAATTTTGGGAACATAGCGGAAGGACATTCACTCGTTGCCCCCATTTGCAACTATAGGAATATGCTCCTCCCTTTAATTTATTCAATTCGCTTTCATCCTGATCTATTATGTTGTCGTAGACCCAGTTCCAGTTGTTAAAGTACTGGATTATCAGTTCTAAGGCCCTGGCCAAGGAGCCGAGGCTTGGAGATTGTATTGTAGGCAGGTGTAAGCTGGGTAGAAATTGGGGGAGGAGAGCATCTTACACAATGGGAGAGCAACCCTCCTAGCCATTTACAAATTTGGGGCCCTGGTAAGGGTGGTGGGGAACAGGTCCCACATAACTGCCCATGTCGAGGGCTGTATACCTAAATTGGGAGAGACACCAGGGGCAAGACTCCCTGGGTTCATAGCCTAGGTGCCTAAGGACACAGTGTAGAGCTTCCCTAGATCCCTTTGGAGATACAACTTGCTCTAATACTTGGGAGAGGGAGTGAAAGTCTGAAGCATTAGTACCTAGGAGGCAGGGACTGGAGGAAGTAGATTCAGAGGTAAGGAGAATTTTGGGGCTACACTTTCAAGAAAGTGGTGGTCAGGACCCAGGAGGTATGGGTCAGAAGGAGAGGTAGGGGTGCATGCATGGGCGACTGTGGATTACAGACTTCTGGCTGCACCATGATCTCGACTGGCCAGTGCCGGGAGTTCAGGATGACAGCTTTCTGCCTCTAGTCGGCCCTCAGCTTCCCCAGGAAAATTGTAAAAGCGGAAGCTGGTTCCAGGCAGACCAATGCTCCCAATCAAGATAGGGGCTGTTAGCTTTTTCCCAGAAAGCCTCACACCTGAGTCTTAAGTCCAGCAGCCACGCTAATCATTTTTAAATGGCCAACAGATGCCCAGTATTTTCTTCCGATTCTAAGGAGGGATAGGACAGAATAGCAAGTGAAAGTGGTCCAATATGACTCAGGGCTTTGGAGAATCCCTGTACAGGCCACCAGATGTTACCGGTGGGTCTTTGTTCTTAGAGCTCCCATGATGATGGCGGGCTGCTCCCAAGATGGCAGCAAGCCTTTTGCTCTCTTACCTGGGGTTCTTGGCCTCATGGATTCCAAGGAATGGAACCTTGGGCCATGAGGTGAGTGTTATAGCTCTGTTAGAAGCTGTGGGTCACAGAAGAGAACCGTGGAACCCAGCGACCAGTGTTCAGCTCAGTTAGGATGAATGTGTACACTTAGCCACGCAGAAACAATGGCGAGCCTCTAGCCTGATCAGGAGCAGCAATGGGCGCCTTGCTGGATCAGAAGCGCAGCGGACACCCTGCCAGATCCAGAGGGGTGAAAGTCAATGGCAGGTCTGCGATGGCGACGTTCAGCAGTGGTGGACGGCGAGTGAAAGCTCAGCTTGAGCCCTAACAAACATGGACCAGAAGAGTGTGCAGTTGCAAGATTTAACAGAGTGAAAACAAAGCTCCCATACAACAGGAGGGGACCCAAAGGGGGTTGCCACTGCCGGTTCGAATACCTAGGTTTATATCCTGATTGTTGTCCCTCCCCCACCCCATACTCCCAGGCGATAGATGACTATTTCTTTACCTCCTGCTTTTAGCTTAATAGGTATTTTAGTGAGCCCTCTTAGTTAACTGATTGGTCAGGTGTAAGCTGAGTTACAAACCCCATATTTAAAGGTGGATGCAGTCATCTTCCCCAGCTAGGGTTAGGAATTCTTTTTTTTTTTTTTGAGACAGAGTCTCGCTCTGTCGCCCAGGCTGGAGTGCAGTGGCGCAATCTTGGCTCACTGCAAGCTCCACCTCCCGGGTTCACGCCATTCTCCTGCCTCAGCCTCTCCGAGTAGCTGGGACTACAGGCGCCCGCCACCACGCCCGGCTAATTTTTTTTTTTGTATTTTTAGTAGAGACAGGGTTTCACCATAGTCTCGATCTCCTGACCTCGTGATCCGCCCGCCTCAGCCTCCCAAAGTGCTGGGATTACAAGCGTGAGCCACCGCGCCAGGCAGGGTTAGGAATTCTTAGTCGGCCTAGGAAATCCAGCTAGTCCTGTCTCTCATTACTATCCCTCAATACCTAACATAATGTAAAGCACATCAAAACTTGGGGAGGGGCAAGGAATGGGAGTTGCCAGCTTCTGCTGGAATAAAATTGGGTTAAATAACTGACAAATTAAATATTTAATCTTTAAAAACCCTTTAAAATAAAAAAGGCCACATGATTGAAAAGTAATTAAAAACACTGCAATTTAGTATCATGTTTTGTACATTCCTTGTATAATACCAATATCATTTTTAAATAAAAAGACATTTGAAAACTAAGTGCAGTTTTAAAAGGGCATATGACATTTTATTGACAAATAACAGAGATAGAGAAGTGAACTGTAGATAATCCTGAAAAACTATGCCTACTTCAAGTGTAACCTAACAAGTTTTCCCAAATGACCACTTTCCTTTCAGTGAATTAACAACAATCTTAATAACCTCACTAATTTCCTATCTCATAATGTGATTATGATGCTTGCCCATGGTATCTAACCACCTATGCTTCAAACCATTGCATCACCAAACAAAAGATAAAACAGAACACATGAACCAAAACACAGCCCACCTAGACTTCTTACTCAGTTGCGTATGTTATTCCTAGAGCATGACAATGTGGGAGGACACTCCCTGACAAAGATTAATGGACTCTATTAATGATACCTATAGTTCCTTGCTCAGGAAGGAAACATTTTCATAGAATCTCCTTAGTTATTTTATTCACATAACAAGTCAAGTGTTAGCAACTAGCATTACTCTCAGAGTCTAATGGGGAAGCTAAGTACGAAAATAAATTATTGCAATTCACTGTGATACATGCTGTAATAGAGGGATAGGAGGTCTGCAACAGGTGTTAAGGGTATATCAAAGTAGACAAGATGAACACTGCTAACAGGGATTAAAGAAGGCTTTAGACTCTTGGAGGAAAAGTGGTTGTGGGAGAGGAGAGAATACTCCAGGCAATAACCTACAGAGTCACAGAAGTTTGAAACAGCATGGCTTAATCAGAAAACTTTTTAAACTCATATTACTGAGGTACAGGGTACACAATGGGGGTGGGGGGAGCGGGGGTTACAAGAACATAGGCCTGAGGGAGAAAGTACACACACCCAGGCCAGGATAGCCAGGAAAACCACATTTGCCAGGTCACTAGGGGTGGAGGAAAAATATCTAAGGCATATGAGTCATGTTTTAGGATAAATGTTAAAAGTGAAATGTATATAAACATGAACTCAATCAGTATACAGATTGATTTTGTTAAGAGCCTTCTCTGGATCTAAACAGAGAGTGCATGGGACTTGTTGGCAAAAATCCCAGGACTGACAGACGCTGGTATCACAGAGGTCTGTGATGCAGCTCCAACACTCAACAGCCAGAGGATCACAACCACATTACTTAACCTGGACACCTCACTTATAAAGTTAGGAGGTTAGGGAAAAACCTCTCTGGGGCCTCTACTAACACAGAAATTCTAAATATAGGCTACCTTTTGACCACCGAATACTTATCAGGAACTTTACAGAGGGCTCTTGGTATTTACATATTTAACATCTAGAGATTCAACTATTCATGAATAATCCAAGGGTCATAATAACATGGAAGTAATCTGCTGAAACTCAAAGCTGAATTGTGAACACTGCAAGGCTGATGTCAAAAAACAAACCATTTAGGTAGTAATTAATGACTCTGGCCAACTGTCTAGTATCCTAATCTCAAAAAGCCTTTATTCTGTTCTACTTACTTCATATGCACTTCTTGGGGGAAGTGATATGCTACAATAGATTTGTAAATGTGAAGGTTCAAAAGGACCTTGTTATATCCCTTGACAATGTCAAGTATGTCCTAAAATAGGCACTTTACATTCTCACCTCATCCAAACAAAAGCCTCAAAAGCAAGTTGTAGATTTATCAGTAGTATTTACAGGTAAAGGAATGAAAGATTTAGTCCCATTAATGAGTCCCTGACACTGTTTATATTGAGAGAGGTAAGAGAACCTATAACCAAGGAGATTCTCAGAAAATGCAGTTGTGAGCCCCCAAAATTTGAGACAGGTCTCAGTTAATTTAGAAAGTTTATTTTACCAAGGTTGAGAACAGGCACCTGTGACACAGCCTCAGGAGGTCCTGATGGCATGTGCCCAAGGTGGTCAGACCACAGTTTGGTTTCATACATCTTAGAGAGACACGAGACATCAATCAACATATGTAAGATGAACATTTGGTTCTATCTGGAAAGGCGGGACAACTCTAAGCAGGGAGGGGGCTTCCAGGTCATAGGTAGACAAGAGACAAATGGTTGCATTCTTTTGAGTTTCTGATTAGCCCCTCCACAGGAGGCAATCAGATATTTATTTATCTCAGTTAGCAGAGGGGCGACTATGAACAGAATGGGAAGCAGGTTTGCTCTAAGCAGTTCCCAGCTTGACTTCTTCCTTTAGCTTAGTGATTTGGGCGGCCCAAGATATTTTCCTTTCACAGAGAAAAGAATCCAAAACTGCAGAGAGTTTAAAGGCCAAAAAGTAAATAATGAATAATAAAAGCATATAACGAATTAAGTATATTGTTTAAGCAAATGCAAACTCATTTCTTCATGAGACTAGGTGTCAATAAAGTACACACAAAACTACCCAACTACATTATACTAAAGTTGCACTTCTTGCATTTTCCTCTAGTAACTAGGGAACCCTAGAAATTCCCCATTTTTTCCAAAAATGTAGGAAAATGAAAATTAACTTGTGCTGACTTACATATACATATATTTATTGATATTTATGTATTTAAATACATATAGTTCAATGTAGCAAACTGTATATTTATATATAACTACATATTAATAATTAATTTAAACTCAGTTTAGATTCAACAAATTTTCCAATGAAAAACCCTAACACATCTTTTGTGAAATATGTTCATTAGTAATCAGTAAAATGTAAAGTACCATTTTCCTTCTATCTCTTTAGAAAAACTGAAAACATTCACAATATTTAACATTAGCAGGGCTATAGATACAAATGTATTTTTCTATCCTGCTACTAAGACTGTAAATTAAGTACCACCCTTTAAGTTAGTAATAAGGCAGTACTTGTCAAGACAGAAATGTGCATGTTTAATTCATAATTATATTTCAAGAACTCTATCATGCAGAAATATTTATAGGAGTACACAAAGAAATGGGTACAACATTGTTCATGTAAGTATAATTTGTAATAATAAACAGTGGGCAATAATAAAGCCTACCAATAAGAGAAGGGGGAACATTTATTTTAACATTTATTATGAAATACTAAGCAGGCATTCAAGAGAATAAGGAAACTCACATAATCTGATATGACAGGGTATCCTTGACATTCAGTAAATAAAACCGATTGCAAAATATAATAGATGGCATGATCCCATTTTTGCCTTAACAAGCCAAATTTTTAAAAAATGTGTGCATCTATGTATATTTGTGTATGTGAGTACATGTATCTCTAGGTGTATTAATAGGTCTGATTTCAACAGAGGGGCATAGTAAACTCAAGATTATGCCACAAAGAGGCTAACTGGAGATAAATATCCTCTCCTTAATCTCCATCCACCCTTTTATCTCCTGCGAGGGCTTTCTTCCCCTTGACCTCACCCAACTGGAAATAAGGGAAAAGTGTGCCCCCTGGGTCTCTTGAGGCAAACAAAAGAAAAGAATGGAGAGCGTGTCCAGAGGGCAAAGAGAAGACATCCAGCAGAACAATATGAACATAAGGAAAATGAGGAGTTACAAAGCATTATCTAGAATATGATAACCTTTTATACATACATTATACAGTGGTTAATTTTTTATATTTTTGCTTACATGAATTTGTTAATTTTGATAAAAACAAATGTGTCATGAAATAAGAATTCCAAAAAACTAAAAACAAAACTAAAAAGGTCTGAAGAGTTTCACATTAAGATGAAATATCTAATTGTGCTCTCTCAAAAAAACACACTAAAAATCCCACACCTACAAAGAATAACCAAAAAAGAATAACATTTTAAAAGCTGGAAAGCAGAAAGCCAAATGTTGACTATCCTGGCAGACCTGAAAAGACAAAGTGTTAAGCCAGCAGAGGAAAAAGTTGAAAACAAACCCACAGAATCCTCCTAAGGCCTAGGAAGTGGAAGCATCAGGTACTGCTGGATGCAAATGGAGATGAATGGCAGTTTGCCAAAATAAAGAGGATTAAGTAATGAGTGAGGGGCAGGTGGATTCCTAGATTCCCTTCTCTCTCTGCACCTCTGGGTAACTGTCCCTCTCCTACCCCAGCATAAACTTGCATGTCTATTCTCTAGAGAAGGTAAAACAGAGTTTCCCAATTAGGAAATGCACAGTTTAGGGCATGGTCACCACTCTAAGAACAGTGGGATTAAGTGACCATATACACGCTGAATCCTGAATGCTAAAACCTCAGACCATCTTCCCTGGATGAGCTCTCAGATGGCTGGGAACAAGATCTTTGGTCCTATGCCAGTTGTCCTATAGAATATTCTGCAATGATGGAAATGTTCCCTAGTTATGCTGTCCAAAACTGCAGCCATTAGCTACATGTAGCTACTGAGCATCTGAAATGTGGCTAGTGCCACTGAAGAAATGAATTTTTAACTTAATTTTATTTCAATTTAAATAGCTACATGTGGGTAGTGAACACAGTATTGAACAGCACAGTCCTAGGCAGAAGACAGGAGTGTACTCTCTGGGAAGTCTCACCAGGCTATGAGGAAAGACGAAAATACAGAAACAGGCCAGGCGCGGCGACTCATGACTGTAATCCTAGCACTTTGGGAGGCCGAGGCGGTCAGATCACTTGAGGTCAGGAGTTCGAAAATACAGAAACATTGAGGGATTCCCTAATAAACAGCCCACATAAATCACCCCTCAGTAAAGCCCAAAGTTCACAAGCCTCACCTACGTGCAAGCCTCTACTGGCTTTCTAAATCACCCATTTTTTATTAGGAACAGATAATGAGACTTCTGAGCAAATACTGTAACATGACATTAGAGACTAAATTAAACAGAAAAAAAAAGTATACTTGAAGGAAATAAACTATTCGGGGGAAAAGAAAACTTCAAAGAAAACTATCTTTAACATTTTCAAAAAGACAATAAATACTGCAATCAGGAAACAATAACATGTTCTTGTGGGAAAATAAAATGAAGAAAGGAAATATCCAGAGAATAAAAGAGCTACTGCAAGTTTAAAACAGCAAAAATGATTAGCAAAAATTATATACGACCAAAGAGTTAGAAAATAAAGTTGAGAAAAAATCTCCCAAAAAGCCGAGCACAAGATAAAGAGATGGAAAGTAGAAAGAATATATGAAAGGGCCAAGACACGAGGTCCCATATGCCAGTAATACAAGGGCCAAAAAGAGTTGTGAGAAATTGGAGAGGGGGAAATCAGCAACAACAATCTCAAAAAAATTCCCCGGAACCGGAGAAAATGACATTCCACATTAACAGAGCCTACTAAAAGCAAAGATAATGGATGAAAACAGATGTTCACCAAGGAACACCACTGTAACTTACAGAACAGTGGAGACAAAGAACGTTCCACAAACCTTCTAGAGAGGAAAAAACAGGTCACATACAAAGGATTAAAAATTAGACCAGCTTTGAACGTCTCAGCAGCCAATACCAGGAGCAAGACAAAAACAGAACAAAGACTTCAAGATTCTAAAGAAAATTATTTCCAACCCGTCCCTGTAGCAAGTGTTAGAGTAGTTAGTAGAAAAACACTATCAGACATGCCAGGTATAAAAGTGACTTCCCATACAGTCTTTTAAAAAGAAGCTACTGGGAAATGGGCTCTACTAAAAGAAGTAAACAAAGACTAAGGGAGATTTGAAATACAGCAAGTAAGAGATCATCATAGATGAGAGGTCAAGAAAGATGATCCTGAAAGGGAGATTTCAGGGTGACAACTACACATTAGATAGAGAAGGCATTCAGTCCAAATTCTGAGAGGATGGCACAAGAGGAAAACTCTCTGAAAGTTGTATCACCAAAATCCTTGCTACTAAACAAACCATCTGTTTGACTCAAGAATAGAGTGTCCAGGTGAACCTGGCACAAATTCTAATCTGTATTTGGCTTCTTGACCATGTGCTAATAAAATTCCTGCTCTCCCTGCCACATTTGGCTTCCACATCAGCTGATGACAACTATTTTATCTGTCATACAGCACTCTGCTTTGTTGGGTGTGGTGGCTTATGCCTGGAATCCCAGCACTTTGAAAGGCCGAGGTGGGTGGATCATTCGAGGTCAGGAGTTTGAGACCAGCCTAACATGCAAAACCCTGCTCTACTAAAAATACAAAAATTAGCCGGGCATGGTGGCACACATCTGTAGTCCCAGCTACTCGAGAAGCTGAGGCAGGAGAATAATTTGAACCCAGGAGGCGGTGGTTGCAGTGATCAGGCCACTGCACTCCAGCCTGGGGGACACAATGAGACTCTGCCTTAAAAAGAAAAAAAAAAAAACAGTATTCTGCTTTGACCTAATCCTGAAATATGGAGACAACACATGGTGAATTTAGAAACAGAAAATATATTCCCACTGGACAGCTATACTATTCAACACCCCATTCATGTTGAAAACTCTCAATAACTGGGCTTTGAAGGAACATACCTCAAAATAGTAAGAACCATCTATGACAAAAACCACAGCCAATATCATACTGAATGGACAAAAGTGAAGGCATTCCCCTTGATAACTGGCACAAAACAAAGATGCTCTCTCACTACTCCTATTCAAGATAGAATTGGAAATCCTGGCTGAACAATCAGGCAAGAGAAAGAAATAAACAGCATCCAAATAGGAAGAGAGGAAATCAAACTATCCCTGTTTGCAAATGACATGAACCTATATCTAGAAAACTCAGTCTTGGCCCAAAAACTCCTTAAGCTGATAAACAACTTTAGCAAAGTCTCAGGATACAAAATCAGTGTATAAAAATCACTAATATTCCTATACACCAACAATAGTCAAGCCGAAAGCCAAATCAAAAACGAAATCCCATTCACAATTGCCACAAAAAGAATAAAATAACTAGGAATACAGTTAATCATTAAGGTGAAAAGATTTCTACAAGAACTACAAAACACTGCTCAAAGAAATCAGAGATGACACAAATGGAAAAACATTTCATGCTCATGGATAGAAAGAATCAATATCATTAAAATGGCCATACTACACAAAGTAATTTATAGATTCAATGCTATTCCTATTAAACAATCAATGACATTCTTCACAGAACTAGAAAAAAACTATTTTAAAAATCATATGGAACCAAAAAAGAGCCCAAAGAGCTCTTTGCTTTTTGCTTAGGCAATCCTAAGCAAAAAGAACAAAGTTGGAAACATCATGCTACCCAACTTAAAACTATATTACAGGGCTACAGTAACCAAAACAGCATAGTACGGGTACAAAAACAGACACATAGACCAATGGAACGGAATAGAGAACCCAGAAATAAGGCATCACACCTCCAACTATCTGATCTTCAACAAAGCTGACAAAAACAAGCAATGGGGAAAGGACTCCCTATTCAATAAATGGTTCTGGAAGAAGATTGAAACTGGACCCCTTCCTTACACTATATACAAAAATCATCTCAAGATGGATTAGAGACTTAAATGTGAAACTCAAAACTATAAAAACCTGGAAGGCAATACTATTCTGGACATTGGAACTGGCAAAGATTTCATGACAAAGATACCAAAAGTAACTGCAACAAAAGCAAGAATTGACAAATGGGATTTCAGAAAACTAAAAACTTTTGCACAGCAAAAGAAATTATCAACAGAGTGAACAGACAACTAATGGAAAGGGAAAAAATTTTTTCAAACTATGCATCTAACAAAGGTCTAATATCCAGCATCTATAAAAAAAACTTAAACTTACAAGCAAAAAAACCCATTAAAAAGTGGGCAAAAGACATGAACAGACACTTTTCAAAAGAAGACATACATGTGGCCAACGAGCACATGAGGAAAAGGCTGAACATCACTGATCATTACAGAAATGCAAATCAAAACCACAATTAGATACCACTTCACAGCAGTCAGAATGGCTATTACTAAAAAGAAAAAATAACAGGTGCTGGTGAGGTTGCAGAGAAAAATGAACGCTTATATGCTACTGGTGGGAGTGTAAATTAGTTCAACCATTGTGTGAAACAGTGTGGCAATTCTGCAAAGACCTAAAAACCCACAAATCCCCTTAATGGATATATACCCAAAGAAATATAAATTGTTCTATCATAAAGACACATGCATGTGTATGTTCACTGCAGCTATTCACAATAGCAAACACATGGAATCAACCTAAATGCCCATCAATGGTAGACTGGATAAAGAAAATGTGGTACAAATACACCAGGGAATACTATGCAGCCATAAAAAAAGAATGAGACCATGTCCTTTGCAGGAACATGGATGGAACTGGAGGCCATTATCCTAAGCAAACTAATGCAGGAACAGAAATCCAAATACCACATGGTCTCACTTATAAGTGGGAGCTAAAGGCTAAGAACATTGACACACAGAGGGGACACTGGGGCCTACTGAAGGGTAGAAGGTGCGAGTGGATCAGGAAAAATAACTAACAGGTACTAGGCTTAATATCTGGGTGACAAAATAATCTGTTTAACAAACCCCCATGACACAAGTTTACCTACATAACAACTTGCACATGTAAACCTGAACTTAAATAAAAATATTTAATAAAAAATTTGAAAAGACATCAGTTAATCCCTGTTAGAATTATTTTTTGTTATAATCTCTAATCAAATACTCTACTAGAAAAGCAATCCTTGGGAGTCAGTTAAAACAAATATATCAGACAACTTTATAATTTTTCCAAGACAACTATAAGTAACACATTGATTTTGATTCAAATGACAAAATCAAATACATAAAGTGAACACTAACGTCAATTATTGCATATACAGTATATGCATATACAATAACAGTCATTATTACAATTATCATTAGCAGTAAAAATAGAAATATTTTAAAAGACAGCTAAAATAATCAGAACCTGATTACTGAGATTATTCTGCAATCTGAAGGAATTGAAATATGTTCATTATTTATGTACCACTCTTCTTGTAAGCTTCACAACCAGACACAGTCAAACTGATTGTTTTTTTCCATAAACATTAGTGAAATATTTATGAGCTAATTAATTTCTTTTAAATCTATGGATAGATGCTAATTTGCACAGCCTCATTCTGATGAACATGTCTGCATTTTCTAACTGCTGTTAAAGAGTGTATGCAAGCCTTTCTGTGCAATCTACAAGGATCCATGTAATTTTCTTTCAGAACTTAGTAACATAAACTGTCCTGCCTGAAGAAATGGTATGCTTCTTTATTCCCCCAATGAGAAATGTATTTGTTTTCCTTTTGAGTCTCAAAGGCTCATAGCTAAATTTAACATTCAATTCCAGGAAGAAAGATTATGGCTATTACTATCTCTTTCTCCTCTTTCAATCTTTTATTTGTATTCTTAATAGCATTATCACGTGTCTTTTATTATAAAAAACTTTAAATTCCTTTAGGAAGCGACTATTAATTAAAAATAAATAGAATGTCACCATTAGTGACCTTACTCATCTTTACTTATTAATTTTAAAACATTGTCTCTATTATAGTATGGTTTTGAGAAACCATTAGAAATATTTAAAAATTTATGTTAAAAATATTCCAAAGACAGAAAAGTATATTCCTTTAATAAACAAATCATCAAAAGAAAAAACCTTTATCTGTTTGGAAAAAACAAACAGACAACAGGAAAGGAACAAACTACACAGTTTCATTCTTCCGGAAACAGTACAAAAGAATAATACTTTCTTAGGAGCAAAAAGAAGTTACAAGACAACAAGCTTTTTAGTTAGGGAGAACTTAGGAGAAATAAAAGCCCAGTTCAAGAATTCTGAGCAAACACAACAGGACACTTAAAGAGCAGAATGGGGCCAAACTTCAGTTATATGTACCCAAAATGAAGCAAGGAAAGACTGAACCATTAATGGATTTAATAAACAAGCCTGGTAATTCCCTGGGGGGAGTCTATTCTGAGAGTTCTTAAACCAGAATAAAGGTGGTTTAGGATTATCTCAAAATGACATAACTTATCTCTTATTACTTACCTCTTGAGGTTTACTGAAAGGTTTAGTGTGAATTAAATATTCACAGTTCTCTAAACCCTGATATAATTATCTTGCTTAAAATTCAAGATAATACATAGAAGCCGAGTATATGCTGTACGGTTCTACTTATCTGAAGTTCAAAAACAGATAAGCTACATTATAATGTTACGAGTATTGGTTATCCTTGGGAGGTGTGGAGCAGGTATAGGAACTGAAAGCACCAGGGAGCTTTTAAGATTTTGGTAATACTCTGTTTCTTTAATTGGTTGCTGGTTACACAGGGTGCATTCACTATTAAAACTGAAATTTGTGATTTATGTACTTCTCTATATGTATGTTATGACAATATTCACCCAAAAATGTTACATGTATAAAATAATTTAACCTGAATATTTTATAAATTATCTAATTAGACATATGCAGTTTATAGGAAGAAAATACAAATGGTCAATAAATATACAAAGAAATGTTCAACTTCACTATTTTAAAGAAAATGCAAATTAAAACAATAAAACTCCATTCCCCTCTTCTGTAGATTGTTAAAAAAAAAAAAAAGTTTTACGCCTGATATTCTAAAAATCATTGTTGGTGTCCTTGCCTTCACAGCTGGAGGGAGTATCAAGTGGTATACCCAATTTAGACGGCAAACTGATAAGTAGCTATTGCTATTCTGAATATTATTAATTCCCTCTTAGTATTTACCCTAGAGAAATATTCAACTGAATGTACAAAGATGTTTCCTTGCAGCATTGTCTGTAACAGAAAAAGGAGAAACATTAATGTCCACTGATGGGGAGAGAGCTAAATTAACTACGGTACATCCAAATACTATGATACAATATGCAGCAGCTGGAAAGAATGCAGTCAAGCTGTATTTTCTAAATTGTTCTGCTCTCCAAGATGTACTACTAAGAGAAAATGCAATGCCATTTTTGGAAGGAAGGAAACCACACCCTCCCCCAAAAGGCTTAATGCCATATGGTTTATATAAATAATTACAAATGCACAGAGATCCGTCTAGAAGAATACCTGCCAATGACACATGCGGTTGCCTCTATGGGATGGGACAGCTGTGACTGAGGATGGTGGTCAAAGGGAATTAAACCTTTTTCTAGTGTTTTATAGAGAACATTTCCATTTGTTACTTATAGGGTAAAAAGGAAGGGAGAGAGAAAAGGAAGGGGAGAGGAAAAAGAAGTAGCTTAGCCATAGCCAAAGTAAGTTGCCTGTCAGTAACTGCTATTTTTCCATGATCCCATAATCAAAGCAAAAATGATTAATATTAAGGTAGAAACAACCCATACCTCTTAGGCAGATGATTGCTTGCCATACATAAAGCCCAAAGTAAATTTTCAAAAACAAGTTAGAAAGACTGAAAACATAAATTGAGATAGGAATGATAAAAGTATTTAGTAAACTAAAACTACATTGGCACCACCAAAGATCCTGAGCCTAAAAAAACCATCATTTGGTTTACTGAGTAGCATTTATCTCTGCCCACTTAAAAGTTTAAGCTCACGTTTTGTTTTTCCCTTCATGAGACACAGCCAGAAAAATATATAATGAACTACGTGATGAAGGCATATAGACTGTCAGAAAGCAGGTTTACTAAAATTAAATCCATCTACACAAAATATGAGCCCCTAAATATGTTACATGTAATATATGTTACGTAATATGTTATATATGTAATGCATATTATGTGTAATATATGTTGTACATGTTTATGTTCTGTATATATATGTGTAATATATGTCATATGTGTTTATATATACACACACATATATAAACACACACACACACACACACACACACACATAAGTAAGTCCTTTAAGCATGAAGAAAGTTCTAGCAGAAATTTTCTCTGCTCACAACTCACAGAGGCCAGTTGTGACAGTCAGGCTAAGACCTCACATCTCCTGTGACCGGCTAAGCGTTCTTTCCATTAGAAGGAGATCTTAGAAGGCTAAGGAAAATCAACTAAAACATAGAAAAGAAATTAAGATACAACCAAGGCCTGAGTCTTGAGGGAGAACAGTGCTCAGTCAAGCTAGGACAAAATGCAAAGACATAAAGAAGCGGACTTCTTGACATTATTTTTTATGGTACACACTGCAGAGTGATTGGTTTAGTCACAAGGAAGTTTTTCCATGGTTTCAGATTTCTGTTTGGTTTTGTTTCCTCCAAACTGTTTCAAACAATCTGAATTATTAGCATAGCAGCAAACTTTTTAAAATATCACCATTTTTTCCTGCATGAACAGCAAGTACACTATATTTCAACAATTTCCTGTTATTACACAAAGTTTCCTTTCAAGATGTAAAAGTTAAAACCACATACACCCACACTAAGTGGAACTCTACTATGTGAAATCATTTCAGAATGATTAGGGTAACTCTAGTATACTCCACCTAGCTGTTATTTAAGGGACTACTTTTCAAATTACTTACAGTCCTCAAAATGTTAAACATAGAGTTACAATATGATCCAACAAACCCAGTCCTAGATATATAAATCCAAGTGAAATGAAAACATATGTCCACACAAAAACAGGCACATAAATGTTCATAGTAAGATAGGAGACCCGCAGGACTTGTTTTCTGGTCACAACCCTACTGGCCAAAACAGGATCTGGCCCAGACAGAATAAAGTGAAAAAAACAGGCAGGCATCTAAAGATGGCAAGGAAAGCAATTCCTAGCTGCCCTCATTGTCCATTAGCATAAGATACTCCCACCAGCGCCACGACAGTTTATAAATGCCATGGCAATGACCTGGAAGTTACTGCCCCTTTCCTAGAAAGTTCTAAATAACCTGCTCCTCAATTTGTATTAACCTGCCCCTTAATTTGCGTGTAATTGAAAGTAGGTATAAGTAAGTATAAATGCAACTGCCAAGAGACCATACGTTGCCTACTCTGGGCCCACTGCCTATGAGTTAGCCCTGTTCCGCAAGGAACAGTACTGCTCAATAAATGATTGCTGTCACTGGCCACCCTTAAATTCTTTCCTGGGTAAAGCCAAGAATCCTCCTGGGTTAAGCCCCAATTTGGAGGCTCACCTGTCCTGCATCAATAGCAGCACTATTCATAATAAAGGAAGAAACAACCCAAATAGCCTTCACTTGATAAACAAAAGTGGTATATCTATCAGTAGATATTATACTAAAAAAAAAAAAAAAGGAGAGATGAGGTACTGACACATGCTACAACATAGATGGACTTTGAAAACACTATGCTAAGTGAAAAAAGCCAATCACTAATGGCCACATAGTATATGATTTCATTCACATGAAATGCCCAGACCAGACAAAGCTACAGAGACAGAGAGCAGACCAGCGGTTTCCTAGGGCTGGGGCTGGGGACAGTGGGAATGTGAGGTGACTACTAATTAGTACAAAGCTTATGAAGGGGGGGTTCTAAAATTAGACAGTGGTGATGGTTGCACAGCTCTGTGAACAGTCTAAAAACAATTGACTTGTACAGTTTAAATGAGTGAATTGTATATGTGAATTATATTTCAAAACAAAAAAAATAATACGTTACTTAGCCGAGAGATTATCAAGACATGAATAACTAACCACTTCTGCCCTGGAAGTCATGAATGCCGAAGGAAAAAGAGAAATTGTAAGGATACCTATCACCTTACAAATTAGAAACAAGAACAAACACAAGCAAAGCAAGAGAACAAAAGGGGACCAAAAACTAAAGAGGGAAATCACTGAACAAAAAAAGCACTAGACAGAAATACATCAAAATGTTACCAACGGCTGTCCCTGCATAGTGAGACTATGGTTTTTCCCTCCCTCCCTTACTTTTATTTTCCAAATTGTGTGCAACTAGTATAATTTTTACATATTAACAAAAAATATCCCAGCAACATCTGTTCCGAAAAGAAAAATCAGAAGCCGGGATTTCTTACGTTAAAGAACTGGACAAAAGTCCATCAGTAATATACATATCACTGAGGGTAGCATTAGCCACTAACAAAGTATAAAATTTGAATGATACAATGTTAAACTGGTCCAATGTTTTTCATACATATAAAAGTTGATATTCAGACATTAATCTTTTTTTCTAATATAAAATTATTGATATTCATTGGAAGGCATAAAATACCATTGTTTCAAGGGAGGGCATCCAACAAGTGATTTGACTGGACAAGGAATAAAATGCTTTCATTCATGTTTCATATTGTATCAATTATTTTTTGTTTTCTTGAGACAGAGTCTCACTCTGTCACCCAACTTGGAGGGCAGTGGTATGATCTCAGCTCACTGCAACCTCCACCTCCTGGGTTCAACTGATCCTCCCATCTGAGCCTCCCAAGTAGCTGGGACCACAGGCGTGGGGCACCATGCCCAGCTAATTTTTTTTTTTTTTGTATTTTTGATAGAGACAGGGTTTCACCATGTTGACCACCGCACTCAGCCTACAATCAGATCTTTAAAATACAAACTGCTCATATTCTTTACAAAATCTATAGTTACATCATTATCTTTAATAAGACTTAAATTTAAGTTACAGATTAATGCAAACTGAATGAACCACCATTTTGTCAAATAAAACAGAGGCATTTGTTACCAAAGCACTGGGGGTTTGGTCTAGGACCCTGCTGCTTGCAGCACAGAAAGCCAATCAGAGATGAGTATTGCCAGAGAAAAAGGCTTTAACTGGGTGTCCAGCAAAGGAGATGGGAGATCAGTCTCAAATTCACCTTCTTGCCTAACTAGAATCAGGATTTTATAAGCAGGAAAGAAATGTAACTACACACACACACACACACACACACACACACACACACACACACACCCCAAAACAAAACAAAACAAAAAATGGAATTAGGGAATGGTAAGGAAGAGGAGTTGGTCAACAGGCAGCAGGTGGTTGGGTCGGGCAATCATGATGGGTGTACGGGCTGGTGTCTCATTGTCCAGATACGGTGATTTGGTAAGTTTCAGTTCTCTTGATACTATCTGTGAGGCCTGATGGTTGGTTTCCTGAAAAAGGAACTCAGATAAGACAACAGTAACTGTCTCAGGTTTTAATTGACCCTGGGAGGGTCAATTTCTATGTTTATTCAAAAGCAATTATAAAATCAGTTCCATGGGACAAGTGGGCTAGTTTCACATCTGTCATTCATATTATTTTTTCTTTTTATAGATACAAGCAAAATGATGAAAATATTTAAATCAGTTTCCCTCTTACAATCGGTTCTTCACACAGCAAAGGGTAGTTTACCCACAATGATTCATGAAATGTATTCAAGGGTTTGGCCCCCTAAATCTATCTGCTATGTATAAGTATTTTTCTGCAGAGAGGATCCCTAACATTTTTCAGAGGGGTTTGTAACTAGAAAGAGTTAAGGCACTATTGCTTTAGAAAAATAATTCAGCAGCAGCCAAAGATAGTCTTCTGCTGGAAACAAATTCTAGAGAAGTGCTTAACTCTCATAAAACCATATTGTGTAATTTTAATTCATGAAACAAGCTTATCTAGGCAATGAAGTAGAGCCACAGATAAAGCATATATAGTCACTATTCTACAAAATAACTCTAACCTGAGGGTCAAAAAACCATGAAGTACTGAAGAAAAGGTAGAAATAAGAGATCTATTTCTTATGTATATATTATAGGTAATATTATTTTGTTGCTACTTATTGGCATTAGGTTTTGTTTATTAAATACTTGAGATGTTTTCATGATTAACACCTCATAATATGAATGGAATCAAAAAATTTTTTATTCAAAGCATTTCTGATTGAATTCTATCAACCATGGAATTCTGTGTAAATGTTACTAATGTTAATAAAATGGGTGTTTTTTTTTCATATTCTCAAAGACAATGGCTTTATATAAAAGTATATTTTGTACAAATAATAACAGGGTCAATTACTCAAACATCTGCTTGGCTATTAAAATACTGACCCTTTTATTCTCTAGATTTACAAAAATCAAAGTAAGTAACAGATGCAGAATGACCATAGAACTCTATTTATCTTAAAGTGTTTCATGTAGCACATTCTTACCATTAATAAATAAAAACATAGTTAATGTGACTGCCAAAAAAAGACTTTATTTGGTAATAAAATCTCATGAAGGCTTAAGAAAGGCAATTGGTACTCGCAGGATGTTTTTAAAATTATTTATAGGATATACAGATGGAACTCTTTTATGGACAAAAAGAGACTATTTTCAGAACAGTATAATCATTAAAATATCACGGAAGACACCCTTGAAAATCTCATCAAAAAGCCACATTGCCTATACAATCACATATCGTGGAAATTCAGAGTTCAAATAGGCTTTAGAGATAACTTACTCTACTGGCTTGCAAACTTCTGGACCACGAAACTCTTTATCCAAAAATCCCAAGAAGTCTCATATAAAACAAATAAAAACACAGCAGCAGGCTGGGCGCAGTGGCTCCTGTAATCCCAGCACTTTGGGAGGCCGAGGTGGGAGGATCACCTGAGGTCAGGAGTTCAAGACAAGCCTGGCCAACATGACGAAACCCTGTCTCTACTAAAAATACAAAAAATTAGCTGGGCATGATGGCGGGCACCTGTAATCCCCGCTACTCGGGAGGCTAAGGCAAGAGAATCGCTTAAACCCAGGAGGCGGAGGTTTACAGTGGGCCGAGACTGCACCACTGCACTCCAGCCTGGGCGATAAGAGCGAAACTCCGTCTCCAAAAACAACAACAACAACAACAACAACAACAACACACAGCTGCTCTATTTCAGAGCCCAACCCCACTCCTCACCTCTACCAGGACCTCTCCTTCTTAGAGGTGTTAAAGAATATCATCAGAAATCAGTGGCCCAGGTAAACTCTTTCTATTCTAGATGAGGTAGCAGAGATCAGATTCACTTTTGACAGTTTATTTTCCTTACTGCTAAGAAAATTTTTATCTAGACTGCCTGGTAGTTGATTTACACCTTACATAATCTACATTTAAAGTTAGTCACAAACATATAACTTTAGAGATAGAAGGAGCCTAAGGGCAGGCTTCCCACTCTCAGTCTGGTCTCTCCAGTCTACTCTACCTGTACTTAAAATTGGTTGCATTAATAATGAGTATTTTTTCAGAAATCATTAAACGACATGGAACAAAAGAGAAATACCATATAAAGAACTTTACAAACAATATTCCACTCCTCACAACTCTATAAGGTGGTTAACCATATATCCATTTTACAGCTGCAGAAAGTGAGCTCAGAAACATTCAAACATGCCCATGAGAGAGGATAAAGAAAGAAACCATTAAGAGAGGAAAAAGTAAGACACCCGTAAGGCAGGCAACTGGGGTAAGTCCTTGGTAAAACTCCTTCAAACAAAGAAGCCTGAAAATCAAACTGCAGGCCCCAGATTAGAAAGAGCCCATGTCCTTCAATGGAAATGCTTACTCTGTGAACCCAAAACCCTTTGGATACATTTCTCTCTCCTTGGCATGCCTTAGTCTCTTACTTTTCACCTATTTGACATATGTCTACTTTTCCGTAAGTAGCCCTGGGCTAAGTCTTCATTTATATAGGGTGAATCATCACTTCAGCCCCTGATTGGTCCCAGGCCAAGGTCCTGGGCCAAGCCTCCACCTCTGCCTCCAATTCTTTACACTAACATACCTCTAAGTGGTGCTTTCTCCAAAACAGCCTGCAGACCAGTCAGCACATTCCTTGCCTTTCCAGTCCATAAAATCCCTGACTCAGCCTCATAGCTGGCAACCCTCTTTCAGGCCCCCTCTCAGTTGCAGAGAGTTTTTCTCTTTTGCTTATTAAACTTTTGCTCATTAAACTTTTGCTCCAACCTCACCCTTGGTGTCCATGCTCCTTAATTTTCTTGGTCGTGAGACAAAGAACTCTGGGTAACACCTCAAACAAGACTGCTTCATCTAGACCATATAACTGGCAAGCAGTAGAGACAGGATTTAAACCTACATCCATTTAACTCCAAATCCTGAACTGTTTCCGATAAACAACTTTACATTTGCGTAGCAAATTCCAGGCTATGTAAGAAAGGAGGACTCCATGGTGCAGGCAGAGAAAAATACCATATATTGTTCAAAATAGTATCAGAGTGACAGTTATCTACTAATATGAATACTCTAAGTTATTGGCATCACTGAAATGAGGTGATGAAGAGTATGGCTGACAATGCATTAAAAAATAAGAAGAAACAAAGTAACAAGAAGACCAACAAAGCAAAGCTCAGTTTAAATTAATGAGGCCTAGATTACGAATGTAAAGAAAGTTTTAAAAATAACTATTCAGAGAATCAACAATGAGAAATTGAATCACTAAACTTCAGCAAAAGCATTAAGTCCAAAAGTGAATGAGAAAAAAATTTGTCAGAGGCTGCTACAAATGAGTAAATTACAATTTATTTAAAACAAAAATTATTTACAAAAGAGTCAAATGTTTTTCAGATATTTAACAAAACGGCACAAAAATAGTTATTAATGCAAAGTCTACCATTTTTAATAAAAACTCAGTTTTTCTCTAAAAGATTTTTATCCTTGATTATACCTATAATCCTGATAAAAAAGCAATTCAGTGTAAAGGCTAAAAAAATTTATAAAGTTAAGCTACTAAAATTCCACATAACTAATAATTACAAAAGCAACATTCTAAAAGTTATTGGGGATGGCACTTCTCCAAGAAATTAAATGAGTTCGTGGGATGAAAGTAAAAAGGAACTTGAACTGGTATTAGGATTGCCTTGTATTGTGTTTACTCCAAGCACTTCTGGTTTATATCAGAAAATGTTGAGCCTAGAGGGTATACACAGGGCATCTTCCCTAAGTATCAGTTTTACTATATTTTGGAAAGAATACTTTTACCTTCATACACAAGCACATAAAGTAGATCATAAAAGTCTCATGAAACTTGGCAGAGAATCTAATTCTGAAATAAGTAAATAGTGATATTGTAATAAAGGCTACGAAAGCTGTAACAAGAGTTGTATGCTCTTCCAGAAAGGCCAGAAATAATAACAGTAGCAGAGCTAAAGTAGAGAAGTTTTGTTTTGGTTTTGGGCTTTTGTTTGTGGGTTTGCTGGGAGCTGCCCAGGTGGAGACAGGGCTGAAGAAAGCAGAGTGTGTACGGTATCCCGCATCCCCGGGCAGGTAGGTGTTTGTTAGGTTCAAGGAACTGAAATCAGATTCAGATAAGCATTTTTAATAATAAAAAATAGGACCATAATATCTTTATAACTCTAGAGAGGGAGGATGCTAGGCTTAACACTAATCCATTGCATTTGCATATGACACATTACACAGAGTTTACAAATCGCTTTCCATTATATTCTCATTTGACCTTTGTGGCAACCTATAAGAAAAGGTAGGAATTTTACAGATGAAAAAATGGGTTTGTGCCCAAGGTCATAAAGCCAGATAATGGAAGCACTGGAGACATCTCTGATCCTACTGAATGTCCTCTAGTTATCATACGCGTGTCCACATGTCCACCAGCTATACAGTACCCGGAAGAAAGACCCCAAGAAACTCCACTAACTGAGAGGCTACTGTGTGCCAAGGGCAGAATCAGAGGCGAAAGGTACAGTGAGCTGGCACTACCCTACAGGATTCCCCCAACCAACTAATTCAGAAAGAGGGATTCTGATATGGTTTGGGTCTGTGTCCCCACCCAAATCTCATGTCGAATTGCAATCCCCAATGTTGGAAGAGGGGACTGGTGGGAGGTGACTGGATCATGGAGGCAGATTTCCCCATTGCTGTTCTCATAATAGTGAGTAAGTTCTCATGAGATCTCGTTGTTTATAAAAATGTGTAGCACTTCCCCCTTTCTCTCTCTTCCTCCTGCTCTAGCCATGTAAGACAATCCAGCTTACCCTTTGCCTTCTGCCACAATTTTAAGTTTCCTGAGGCCTCCCCAGCCAAGCTTCCTGTACAGCCTGTGGCACCATAAGCCAATTAAACCTCTTTTCTTTATAAATTACCCAGTCTCAGATAGTTCTTTATAGCAATGCAAGAACAGACTAATACAGACCCCAATATATTATCTGTACCTCCACGGCAAAGAAGTCAAAAATAATACATAACCACCTACCTCATCAAAAAACAAAAAATGTTTTCATGTAAATCTTTAGAAAAACCATGAGGCAAAGAAGTTTGATACCTACTGACTGCTTAGACTTATACTCCAGGACTCACACTCTACTAACCACCACACCTGTGTAATCCATTCAACACCCTCTCCTCTGCCCTTTCACCCCCACCCTTACTTTCTTTACCTATGAAATGAGAAGACTGGGGCTCCGTTGGTGGTTCTTAACAAAATAGCACTACCCCTCTAAGAGCATTTTGGAAATCTGTTGGTGCTTTTTCTTTCTTCTTCTTCTTTTTTTTAATCTTCTAGCATAATCATATCTTATACTGTATTTTAAATTATATTCCTTTTATTTTTCCTTCATATTGCAATTAGAGAATTATTACTATATTGATTCATTTTACTTATGGGGTAAAAATTTTCATTAGGAATTTCATTTCAGGACACTAAGGAGAGTATTAGAAATATTTATTATGAAAGGGGGCTTTGGATTAGAGAGAATTAAACATTAACAGACTAGATGATCTTGAAGGTTCTTTCCAGTTCCATAATTTACTGATTCTATGAGTATTTTGAACACAAATAATGAGACAAAGAACACTGATAAACAGAATGTACATAATGATTTGTGGGCAAGAACAAAAAATCCTAAATCTGTTTCTGCACTTGATTAAATAATTAAATTTGTAGGAAAGCAATTACATCTTACTGCCTAAAATGTTATATATCAGAACACTGTGTACTTTACTTTTAAGAAAAGATTAAAATGTCAAAAGCAAAATCGATCTTATAACAGGAACTGACAAACACAAGTTCAAAAGGAAGCTCTGGGATTGGCAAAGATTCAGCCCATATGTCCCAATGATCAATTTCAAAAATTAAAAAAAAAAAAATCACACTTCATGAAATAGTTATATCGTGAAACGAACCTGGAATCATTAAGATAAATACATAGATTTACTATACTTCCCTCCACCCCCCAAACAGAGAAATTGGTGATACATTTCAAAAAAAAAAAAATCAAAAATGATCAAAACAGAAAGATGAAGCTTTGAGGATCAACTGGTCAATTTTTCCGTGAGCAGGGGAGAGAATACAGAAATTAAGAAGACATGGCATCCCTTGAGCAAGCCAACATTCCAAAGCTACTGCAGATATTAAAAAAAAAAAAAGTAATAGAATGCCTACTATAGGTTAGGCACCCCCATACACACACTTACATGCATGTATGTACACACACACGTGTATGCATACATGTATGCATACGTACGTGTATACATACATGCATGTACATGTGTATACATGTGCGTGCGTACATGTATGCACGTATGCGTGTATGTGCATGTATGTATGTGTGTATGCACGTATGCATACGTGTATACATGCATGTATGTATGCAAAAATATAGGTGTATATTTTTGTATATCATAGCATTTAATAATCATAACCTTTCAAGGTAGATATTATTGTCCACTTTCACTTATGAAGAACATGAAGTTAAAAGACAACACAGGGATTTCTAGCTATTGGGACCATGTGAAACAAATCTTTCAAAAATAAGCCTAAAAGCCTCTGAAGAAAAAAGCTGTCGAAGTTTACACAAACTTGACTTTGTAGAAGAGTTCTGCTAAACTTCACCCACTGACTTAATATTATATATGAAACTATTTTGTTTTGGTCTTTTTGTTTTTTGGTTTTAAGACAGGGTCTCACTCTGTTGCCAAGGCTGGAGTGCAGTGGTGCAATCATAGCTTACTGCAACCTCAAACTCCTGGACTCAAGTGATCCTCCTGCCTCATCATCCTGAACAGCTGTGACAACAGGCACACACCATCATAACCTGGCCAATTATTTTTTTATTCTTCTATTTTATTATTTATTTTTAATTACTTAGTTGGTTAGTTATTGGACTGACTGACTGTAGAGATTGGAGGATCTCACTATGTTGACCAAGCTGGTCTTGAACGCCTGACCTCAAGAGATCCTACCACCTCGGCCTCTCAAAGTGTTGGGTTATAGGCGTGAGCCACTTCGCCCAGTCAAAACTATTTTTTAAATAACTAATGCCTCTATGTACTAAGAACTTTCATGACCACTACCTTATTTGACATTTCAATATTTTATCTTTATATTGGTATATTTAAGATATTCATCTGATTTGATAGCCCCCATTATTCTAGTCCATAAAGGAAGAAATAGAAAAAAGATCAGTGGTTGCCAGGGGTTAGGGAGAGAATATGACAGTAAAGGGATAGCACAAGGAGTTTTCTAGAGTGACAGAGCTGTTCTGTGTCTTGACTACAGTTGGGGGTTACACAACTACACATATATTAACATTTACTGATGTATGCCAAAAGAAAAAAAAGTCAGTTAAAAAAATTTAACTGCACTTCTTTAACAGCATGATCTAGAACATGCTTGGTGTAACAATATTCCTCCTGGACTTCATTTGCTTTGAATGCCACAGTTTTTAGCTCATGAAATAAAATGACTTTGTAGAAATACTTCAGTCCTTTGTTCAGTTTTTTACGTACATTCTCATGAAACAGTTGCCAATTTATTTTTAAAAGCATCACTAAGTTATATTAATATTATCAACATTTTCAAAATCCAAGTTAAAACAAAGTCAGACTTTACAAAAGTTACTGCCTTACAAATTTCCTTCAGTTCCACTATAGGAAAGTCTATATTAAATAATAAGAAAGTCTATTTTAAGTCTCTGCTCACAACCATTTCAATCTTAGGAGGGAAGGAGACAAAATTTACTGAGTATCTACCTCCACATGTGTGGCAGACATTACTGCAACTGTCTTGCTTCACTAGACAATCTCACCACCCCTGGGAGGGAGGTGCCTTTCCAATTTTACAAAGAAAAAACATGGAGTTCAGCAGGTTAAATAATGTAGCCCACGGGTCTGGGCTAATAAGGTAGTGGTGACAAAATAAGCCAGAGCTTTTTTAAAAAGAGCTAATTTTAGTGTGCCCCAAAAATAAGGGTATAAATTTACAGTATGTGGAAACGTATAAATGAAATTCACAGAGTCAGTGCAAAATACTGATTTGTCATCTCTAAAAATAAACAACTGTCAAGTTATTTGCTATGTGATAAAAATTCTTCCAACCAAGAAATGAGATTATGCTAACAAGCTAATTTCATGCACTAGATTTTACTAGTAACAAAGAAAGCAAGTTCTTTCATATTGCTTATTACCAAGAACTAAAAATATCTAGCATTTTAGGTCAAGAACATAACTTATTAGTGATGTCCATCACATAAGCAGTAACTCAAGGATAAAGTATCATATACCCAAAGGTTTTGTTTTTTGTTTTTTGTGTTTTTTTTCCTGCCCCAACTCTTAACTTTACTTAGAGTCCAAACTCCTACTGTTAAAATTCAAGGTCTTCTACAGTCTGGCCCCAAGTTAATTTCTGAAATTTCCTCTATTCAGCTTCCTAACACTCTACTCAAGCCACAGCTGAATTCTTTCTATTGCCCAAGCTCAATTTACACCTCATGTCTAAGCATTTGCTCATATACCCCCTTTACTCCTCTCAAGGAAATTCAACCCCATCCTACAAGTCCAGCTCAATTCTCTCCTCCTACAGTAACCCTACCCAAACTATCAGTTCAAAAAAGTCTGCTTCCTTCCCTAGAAGTATAAGACTTATCTATTCATAATGTACATAGTGTTACTGTGTTAAACTGATATTTACTCACTTTTTTTCATGTATGTCTTATTTCTACATGTCAGAGACCTGTTACATCTATTCTTGTATCATCCTCACCTACTGGGTAGCCAGAAAATGTGTATTTTTTAAAATTTTAGGCTACAAGTTAAATAAGATGGTACTTAAATATATGTATGGATACATATGACAAGATATATAAATGCCTAATGTATGCTCAACCTAGACACAGTATTACAGTTTCCCTTTAGGAATAAAAACATTTAAAACACACAATTTATCTTTTTTGCAATTAAAGCTTCTAAACAGAGTAAATCCAACAGCAAATTCCTATATTCCCTTTTCTTATCACTAATTTAAATTATAATTAGTTTATCGGTTATTATTTGGCCATGTACATTTCTCCTTGAAAGTCCAGTTACACCATCTACATATAACTTACAAAAGTTGTGGAGTACTACCACAAATGCAATTAATAGGCTAAAATTAAGGCATAAACAACCAGCCTTAGAAGTGGTAGCTATAAATAAATATTCACTCTTGGGAAATTAAAAATAAATCTACAAGCAAAATAAAAATACAAGCTGGTACTAAGGCCACCTGCTTTAAGCTTTTAAATTCTAGTGGGTTATCTATGCACATACTACCATACAAAATCATGAGAGTCAGAAATACAGCAAATCATAAGGCCACCTAGTTTAATGAGGCAATACAACACAATGGTTAACAGCACAGGCTCTGGAGGCAAACTATACAGACCCTGTCTAACTCCATTACTCACTCTACTAACAATGTAGCCTTAAAAGCAAGTTAACCACCTCACTGTGCCTCCATGAGTAACAACAGTACCTACCTTAGGATAAGTATTGAGTTCATATATGTAAAGTGCTTAGAAGAGTGGCTGGTATATGGTAAGTGCTCAATAAATATACTACTGAATTACACATGGCACTAATATATCTATTGTTTCAATTAATATATTTTATCAAACATATACTTTATCCATGGCCAATGTATTTACAGATGTACTTGGGTTTACCAGATACATAGTGTCTTCTGTCTATTTCACCAGATGAGTTTCCTACCCATATAAACTATATCTTCTTTCTCATTTAGGACTTTCTACAATAGCAATATCCAATAGAAATATAATGTAAGCCACAACTGTAATTTTAATTCTTCTAGTACCCACGTTTTTTAAAAGTAAATAATGTATTTAACCTAGTATGTCTAAAATGTTATCATTTCAACATGTAATCAATCCAAAATAAATTATTAATGATACTGTACATTTATTTTTTCATACTAAGTCTTTGAAATCTGTTGTGTATTTTACACTTACAACACATCTCAATTTAACTAGCCACATCACAAATAGTCTGTGCTATGTATTAGTCTGGTAGATGCCATGTTGGACAGTGCTGCTTAATATACTTCCGCGCATAGGTGTGTATACTGCATACTGATGACTACAAAATTAAATCTTTAAAACTTCCATACCGTATTAAATTTGTTGAAAACAAGTAACAATTTGGTATTATAATTTGAGTTCAAAATCTTAGACTTCTCCAACAGGAAGCATTTAAAGTGCCTAGTTTCTCAAAACTCTGCTTTACAGATGAAGAAACCCAGAGAAGTAAAGTAATTTAGCGTATTGTAAGAGTTACCAGGAAAATTTCCTTTTTTGAGTCCTAGGCCTTCCTACAATCAAACTCCTCTTCAAAATCAGGGTAGCCCCGGGCCGGGCGTGGTGGCTCATGCCTATAATCCCAGCACTTTGGAAGGCCGAGGCAGGCGGATCACGAGGTCATCCCGGCTAACACGGTGAAACCCAGTCTCTACTAAAAAAATACAAAAAATTAGCCAGGCATGGTGACACGCACCTATAGTCCCAGCTACTCGGGAGGCTGAGGCAGGACAATCACTTGAACCTGCGAGGCGGAGCTTGCAGTGAGCCGAGATTGCGCCACTGCACTCCAGCCTAGGCAACAGAGTGAGACTGTCTCAAAAAAAAAAAAATCAGAGTAGCCCCTAAATTAGCTGAGACTGTGATCAGACTATCCAGGTTTGAATTCTAGCTTGGCCACTTAATAACCGTGAAATTTCCAACCTGTTACTTCCTCAGTTGTAAAAAAAAAAATAGGGGTGATAATAGCAGTACCTACACATCAAGGGGTTGTGAAAATCAGATGAGTTAATACATATAAGGTATTTGGAACAGCAACTGGTGCAGAGTACACATAATGAGTAAATGCTGGTTATTATTAGTTATTAAAAGGAAGCTGATATAGCTAGATTAAGACACATCAGTTTGGATTTAGACACAAATGCCTCACGTGAAGTTTAAGAGTGTGACCAGTTTTTTGCATGTTTTAAGTGTAATGGTGGGTTGCTTGTACAGAAGCAACTAGAGTCCTGACTGGCTCTCTTCAGGACGGGGTAGGGCCACAGGGCACTCCCTGATCCCTGCCTTACACAGACCTCTTAGCAGAACTACTCTTTCTTCCTTGACCAGATGGGACAGAAAAGGCTCTTTCCCCACCTTATCTTGCCTATGTAGTAAGAAACTGTGGGCCGGACGCGGTGACTCACCCCTGTAATCCCAGCACTTTGGGAGGCTGAGGCGGGTGGATCATGAGGTCAGGAGATCAAGACCATCCTGGCTAACATGGTGAAACCCCGTCTCTACTAAAAATACAAAAAATTAGCCGGGGGTGGCAGCAGGCACCTGTAGTCCCAGCTACTCGGGAGGCTGAGGCAGGAGAATGGCGTGAACCCGGGAGGCGGAGCTTGCAGTGAGCCAAGATCGCGCCACTGCACTCCAGCCTGGGCGACAGAGCGAGACTCCGTCTCAAAAAAAAAAAAAAAAGAAACTGTGAAGAAGTTGCACTTCTTGGAGTGGAAATTCCTCCCTTTCTTCCCCACTGAGTCTAGGAAGGTAAAGAAGATAACATTAAATATGCTTTCATTGTACTCACATCTTGAGAATTGTATTCTCCAAGCCCACTCACTTGTATGGTACAAAGGTGGAGAGGGGAATGTTGCTATCGGAACTACATCTGAAATATGTCTGTAATAAGATTCAGATACTTGCCAGGGTCACATTGTAGCAGAGCTAGGGCTAGATCTATAGTCTAAGTCGCATACTCTCAACTCTAAACCAGGATGAGGTCATATGCTAACCTATCAGTACAATGGAAAACTGATCTTGGGCCAAAAAATGATTACAGATTGAGAGGAAATGACTTGATGGTTTAAGATTATACAAATTTAGAGTCCATAATTTTAACATTGTAATAGAATCTGAAGAATCTCCTTATGGGCAAGGTAACTGTCTTTAGTGAGCATCATTTGTTAATTCCTAATGGAAATACAGTAATGATATTGGAAACAGACATTGAGGACAGAAGTCAGGATTGCTGAGAACCTAATACGAGCTTTGCACTGACTTGTTACACAACTCTGCACTCCAAGACCCTCTCTAGCTCTACAATTCTCAGTGTCTAGGGAAAGGGGTCTAAATCAATGCAGCCTAGGTGGTTGGAATCCGGAATGTGGGAGTTATTGAGTGCTAAAACTTATTTCCAGAGGAAAAAACGAAAGACAGTATCTAAGAGTCAGAATCTGAAAAAGCAAGAGCTAGGGACAACCAAGCTGTTTTGAATATAAACCATTAAAAGAAAAGAGAAAGTAAGGACAGTTCCAAGGTCAATGCCATCAGGCAATTGCCATGTTGGTGAGGGATGTGGCTGCAAAGTCAGCACAATCTCAATCTCAAATCAGTCATTACTGAGCATGAAGCCAACATTACCTTTTTTCTCCAAGCTATAAATGGATAATAATCTACTGTTACTTTAGCAGCAAGCTATGAAGATTGCACATACATGACCAAGTTTTAGTGTTGGAAATTTTAGAACCTTACAGCCAAAGTAACCTGATACAAATTTACTAATATTCCTAATGATTGCTGTGATTCATAGTCTCTAGACCTAACTGGAAAAAAATTCATGTGATTTACTGTAGTAACTACAACTACTACAAAGCCAAACATTCTAAAAAGAGCAGTAAGGAAAACAGGGTTTTTCCCTGGGTTGATGCTGAAGACCTCTAAAGCTTTGATGGTTTTTCTTTTTAACAGCTTTATTAAGATATAATTCACATACCATAAAATCCACACATTTAAAGTGTACAACTCCATGGTTTTTGGTATATTCAAAGGAATGCAATAATCACCACAATTTTAGAACACTGCATCACTCTCACCTTGGGTTGAGGAGTGCCTGTGGTCTGCTCTCCTTACCTGGTTCACCTGGGTTCAGCACTCAGCCCAAGAGTCACTCTCTCAGACAGAACTGTGCTGACTGTACAACTTAAATTGTAACACCAGCATCATGTAACACACTTCAACTCCTGGTTCAGCACTTAGCCCAAGAGTCACTCTCTCAGACAGGACTTTGCTGACTGTACAACTTAAATTATAACACCAGCATCATGTAACACACTTCAACTCCACCTAACACATCTCATCCCCGTTTAACACACTTCAAGCACCACTCACATTGCTGCCCACCCACCCTTAAACCTCTGTTTTTCTCAGGACTGGTTGTATTTAGCATTTCAAATGTTTTACTTATTTTCTGTTAACTCTGAAAGGCAGATTTTTAGTTTGTTGTATTAACTGCTATACCCTCCAGGGCCCAGAACATGACACACTGTAAAAGTTTAATGTTTATAGAAGGGAAAAAGGGAAAGAGAGAAAAGAAGAAATGGCTGCCCTACTACAAATGTCACTATTTTATGTTTGTTTCAATTTATTAAATTATGGATTTTCTATACCATTTTTCTCCTTTATAATGAAGGACGTCTAACCAGAGAAAACTAAAATAAATGAAGTTAACTAAACTTACCACCATTGCAGACTCCAGTATCTATGCTTTAAAGATTGGTTCCCAACTTTGCATTCTTTCAAGTCTTTACTGAGTGCCTTAGCTGGGTACCATGGGAAATACAAAAGAATTATAAGGCAAAGTCACTTTCTTCCAAAGGCCTACCATCTATGTGAGCAAGACATGTATAAATTAAATGCATACCATCTTTTTTTCTGCCTTTGTTTTTGGTTCTTAAAAATGTGAATTAACAATACCTAGTAAATATCATAGAATTTTAGGAGAAAAAAATGATAATCTAGGTGAACTAGCATAGTCAGGAACTACCTCCTAGAAAAAGTAGTGTTATTATAGTAGGTGGAACTGAAGTAACAAATAGCACCAAACACATAATGGCTTAACACAGTAATTTACTTCTTGCATATGTAATAATCATAGGGTGGAGGAGGAAGGCTCACATTGGTGGGGCAATTCTCTTACATAGTCATTCAGGGACCTAGGCTGCTTGCACTGTGGCTCTGCATTTCCCTGGTTTCACATCATGGTACACATCCACCCAGCAAAAAAGGAAAGAATGTGGAGGAACACTACATATCATTTTCCACTCATATCCCATTGGCTAGAACTCAGTCACAAGAGCTAGCTAGCTCCAGGTTCAGGATGAAAAGGACAAATTCTCGTAGGAATTTGGTAGTCTCTGCCACTACAGGATTTAAAATGAACAATGGAGGATGGGTGGCACATAACTGGGAAGGAGGGAACCACATGAACAAAAACAAGTAAATCAAGGCTAACTAACAGTACACTGGAAGAGTGAGAGGACAAATTGGTTATATTCTGGGGAGCAGCAAGAGAAGAGTAAGGGTGGTTAGGTCAGTGGTTCTCAAACACTAAACTTAAAACCAATCCCCAATATATGTCAAATTTTCCACCTTTCTACAATGAAATGAGAATAAATACAAGTTCATATCTTGTTAATAATGCTAAATGTTATAATTCAACTTCTGTAACTTACATATAATGTGATAACATAAAAATTTAATGCTTTAATTTTTATATTAAAAAATTTTTTTAACAGGTCAGTTAAGGCTGTCAAAAGTTCTTTCTAAGGTAATGCTCTTTCCTGACTATAACAAAATCAGTCTTTATCCCATAGGCAATGAGGACTTACCATCACTTTCCAGTTTATCATGTATTTTTAGTGGTTTAATATTTTCTAACAAGCCTGTATTGCTTTGGAAATTAGAAAAGATTTAGTCCTAAAAGCCATACGGGTTTAAATATACAAAACAAGAGTTACCAGGGAGTAAGCAGAAAGGCTTACCAGACCACATATATAAACTATACTCAAAATATATGCTGAAGTAGAAAGGTATCTGACTCTTCTGAACCCAATTTCAAACTATTCTATAAACATATAACATTTATGACAAATACAAAGCCCAAAAGGAAGTTTAAGAAAGTAGTAAATTAGCATGCTAAAAACAATCTGCTATAGCATTAATCCCAATGTTCCTGTAGCATTAATCCAAAGTTCCATTCCTAAAGGAACTACTTTTCACCTAAAAATGGCATAATCTACTATTTTCCTCTTTACTACAGGTTACACAGGAAAATGTTGAGTTACCATTAAATATAGCAATGAAGAAAGTAAAGTGCTCTTTTTGCTAGAGAAATTCAAATGTCATCATTCAACTATGAGATAAAAATAAATTTTATTAAATTTATTAAATTTTTATTAAATTGTATTAAATTTAAATCTTAAAAAAATGAACTCTTAAGAGCAACTATTTATGACAATGGAAATGTGAATTTATTTAAGACAAATTCCTAACCTCTAATAAAATCATAGTTCTATAAAAAAATCACTTCTTCAACCTTTCTTCCTTACATACCACTTATGGCAAGTATTGAAAAAGATGACACTGCACGACACTGCCTTAAAAATAGAGAAAAAAGCTGTCCAAAAAATTAAAACGGTACAAATTCCATTAACTGGAAGCCTAGAGTAGTGCTTCATTAAGTTCCAAACACGTCATGTAAATGTTAGCTATATATCTTTCTAGTCAGGTTAAAACTATTCAGCTAAAGCCAACCATGCATGGAAAACATCTGCTGATAATTTCTAAAGTTAATGGTTTCTAATAGTAGTATGTATCTCTTATCACAATATTTTCCATGGAAAATATGCAATTATTCACTGGTGAAAGATCACACTAAGTGACTTAATAATATTACAAAAACCAGTATTAGTACCATATAGCAGTCTGTTAATGTTTGGATAATTTAATTAGTCAGGGTTTAATAAACCTTCTGCTTAAGTGAGTTACTGTTTTTAAAAAATTTAACACACATATACCATACCATACCATACCATAGTAAAAGACGTGCAAAGTTATTTCTACAAACAGAATTTTAGGTCACTGAAATTCAATTTAAAACACATACGGAAAATGAAATATTTGATAAATAGTTCAACTTATTTTAAAATGAAATCACTTTTTTCAAACTGTCAAATATGTTACTAAATGTTACACTGTCAAATGTACATACAGTTAAACCCTCTGATAATAGTTCTAGTCATATTAAAATTTGATGGCTAACATTTATAGAATGTGTGGCCAAGCTTTCCTCTAAGCTCTGGACAAAGAAACAGAAACTAGATCTGCATTAGAGATTTTATTCTGCACAACATAGCTCTTGCCCACAGTACTTTTCTAGTGCTATTATCTTAAAATTACAATAAAATAATATTGGTTAATGGCAAAGCCAGGAAGTTATAATGAAACTGAGAAAACCCTAAAAATTTAAAATAAAAGTCTCAAAACTAGAATCACATGGTACAATGAGTAAATACACTAAAAAATAATAATAATACCAGAATTATTTCCAAAAGAGCCCTGTGGCTTTCAAAATGACTGATTTGGGAAGGCCACAATACTTATTCCCACAATGCTGTCAATACTTACAATATTTTTAGAACTCCTTTATGGAAAATCCCTGCAGAACCTTTAGCACATTCTGTTTTCCTCAATGAATGGTAACAAATCTCCAAACTCTGAAAGCGAATCTGAGTTTTTTAAGCAATTAAAGAGTCTCATGGGGCCTAATACAGAGAATATGATGGATCAGCAAGCAGGGCCATCTATATTTGGTCCAAAATGAGATGTAAACATGGGTAATAGACTAATTTTCCTGGGAGGCCACCTGGGAAGACAAAACCTCTAAGGTGACTGCTCTGAAGCACATTTCTCACTTAGATATCAATGTAACTCAATTTCACAAATAAATAGCATGCAGTTCAACATTCTCATTTTACTAACGAGAAAATGAAGTTTCTAAAAGGTAAAAAAAAAAAATGCCCCAAATCATTGAACTATTTAGTGGCAAACTGGGGCCTAAAAGTCAGGTCTCCTAATTCCTGTTCAATACTCGTTCCCATTCACTATGCTGCCCATAAAATTTAAGGCTTGAGAATAAAGTAGAATTGCCTTTAAAATCCATTAGGAGTTTTAGTTTTAAATTCAAGTTAAGACAACTGGAAATGGATATGGTAGGTCTAGGCCCTAAACTGGGTCTGGTTTGCAATGCCAGATCTCTTATACTCAACCAAAATGTATGAATGTGGGTTTGCTTATGCAGACATTAAAAAAAAATTACAGATGAGTTTTCATCATCACTAGCAGCATTTGTTGAGCATTCACTATGCCAGACACTTTGCCAGGCCCTTTTGCTTGCAGTGCTTCATTAAATCCTCAGAACAACCCTATGGAGGTAGACACACTATATCCTCACTTTAAAGATAAAGAGTGAGATCTACTAAGGTTGAATCATATAATCAGAGTTACAAAGCGTGACAGGTTGTATTTTCTAAAGATGGTTATAAAAATACGTTCTTTTTCTTAATAAACTCTTTTACTTTGGAGTAGTTTTAATTTTATTTATTTTATTTTTATAGAGACAGGGTATCCCTGTGTTGCCTAAGCTGGTCTCGAACTCCTGGGCTCAAGTGATCCCCCCAACCTCAGCCTCCTGAAGTGCTGGGATTAGAGGTGTGAGCCACTGTGCTTGGCCTAGAGAAGTTTTAAAATTGTGATGACAGGACAGAATTTCCATATACTCTATACTCAGTTTCCCCTAATATTAATGTCTTATGTTAGTAGATACATTTGTCACAACTAATGAAGCAATATTACATTTGTATTAACTAAAGTCCAAATTTATTTAAATTTGCTTAGTTTTTATCTCATGTTCTTCTGCACCAGGGTTCCATTAGAATACCACATTACATTTAGCCATCACGTCTCCCTTGGCTCCTCTTGGCTACGACAGTTTCTCCGACTTTCCTTGTTTTTGATGATCTAAGATTCTAAAAAGCTGAGACTGGACGCCAACTGTATCTTACCAGAGAGGGTACTTCTTAACCATACTATTAAATAATTTCCGGTAATCCAAACTGCTTGTCCTTAGGTTTGTTTGGGTTTTGCTTTTTTATTTTTTAATAGGGACAGGGTTTCACAATGTTGACCAGGCTGCTCTTAATCGAACTCCTAGCCTCAAGTGATACTCCTGCCTCAGCCTCCTAAAGCAGTGGGCCTAAATTGGCAGACATATCACATTTGGAAAGTAGATCCTACAGCAATGCTTTTTCTTCCAGTAACTACATTACTACATAGTATATTCAAAAGAATATATGAATGAGCTGTCATGGCATATAAGACCATGTGGCTGCAAAATATAAGTAACATCATTCTCGGTGACAAGACCAAGCAAGTTATGTATTAACTTTTTTTTTTTAAATAGCCATACATTCTTTCCACACAGTTTTGGAAAGATATATACTAGAGATTTTTAAAAATATTCAAATAATTCCTATCTGCTTTCATTTAACGGCAGGAGTGCTTATAAAATATTATTAGATTTATTATACACATTTTAGGATTAAGTTGTAGCCAGTGCTAATTATAACATGCCTGGAAAAAAATCTAACCTACACTGATTAAAATTCTATTTATAAAGGAAAAATCTAAACCACAGAAACAGTGCTTAGTTTAGAACAAGAACATGTACATAACTGCCAAATGCAATCCCTATTTAGATGTCTGTCTTACTGAACACTGTAATCACAAAAACCAAAATGAATTTCTAAGTGTTTCAAGATGAAATAGTTTTTGCATAACTTTCAAGGCTTATAATTACTTCTCTTGAAAAGGTAAATAATCCAAGTTTCAATTTATTTATAATACTAGTTCTCTAGAAGTTAACAGATTGAATACTCAGCTTTGCTATACATGGAAGCCTCCTACAAAATTCAGAATCTCTCAAATTAACAATTAAATGCTAATCAAAGAAAAATTATTGGAAGTCAAAGGCCAATACTAAGTTCCTACAGCCATTTATGGATAATGCAAACCCCTAGGCTTTACTGAATGGGTTTTTAAGACTCCTGGAATACTCCTCGAATAGATCTATAGCAAAGTATAGATCTAAACTGATTGCCCAGAGAAATGAATCATTAACTACACACACAGTCTCTGCTTCCTCACTTCCCACTCCCTCTTCAGTCAACTTCCCTCTTTAGTCAGCTTTCGGCCTCTACCATTCCACTGAAACCACTTTGGCAAAAAAGTCCACTTTCATGTAGCCACATCCAGTAGCTACTTCTCTGTCCTCATTTTACTCTACCCTCTTGGCAGCATTCCACACGCATGGCCACTTCCTCCTTGAAATGCTAGCCTCTCTTGGCTTTTGTGACACCACTCTCCAGGTTTTCTTCTGACATCGGTGATCCTTCTCTCCTGGTTGGCTTGGTTGGCTCCTCCTCCTCTACCAGACCTCTAAATGCTGAGGCTTCCTATCACTCAGACATTAGTTGTCTTCTCTCTATCTTTTTCCTCGTCCCTCTTCCTTTGTGCTATCTTTATGCTGATATTACCAAAATATCTCCAACACATTATCTTACCTGCAGACCCACAGGTTCATCTACTTACCCAACACTTGCGTGTAATCTTACAATGTAAATCCAGTTACATAATTTCCCAGTTTAAAAGCCTTTAACGGCTTTCCATTGAGCCTAGAGTAAAAATCGAATTACCACTCCCCTTCTACCTCCGTGCTAACTAACCTCTTCTGCCAGGTTCTCCAACAGCCCACGTCCCACCTCAGGGCTTAGTGCAAATTGTCCAGGATACCTTCTCCGACTTTGTTTCACTACCTCTGTTTCTTCCTTTAGGTTTTAGGTGTCAGCTTAATGTCAACTCCTTAAACAAGCTCTCACTAAGGCTGACCACCACTTAAAGCAAGTTCCCCTCAATAGTGATTCTGTCTCAGTCCTGAGTGCTTCGTTTATGGCTCTCATTACAGCCGGCAGTTGTTTATTCATTTTCCTTGTTTTCCACCTGTCATTTTCCTGTTTCCTTGTTTTCCACCTGTCATTCCCTCTAGAATCTTCGTTCTATAGTTCTGTAGTTGTAAGGACCATATTGATATTGGTCCATACAATAAGGACCATATTGATATTATATCCTCAGCAAGAAACCCCAGCACACTTTGAAAGAGCTCGAATTTTCCCCAACCCCAGAAACAGGGTCTCACTCTAGTGCCCAGGCTAAAACTGCAGTGATGGGATCACAGCTCACTGCAGCCTTGAACTCCAGGCCTCAACTGATCCCCTCACCTAGGCCTCCCAAAGAGGTGGAATTACAAGCATGAAGCATCATATCCTCCATGAAAGAGCTCAATTTCTACTTGATGGAGGGCTTCATATAAAAAAGAGAAAAAGTCAGATAAATTGATACTGTCATTTTATATTTTTTCCAGGAATTCAAAAGCTAGTATAGGCCAGGCGCAGTGGCTCAAACCCGTAATCCCAGCACTTTGGGAAGCCAAGGCAGGTAGACTACTTGAACTCAGAAGTTGGAGACCAGCCTGGGTAACATGGCAAAACCCCATCTCTACAAAGAAAAAATATAAAAATTAGCCGAGCATGGTGGTGTACACCTGTAGTCCCAGCTACTCAGGAGGCTGAGGTAGGAGGATAGCTTGAGCTATCCAATATCAAGCCACTGCACTCCACCCTGGACAACATGCAAGACCCTGTCTGGAAAAAAACACAAAAGGTAAGTGTAACAAATGTAGTTCAGCTGATCAGTCTTTGGCCCTTTTGCTACTTTTATATGGGGTCCTTTTTATCAAACAGAATACTAATACAACAAATATAAAAGTATTAACAGGAAAATAATGTCATTTTACATCCAGAATATTTTTAATAGCCTCCAATGTGCTTTCAAAGGTTTATCTCTATGATGTAATGAGATACAGTATAAAAGGATGAAAGTGTTTAACCTGATTGAAATACAGAAGGCAAGGATTATTTCCATTTTAGAGATACAATCACTAAGGCAAAGAGGTCAATGAGTTACCTAAAATCACAGATGTTCAGTGGTGGAGCTGAGGTCCGAACTCAGTTTTCCTGGCTCCCAATCCAGTCAATCTTTTGTTTCTTTTACTTTTTTTGTGTGTGTTTCATTTTGGTACATACTTTCAGCCTTCTTAAAACTGTAGTGTTCAGTAAAATACACAAATCCTAAGTATATGACTTAATAAACTTTTTAGAAAGTATCCAGATTGAGACAGAGTATTGCCTGCAACCCAGAAGCCTCCTTCATGCATGTCCCTTCCCAATAACTAACTACTCCACTGGTAACCACAATTCTGAATTCTATGACCATCAGTAGTCTTACCTGTCTTTTAACTTTATCTAAATGGAATTAACAAACATATACACAGACAGGTGTGGTGGCTCACACCTATAATCTCAGCACTTTGGGAGGCTGAGGCAGAAGGACTGCTTGAGCCCAGCAGTTCTAGACCAGCCTGGGTAACATGGTGAGATCCCATCTCTACAAAAATGGGAGGATAGCTTGAGCGATCCTCCATAGATGGGGATGGTGACATGCGCCTGTGGTCCCAACTACTTGGGAGGCTGAGGCAGGAGGATCACTTGAACCCCAGAGTTGGAAGCTGCAGAGAGCTATGATCACACCACTGTAGTCCAGCCTGGATGACTGAATGAGACCCTGTCCCCAAAAAAAAACAAAGCAAATAAAAAACAAAAAACAAGTATATACTCTACTGCATCTGGCTGCTTCTATTCAACATGTCTGTGAGATTCACCCCAACAAGTAAGTGTCACAATTGTTTCTTCTTGTTCATTGCTGTACAGTATTTCACTGTATAAATATCCCAAAATGTATTTATCTATTCGGTTTGACATCTGTGTATTTTTCAAGTTTGAGCTATATGAATAATGCCATTATGAACATTCTTATTTTGTAGACGAAGAAACAAAGGCCCTAAAAAGGGAAAAAAATACTTAAAGAAACACAGCAATTGGGCAACCCAAGTATATCCCAGGAGGCTTGATTCCCCTTTTACAATGTAACACAAGTCAGCAAGTCCATCTGAATCTTAACCTAAAGATTTTAAAAAATCTTGCACAATACAAAACCAAGTCTTAAGTTACAAATACTATGCCAAAGATTACTGTAGTTTCTGGTTATGAAAGTTACTTCATTTGTGTATGTGTGTCTATGTTTGGTTTTTTAAATCTACCTACCTACCTACCTACCTACCTATTTATTGACAGGTTCTCATTCTGTCATCCAGGCTGGAGTGCAGTGGCACAATCATGGCTTACCGCTCCTGGCTCAAGTGATCCTCCCATCTCAGCCTCCCAAGTACTAGGACTATAGGCACACATCACTACACTCAGCTAAGAAGTAACTTATTTTTATACATATAACTATTCTATAGAGATTTACCTCATCTACAGTCAAATAAAATTTTGTTTCCCAGATTAGAAATGTACCAAATTGGGAATTCTATCAGAATATGAACAGAGAAAACAGTCCCAATTTACGAGCAGGTAGCATTCTAAAACTCTGCATTTAAATCAGCTGTTGGGAATTCAGAATGCATTTTCCCATAAAAATTATATTATACAAAGTGATCAGTTTTCAGGTCAGCCTACAAAAGCCAACTTCACAAAAATGTACCTGAAAATAGCACTAATAACAATACAGTCTTTAACCACTATGAATAAATGCTTAACTTCAAATAATTATTTATAAAACTATCTCCTAACACCCCAATCTCGTGTTAACTCATAAACTGTGGGAGGCCCAGTTCCAAATGCTTCTGTAACTGGCTTACGCTTTTTTTTTTTTTTTAAATCCCTCACTAACACTTTTGACTTTACGTTCCCAAATCCTGGGCCACAGAATTCAGACCACAAAATTCCTTAATTCCTATCCCTTAAATAAACCTTTGAGATTTTTCACTGCTAGAAAAACTTTCAGGGGGGAGAGAGAGATATTAGAAAAATAGAAGGAAAATCGTAAAATTCAAGAAGTCTTAAAAAGTTGTTCTGTTTTTACCAAAACGGGCACGGAGTCAGGTAGGATTTTCCTAACCTCCTACTTTCATTAAAACATTCTTCTCGAGAGCCCTGCTCAATCTTTCCAGACTTCTTAAAATCCTAGGCTGGCCACCTCTGAGTGTCTCTCCTTTCACTAGGAAAGCCTCCAATTTAATTTCTTCTCACATTCCTTCTCATTACTCAGGGATAGCCTAAATGGAAAGATAAGTGATATGCTGATAACATCAAGTCTTTAGGTATGCGCAGAAGTGAAATCAGGGAGAGATGAAGCCTAAGGGGTGCTCAGGCCATTAGGGTCACAATCTGTGACTTAGTTGTATGCCAGTTAGAGGCTATATACAGATACTTTGGAGCAAACAAACCATTTCATAAATGGACACCAAACAAGTTTCCAGAAATGAGAATGATCTACCTTATATATCACAATATAATATTCCTTTCTTCTTTAAGGCTCACATTATCTTTCCAGTAATTAGACTGAAGATGTATTCTATATTTTCTCCATACAACAAGCACTAACCTGAATACACCACAAACAGGTACAATCCAAGGCATCAAAAGGCTAGCTCGAATTTGATGAAATTAATTTACCTACAAATGGAGAAATCGATTTCTATTTAGTCTAGGTGATAAAAACGAAAAGGACAACAGCTATCCTAGCCTTAAAATCCAATAAAGAGGGTGGTAAATGTCTCTGAAAATCAAAAGAAACCTACAAGTCATAAATGCCCTCCAAGGATTCTTAGGCACAGGAATGAGCAGTTGATTCACTAAACATCAAAGAATGGATGTTTTAAAGAAAAAAGAAGGTAAGATTGTGTCATTCTATCAAGTAAGTCTTTAGAGTAAGTAAAATACCCTATGGGCCAAAAATTAAAATGAACTGCAAAACTTATGTACAAATTATTAACTATCACTTCTGTGACTGAAGCTAATAACAGAATCACACACTTAAGTATGACAATGTAAAGAAGTATCCAAAAGTAATTTGAGCTAGCTTAATATAGACAACTAAATACACCCTCAGGGAGCTGACAGCCTGTAAGCCAGCAGTCCCCAGCCTCTTTGGCACCAGGAACTGGTTTCATAGAAGACAATTTTTCCATGGATGGCAGGGGCAGGGGAAGGGGTGGTTTCAGGATGATTCAAGCACATTACATTTATTGTGTACTTTATTTCTACTATTACTACTACACTGTAATATATAATGAAATAATTATACAACTCACCATAATGGTAGAATCGGCAGGCGTCCTGAGCTTGTTTTCCTGCAACTAGATGGTCCTATCTGGGGGTGATAGGAGACAGTGACAGATCATTAGGCATTAGATTCTCCTAAGGAACACGCAACCTAGATCCCCTGCATGCACAGTAATAGGGCCTGCATTCCTGTAAGAATCGAATGCAGTGGCGGATCTGAGCAGAGATGGAAATCAGGTGATAATTCAAGTGATGTGGAGTGGCTGTAAAGACAGATGAAACTTTGATCGCTGGCCTGCCATTCACCTCCTACCCACTATTATTTTACATAAACTGGTCCTGGTTCCAATACTTACTGTGTGACCTTGGGCAAATTATTTAACCTCTCTGGGTCCCAATATTTACACAAATAAATTGGACTAAAAGTGGTAGCTACTTAAAGACTATTGTGAGGATTAAATGACAAAGTAAACTGTCTTCAGCAGCTCCAGGAACAGAGTAAATCTTCAATAAAGGTTAGCTACTATTATTTCATCCTCTTGATGCATTAGTTACTTGAAATCACATCTATGACCTATACTACCTTTGGAACCTTCACGACCCCCCAGGACAGTGCTTAAGGTCCAGTGAATGTTCAATATTTATTGGCTGAAGACTACTGGTTTATATGGAAGCTAGAACCATGAAGCTGAAGAAGACTTCAGAAGTCATCTGGAAAAGTTTCACTCTATTCAACAGTAAGACTCATAGGGGATTATCAAATCTTCGCTTGAACACTTATAGAGAGAGAAACTTGCATCTCAACAAAGCATAAAGGAATAGTTCTAATTATTAGAATGTTCCTTGAGATTTCATTATACTGAAATCTTCTCAAAATCTTGCTTCTCAAAATATTTCTGAAAGGCTGAATTCACTAGAGGGCATCACATATTAGGAGAAATGGTATCAGAAAGAATCACTAAAAGGAAGGAATCATTCGACATTTATTCTGGTTAAAAGAAAAATACTGGGCTGAGTTGCATAAAATAGGCATGCCAATTTAAAAATTATTCTATTTAAACATGCATTAAAATATTCAGAATGAATTAAAATGAAGATTCTGACAAATTAGGTCAAAAATCATAGTAATTGCAAATGTTGTTGTATAGGTCAGTAATCCAGATTATCATAGAGCTGGGACTCTTTCCAACCAGATTATATAGCCTCCAATAATTGTATGCAATTTTAATGGTCACATGTTTATTAAAAAAAAGCATACAATACCAGATTACATTTAATACTGCCCCTTGCAGCCAGCCTTCAAGTCACCACCAGCTATCCAAAAAAGACTCAGTGCCAAAAAGAAAATTATAAGTTTCCGTAAGACTAGTAAGGGACCATGACTCGATTTTGTAATCCCAGAACTGTGGGAGTCTGAGACAGAAGTATCACTTGAGCCCAGGAGGTCTAGACCAGCCTGGGTAACACAGTGAGACCCTGACTCTACAAAAAAAAATTTTTATTAACCAGTGGTGGTGGCGGCACATGCTTGTAATCCCAGCTGCTTGGAAGGCTGAGGCAGAATAATCACTTGAGCCCAGGAGTTCAAGGATACAATGAGCTATGATTGTGCCACTGCACTCCAGCCTGGGCAACAGTGAGACCCTGTCTCACACACACAAAAAAAGACTAGCAAGGTAAATATGAACCTAGATCTGTGTATAACTAACAAATTTAAGACCAGGTGTGGTGGCTCATGCCTGTAATCCCAGCACTTTGAGAGACCAAGGTGGGAGAATTGCTTGAGCCTAGGAGTTCCAGGCCAGCCTAGGCAACAAAATGAGACCTCATCTCTACAAAAAATTTTTTAAAACTTAGCCATGTGTGGTGGCGCACACCTGTGGTCCCAACTACACAGGAGGCTGTGCCAGGAGGATCACTTGAGCCCAGGAGGTCAAGGCTACCGTGAGCTGAGATTGTGCCACTGCACTCCAGCCTGGGTGACAGAGTGAGGTCCTATTTAAAAAAAAAAAAAAAAAAAAAAAAAGTTAAATTATTTAAAACCAAATCATTAAAACTGTTCATTCATTAACCAGGTAATGGTACAATTTTAAAAGCTCATCATGCTCAAAGAGGATCCAGAACTGTACTCAAATATCTGTGGCACACGCTTGTATTCCCAGCTACTCAGAAGGCTAAGGCAAGAGGATCAAGGAGTTCAAGCCCAGTTTGGACAACACAGCAAGTCCTTGTCTCTTAAATTTAAAAAAAATTTTTTAACCCCCACTCACTGCAATTCACAGTAATATGTAGAGAAAAATCTGATGGAAAGCTAGGCATGATTTATAGCACACCTCTACACTTTATCAGATTCTGTTTGATGGGAGCTATTTACAACACTGTAGACTATGGGTTAACTGAGGGACATGTAAATTCTATCCTGTCAGGGAGCAGGTTCAGTTGTCCTCCTGAGCCTCTCCCCAGCTCCCTCTCCCCAACAAACCAGTTTTGTCTCCACTTGGGTCCATTTCAACATTTCTTTACTCCATATAAATTTGTGGGTTATTTTACTTTTCCATTGAACCAGGTATAACATTTGCCTTCTTCCCTGATTATAAGTTTTTCTTTAACACATGTATTTTCATAGCTGCATAAGTCATTATATTATCTTTAACACATTACACAGTTTTCTTATTATTGGTAAGATGTTGTTTGATACTCAGATACCAACACAAAAACAATCCAAACAGCGAATTGGACTGGAAAGGTCCACTGCCCATGTAAACTAATAAACAAGCCTTTGGGTTTTGAAAATCAATCCCTTATAAATTTCACTGGTATAAATTAGCACTGCATAAAACTAGGAAACCAGGTTTCAGAACCTTCAGAGCCAATATTCAGACTGCGGATAATGATGAAGACATGACTCTAGCAACCACAACCTGTTGCCCACTCATCTTCATTCCCTGTAAACAGTTAAAACAATTGAGGAAAATGGTCAATCCAATAACACAATTTGTTTCAGATGATTTAAAAATATAATTTTGGTAGACTCTGCTCCATAGAATGCATCCATGCTCATCTATCCATCCATAGAAGTAGGTTAATTTTTATGTCACTGAAGAAATCAACACAAAAAGTCTTTGTTTAGGTTCATAAATTATCAAGATTATAAGGAATTATAGAAGAAATAAAGGGATGAAAAAACATGTTGATAACCAAATTAAAGAGGATGTTCCAGATGCGGGTGACCCAAATCAGGAGAATCAGATGGCTTTTAAGCCTACCAGGTTCTCTTCCATCTACCTGCTCTCCTTATCCGAAGGACACTAACTTAAAAGAAAGATCGTAATAGATTCAGATTCCTTTTACTATAAGAAGCACACAAGCTGCCTTTCTTGTTCAGAACTTTATATATATGTATACACACACATATATATGTCTTCATATATAGCATATGCAACTGTAACATGGTAGTTATATATGTAATATAGTTAGACACATATAATTGTCTAACATATGTAATTGTCATACATATATAATTTTCATATACACATAATGAATTAATCAGAAACATTCACTCCAGACAAACTATTTTCCAAGATGGAAATCTCTCCCCTGGCTGGTGAGGCCATGGATACACGATACACAAATATCAACTATATTCAGAGACAACAAATCATTTTTTTTCAACTCCAGAGAAAATAGAAAGGCATAATTATGATTTAATGCAAAAATAGTTGCAACACACTATCCACAGCCAATCTTTTTTCTTCCTCATCACAGTGACTTAAAAGTTTCAACTAATGCATTAGCTAGACATGGCACAAAATGTTCCATTACAAGGTATTGTGGGGGGCAGGTAGGAGGGACTGGCAAGACCTGTGGAGACAAAATATTGTAGTAGAACCTGGGTTTCTTCCTAAAAATATTTAGGAAAACTGAAAATTTTACCCGGAAAGGTAATCACCTCCTGACTCCCTGCAAAAAGTATTTTTAAGATCTGGCCTACCATAAATATTTTGCATAAAACCTATCTGAATGTCATTAAAATGACTACAAAAAGACAATAGAACACTTTACCGAATGCAAGAATAATGTGCATTCTGACACTAGGGGCACTTCCACTTTTATAAGAAAAGAAAAAGTGTCCACTTGTCTGAGCAATTTCTGATGCAACATTAGTCATTACAGTCCTTTCCTCCAGTGTAGGCCTCAGAAACAAAAACTGGTTGATGTTTATAAACATTTATCTCAAATCAAGAAAGAAATTAACACAAAATAAAACATTAAAAGGTTTAATCTGGGCAAATTTTCCAGTTTTACAAGCCAGTGACAAAAAGTAAAGCCTTAGAAGGGGCTTAATTGTCAACTCCAACAGTTTAGAGAGTAAAACCAAATAAACAAGTGGAACCTTCTATTCAGTGAGTTCTGAAAGTCTTGTCTCCTTTTAACTCCTTTTCCATAAATGCTTTCTGTATTTTCTTGCCCATGTAAGCCCTAACGACAAAAATTACAACCATGTGAATGTTTCTTCTGTTCTCAATTTTGAGACTATGTCCCATAAACTAGCAAAAAATTTAAATTAGCTTCTTTAAAGTTTTCCAGTTAACTCCACTCAGAAGAATGTTAAAGATTTAAAAGAAAAGGGCACTATGAAAAACCCACAGCAATGGTTCATGACAATGATGTTCATACTTCATACTCAGGGATAAGACTACAAGCTTTCCCCCCTAAAATCAGGAGTAAGACAAGGATGATTGCTTTCACCATTGTTATTCAACATTGTACTAGAATTTCTAGTGAGAACAATTAGGCAAGAAAAAGCAATAAAATTCATCCAAATCAGAAGGAAGAATCTACACATGACATGATCCTATGTATACAAAATCCCTAGGAACCCACAAAACTACTACTAGAGCTAATAAATTCAGCAAAGTTGAAGGGTACGAGATCAACACACAAAAATCAACTGTTTCTATACACCAGCAATAAACAAACCAAAAGGAAAATTAGTAATTCCATTTACAATAACATCGAAAGAATAAACCTAGGAATAAATTTAACCAAGGAGGTAAAAGACACTTTGAAAACCACAAAACATTAACAAATTAAGGAAAATCTAATATATGGAAGGATATACCAAGTTTAGGGATTAAAAGACAATACTGGCCAGGCACGGTGGCTCACACCTGTGATCCTAGCACTTTGGGAGGCTGAGGCGGGTGGGTCACTTGAGGTCAGGAGTTCAAGACCAGCCTGGGCAACACGGCGAAACCCTGTCTCTACTAAAAATACAAAAACTAGTCAGGCATGGTGGCACACACCTGTAGTTCCAGCTACTCAGGAGGCTGAGGCAGAAGAATCGCTTGAACCCGGGAGGCAGAGGTTGCAGTGAGCTGAGATCACACCACTGCACTCCAGCCTGGGCAACATAGTGAGACTCTGTCTTAGAAAATAAATAAATAGGCCGGGTGCAGTGGCTCACGCCAGTAATCCCAGCACTCTGGGAGGCCAACACAGGTGGATCACAAGGTCAGGAGTTCAAGATCATCCTGGCCAAGATGGTGAAACTCTGTCTCTACTAAAAATACAAAAAATTAGCCAGGCGTGGTGGTGGGCGCCTGTAATCACAGCTACTCGGGAGGCTGAGGCAGAGAATTGCTTGAACCCGGGAGGCGGAGGTTGCAGTGAGCCAAGATTGCACCATTGCACTCCAGCCTGGGCAACAGAGCAAAACTCTGTCTCGAAAAAAAAAAAAAAAAAAGAATAAATAAATAAAATGAAAATAAATAAATAAAAGACAATACTGTTAACATGGCAATACTACTCAAAGCAATCTACAGTTTCAATTCAATCTCTATCAAAATTCCAATAACTTTTGCAGAAATGGAAAAGCCAGTCACCAAGTATGAATGGAATTGCAAGTGGTTCCAAGTAGCCAAAACAACACTGAAAAAGAACAAAGTTGGAGGATTCATGCTTCCCAATTTCAAAACTTACTAAGAGGCTACAGTAATCAAAACAATGTGGTACTGAAACTGCCTTTGCAAAATTATAACAGTGAGAAAATCCTAACGTAGCTGACTCCATCTTGCTTCTAACCTCATAAGCTAACTGTCTTTGTTCATTCCTGCACATAGGCCAAGCCAACTATGGGAGGAATTTAGTTTATATTTTAACTTTAAAGCAAGTATGATAATAGTCCTTTCCCAAAACTAACCCCCTCCTTGTTTAGAGACCAAAACCATCTTTGTAAAAAAATAACAAAAGGACACAAGGTCAGGATTACAGTAGGAGCCTGAATTCTGCTAAGACTTAAGCATAGTTAAATAATAAGACACTATTTTCTAATTTGTCTTTTTTGTAATTACTTACTAGACAAGAGTCACTAGCCACTGGTCATAAGACTCGTAACTTCCCCGATTACCCCAATAGATTACCTTATTATTGTAAAACCCAAGGTTGATTCTTGAGGTATTTTTCAGACCTCATGTTCTGGTGGACCAACTGATGCCACCTGGGTTACTCATACCATGAAACTGACTCAACTGGCCCTGTAACCCCCACCTGAAACTGACTCAACACACAGGACCATTTTGACACTCGTGTGATTTCATTCCTGACCCAACCAATCAGATGCAGATTCTTGCTGGGCGTGCTGGCTCATGCCTGTAATCCCAGCACTTTGGGAGGCTGAGGCAGGTGGATCACTTGAGGCCAGAAGTTTGAGACTAGCATGGCCAACATAGCAAAACGCCGTCTCTACTAAAAAATACAAAAATTAGGGCCAGGTGCGGTGGCTCACACATGTAATCTCAGCACTTTGGGAGGCCGAAGCAGGTGGATCATGAGGTCAGGAGATTGAGACCATCCTGGCTCTCTACTAAAAATACAAAAAATTAGCTGGGCACAGGTGGCGTGTGCCTGTAGTCCCAGCCAGGTGTGGTGGCAGGCACCTGTAGTCCCAGCTACTCGGCAGACTGAGGCAGAAGAATCGCTTGAACCCCAGAGGCGGAGGTTGTAGTGAGTCCAGATCACACCACTGCACTGCACCCTGGGTGACAGAGCTAGACTCCGTCTCAAAAAAAAAAGAAGAGACCTGTAGCCCAATTAACTGAGAGTCCAGAATTATGACCATACATCTATGGCCAACTGATTTTCAACAAGGGTGCAAAGACCATTCAATGGAGAGAGAACAATATCTGTAACAAATGATACTACTGGATACCAACATGCAAAAGAATGAAGGTGTCCTCAAACTCATTCAAAATCTATCAACAACCTAAACACAGAAGATAAAACTACAAAATTCTTATACGAAAACAAACGTAAATCTTCACAACCTTGGATTTGGCAAGGGATTGTTACATATGACACCAGAAACATGAGCAACGAAAGAAAAAAAAATCAATTGGACTGCATCCAGATTAAAAACTTTTGCACATGAAAGACCACCATCAAGAAAATGAAAAGACAACCCACAGAATGGAAGAAAAATTCACAAGTCAAGGGTCTGGTATCCAGAATATATAAAGAACTCTTACAACTCAACAACAAAAAGACAAATAACTTTTTTAAATGAGCAAAGGACTTGGATATTTCTCCAAAGAAAACATACAAATGGTTGATAAGCATATGAAAAGCTACTCAACATCATACATCATTGGGGAAATGCAAGTCAAAACCACAATGAGATATCACTATATACCCGCTAGCATGGGCACAATTTTACAAATGGAAAATAACAAGCATTGGTAAGGATGTAGAAAATTTGCAACCCTCATATATTGCTGGTGGGAATGTAAAATAGCAGTTTCTCAAAGACTTAAATAAACCTTGAAAACATTATGCTAAGTGAAGAAGACAAAAGGTCACATACTGCATAATTTCATTTATATGAAATATTCAGAATAGGCAAATCCATAGAAATGAAAGCAGACTGGTGGTTGCCAGAGGCTGGGGAGAAGGGAGCAACTGCTTAATGGTACACAGTTTCCTTTGAGGTGATAAAAATGTTTTGAAACTAGACAGCAGTGGTGGTGGCACAACACATGAATGTACTCAATGTCACTGATTTATCCACTTTAAAATGCTTAATTTCTTGTAAAGTAAATTTCACCTCAATAAAAAAAAACAGATATATATCAAATGGCTATTTTTTTTTTCCAACTATCCACAGTGGAGGTCATTTACAAATGACCATAATGGAAATTTCAATTAATTTTGCAGGGCAATTGCCAAGTCAATCCTAAGCCAAAAGAAGAAAGCTGGAGGCATCACGCTACCTGACTTCAAACTATACTACAAGGCTACAGTAACCAAAACAGCACAGTACTGGTACCAAAACAGAGAGAGAGACCAACGGAACAGAACAGAGCCCTCAGAAATAACACCACACATCTACAACCATCTGATCTTTGACAAACCTGACAAAAACAGGAAATGGGGAAAGGATTCCCTATTTAATAAATGGTGCTGGTGCTGGGAAAACTGGCTAGCCATATGTAGAAAGCTGAAACTGGATCCCTTCCTTACACCTTATATAAAAATTAATTCAAGATGGATTAAAGACTTAAATGTTAGACCTAAAACCATAAAAACCCTAGAAGAAAACCTAGACAATACCATTCAGGACATAGGCATGGGCAAGGACTTCATGTCTAAAACACCAAAAGCAATGGCAACAAAAGCCAAAATTGACAAATGGGATCTAATTAAACTAAAGAGCTTCTGCATAGCAAAAGAAACTACCATCAGAGTGAACAGGCAACCTACAGAATGGGAGAAAATTTTTGCAATCTACTCATCTGACAAAGGGCTAATATCCAGAATCTACAAAGAACTCAAACAAATTTACAAGAAAAAATCAAACAACCCCATCAAAAAGTGGGCAAAGGATATGAACAGACACTTCTCAAAAGAAGACATTTATGCAGCCAACAGACACATGAAAAAACGCTCATCATCACTGGCCATCAAAGAAATGCAAATCAAAACCACAATGAGATACCATCTCACACCTGTTAGAATGGCAATCATTAAAAAGTCACGAAACAACAGGTGCTGGAGAGGATGTGGAGAAATAGGAACACTTTTACACTGCTGGTGGGACTGTAAACTAGTTCAACCATTGTGGAAGACAGTGTGGCGATTCCTCAAGGATCTAGAACTAGAAATACCATTTGGTCCAGCCATCCCATTACTGGGTATATACCCAAAGGATTATAAATCACGCTGCTATAAAGACACACGCACACATTATGTTTATTGCGGCACTATTCACAACAGCAAAGACTTGGAACCAACCCAAATGTCCATCAATGATAAACTGGATTAAGAAAATGTGGCACATATACAGCATGGAATACTATGCAGCCATAAAAAAGGATGAGTTCGTGTCCTTTGTAGGGACATGGATGAAGCTGGAAACCTTCATTCTTAGCAAACTATCGCAAGGACAAAAAACCAAACACCACGTGTTCTCACTCATAGGTGGGAATTGAACAATAAGAACACTTGGACACAGGAAGGGGAACATCACACATCGGGGCCTGTTGTGGGGTCGCGGGAGAGGGGAGGGATAGCATTAGGAGATGACGAGTTAACGGGTGCAGCACACCAACATGGCACATGTATACATACGTAACAAACCTGCACGTTGTGCACATGTACCCTAGAACTTAAAAGTATAATTAAAAAAAAAAAAAATTTGCAGGGCAAGCTTCTGACTACAACACAATAAAACTAAGAGTAATTCAGAAGAAACAACCCTACTGATTTGAAATTCTTAAGCCTTCCTAAATAATTGTTGAATTAATGAAAAAATTAAAAATATACAAGACTTGTAGTTCCCATATGCTGATGTTAATCCAGATTACTGGGCGGTGGGGAGCTTGTTAAAAATGCAGAAGCTCAGGCCCTATACCCAGAGTGTTAAGTAGAGTTGGAATATCTGCATTTTTAATAAGCCTGCCAGCTGAGACTGATATTCATCAATGTTTAGAACCAATGCAACAGAATATTTAGAAAAAATATAAGGACATCGCATACCAAAAGTTACAGGATTCAAAGCTGTACTGAAATACTTTCTAAAATAATATTTAAATAAACAGAACATAAACTAAGCAATCCAAATTTTAAAATCAAGCAGTCAAAATTTTAAAATAAAAGGTGTGATTAAAAAACAAAAATAGAAATATGGATGACAGTAAAAATGATTGATTAGATAACAACACACAGAAAGGGTCAGGCACACTGACTCATGCTTACAATCCCAGCACTTTGGGAAGCCAAGGTGGGAGGATCACCTGAGTCCAGGAGCTGGAGCCCAGCCTAGGTGGCAGTGAGACCTTGTCTCAAAAAAAAAAAAAAAAAAAGAAAACACAGAAAAAACAACAGAACTTTAAAATGAGCTTGGTTCTTTATGAAAAAATTTACAAAGTCCCAAAGTCCTAACAATTCTAATACAATAAAGAATTATCAAATAGGTAAAAGCAGAATTAGGAAATTAATCATTTTTAATAAAGCAAGAAAAATAGTTTGTCAGCAAACTGAAAAAATACAACTTATCTAGACAACTTTAAAGTTACTTTATCAAAAATATAAGAAATTATATGTCAGAAAAAAATTAATTGTAACAGTTATATAACCTACCACATGGTTGAAAAAAATAAAATTTGTACAATAGGGGGAAAGTTTTAACAAAATGCAATGGACTTGAAATTCTTTCGGTTAAAGAAGACTTTTGTTCTTTCATGCTACTTCACTAATAAGAGAAATAAATAGACTTTATTGTCCTCAATTCAAAAGAAAATTTCAAAATAATATAAATGATTCTAAATTACTCACTTTCCAGGCTTAAAGTCAAAATATTTCCCTATTTTCATTTTAACGTCATTTTGGTAGAGTGTTTAGCCTGTTATTCAACACTGAGAACCAATAAATAACGGTGATTAGCAAAAAGTAGATAAGAATTAAGTGCCATTCACAATAATTAACATAGTAAATATAATGAATGAATCTTTCTTGGTTTAATAAAAGGGACACAGCCCTTTTGTCTTTAGCGTGTACAGTAGTTTCCTATGGCTGCTATAACAAATTACTTGGTGGCTTAAAACAGAAAGTTACTCTCTTCCACTCCTAGAGGCCAAAAAAAGTCTGAAAGCAGTATCATTAGAACAAAAGCAAGGTCACACTCCCTCCAAAGGCTCCTGGGGAGAATCTGTTCCTTGCTTATTCCAGCTGTTGATGGCTGCGAGAATGCCTTGACTTGTGGCCAAATCTCTACCTCCTGGTCCAACTGCCTCCTGCTCCTCTGTATGTGTAATCGCCCTCTGCCTCACTTTGATAAAGATACACAGGATTGCTTTTAGGGACCACTCACATAATCCAGGATAAGTGCCCTAGGCATCAAGATCCTCAATTTAATTACAAAAACCATTGTTTTAACATGTAAGGTAACATTTCACAGGTTCCAGGATTAGGACTTGAATATTTTAGAGAACCATTTTCAGCCTACCATAGAGGATCTCTTTAAAAACGTAACAGGCCTGACCAGGCATGGTGGCTCATGCCTGCAATCCCAGCTCTTTGGGAGACCAAAGTGGGCAGACTGCTTGAGCTCAGGAGTTCGAAACCAGCCTGGGAAACATGGCAAAATCCTATCTCTATGTAAAAAATAAAACAAAAAGTAAATAAAAATTTAAAAAGAACAACAACAACAAAAAAAATCCTAATAGGCCAAGCCTTTTTGTCAGGAATTAGATACTATCCTAGTCTCCAGATTTACAATGACAAGGTCATAGGCCTTCTGACCCTAGACACTGCAAACAAACACCACTGAAATTAACTCGGGAATTTCATCAGGTGCACAGGAAACTATCACAGGGTATATCCATTTGCCCCAAGAATACAAGAGAAGTTTTGTCTGTTTTACTGTATGAGTTAAATTCTGCTCAAATTTTGTAGTCTCAAACTACCTATCCGCACGTATCTGACATGCAAATAAAAACAGAGCGTTCTTTCTCTTCTATATTGGTAAGAAGAGGTCTTTTGGTTGGCAAGATTTTCTTATTGCCCCAACATACTTTATAGAGTTAGGTAATAATAAACTAAGTTTTTAAATAAATTTGAGACAAACTACTTTCCAAAGGCAGCAAAATTTATTTTTATCCTCTAAATTTTTCCAGACACACAATTTCAAGACCCACTAGCCCTTGAATCTCCTCCATAATCAAGCAGTTTCATTCCATAAAATCAAAATAAATTCCAGATGAATTAAAGAGTTAAATGTAAAATATGAAAACATTATAGAATTACAATAGGAAAATGGGCCAAGAATCAAGAGTCACATACAAAAAGGAACACTAAAAAAAAGGCAAAGAAATCAGTCTAACGTAACATGACACCATGTTTCCAATTACTTTTTCATATTTGACAATAATAATATCCAGCAAAGTGAGGGTATAGGAAAATAAGGCCTCAAACATACAGTTGCTAAGAGAATCAACTGATAGAGCCCTTTTAAAAGGCAAATTCAGCATGGCTGGCAAATTATAAAACACATATACATTTTTACACAATAATTTCATTCTAATCTAACCTACAAAAGTACTCATAAAAGTAAGAAAATACAAGATAAAAATGCTCATGGAGGCACTATTTGTATGTGAAAATTAGAAATAGTATAAATGCCCATCAACAGAGAAATGGTTAAATTATGGCATAGCCACATAACTGGAATATTATGCAACCAGTTTTTTTTTTTTTTTTTTTTTTTTTTTTTTTTTTTTGAGACGGAGTCTTGCCCTGTCCCCCAGGCTGGAGTGCAGTGGCGCAGTATCTGCTCACTTCAAGCTCCGCCTCCCGGGTTCACGCCATTCTCCTGCCTCAGCCTCCCTAGTAGCTGGGACTACAGGCGCCCGCCACTACGCCCGGCTAATTTTTTGTATTTTTTAGTAGAGACGGGGTTTCACCGCGTTAGCCAGGATGGTCTCGATCTCCTGACCTTGTGATCTGCCCGCCTCAGCCTCCCAAAGTGCTGGGATTACAGGCGTGAGCCACTGCGCCTGGCGCAACCAGTTTTTAAAACGTGAAGCACAGTCATCTCAGTATCCATGGGGGATCTCTTCCAGGGCCTCTTGAGGACATCAAAATCAACATATGCACAAGTTCCTTATATAAAATGACAACATATTTGCATATAGCCTGCTCACATCCTCCAACATAGTTTATCTCTAAATTACTCATAATATCTAATACAATATAACTGCTATATAAACAGTTATATTGTTTAGGAACAATGACAAGAAAAAAGTCTGTACATGTTCAGTACAGAGGCAATTCTTTTTCAAATATTTTTGATCCATGGTTAGTTGAATCTATGAATGCAAAACCTGTGGATACAGAGGCCTGACTATACATTAACATAAGCAGTCATTCAGAAAGGTAGACATGACCCATGAAGTGAAGAAAGCAACTTACAAAATAATGAATGACTGTTTTTAAAGGAGAAAACAAAAAAGAAATCTCTATGTATGATAACATGTTTATATATTGTATGATAACATGTTTATATATTAATAGAAACCATGTTTTCAAAAAATCTTATGACATGGGAAAATCCTAATAATATAAAGTGAAAAAAGTAGGCTACAAAATTGTATAGGTAATGAAATAAATAAAAGTAGCATAAAAATAAACACGGTTATCAACTATCTCTGAGTAATGTAATTCTGATCTGTTCTTTATATATTTTTTATTTTCCGAAATGTATAAATATCACTTATATAGCATTCAAGTTGACTTTTTTTATTAAGAGAGAGGATCTTGCTATGTTGCCCAAACTGGTGTTGAACTCCTGAGCAACTAAAGCAATCCTCCTGCCTCAGCCTCCCAAGTAGCTGGCACTCCCAAGTAGCTGGTCAGGAGAGATTCTAACCCTAAAAAATACCAAGAGATTGGGTATAATGATGTGAGTTTATGAACAAAGAAGACTTTTTAAAGCTATCTATTTACCAAAACTTATCTATGCTGAAGAATGCTCCCTATTCAGACTGGTTACTTTGAATATGTTTATTCTCATGTTGTTATATTACCAAAAATATTTTTGAACTTTTATAGTTTAAAATTTCCTTTGATAAGCTCAGGTAACACAAAAAAAGGTAATTCTTATAACATTATCACCCAACCTTATCATGTAGGCTAGCCCTGAAATAGATTTTGGTTCATTCTAAACAATTCTAGCTTCAAAGGACAAAGCTTTAGCACAAGCTCTGTCAGTTAAAACACTATGCTGCAACTTTCAACTTGTCTGGGGACAAGGAATAGACCCTGGTTTCAGAAGTTTCCTCCAGATAAACTTAAGTATTCATTGTCATCAACCCTGCCTTTCCGGTTCATTCATGGTCTTCCTGAGCAGAAAGGTCCTCCCCTCAGTCACAATTCTCAAAATCCTACCATCTCTTCAATGCTAAGCTCAAGATACACCTGCTTAGTGAAGCTGTGCCTCTTTTGAACTCTAGAAGCATCTTATCACCTGTACTACTGACTTGGTCAGCATGTGTTATTTTTATACGGACATTCTTTTCATATACTCTAACTTTCCAGTTATACACAGTTTCATCCCCAGTGCAACTTACTAGAGATACAAACTGAGTGCCCTATCCAAGAAACACAATAGGTGTTTGTTTTCTTTTGTTGTATATAAAGACTGGGACAGTATTAATTTGAGCCTATTGGACTCCAGTGGGCCTTGAATGGCTGCCTGCAAATAATGGGTTTTATCCTACAGTAATGGAGAGTAACCGAAAGTTCTGAGTTCAAAAATGATGTGATAAAAGTTTAATTTAGAAAAAGTGGTCCACAGCAGCCAGATTAGAGGAGGGTAATAACGTCTACAGCAAGGAAGATAATTGGCCCAACATAAAGGGTTAAGTAAAGGGCTTTAAAGTCAGAAAGCACTGACTTCTCCAACACTTCCTTGCTCTGTGACACTGGGCAAGTTATGGCTTTCCTTACCAGTAAAACAAAGGTGATAAAATCAGACCTGGGCCAGGCCTGGTGGCACACACCTGTAGTCTCAGCCACTCAGGAGGCTGAGGCAGGAGGGCCGCTTCAGCCTAGGAGTTCAAGACAAGTGGAGGCAACGTAGTGAGACCCCGTTTCAAAAAACAAACAAACAAAACAGCAACGACAACAAAAACACCAAAAACTAACTAGAAACAAATTTAAAAAAAAAAAAAAAAAACCTAGGTCTTACCATGGTGGGCATTACATGAAATAATGCATGCAGCACACATACCACAATGCCTGTCAAAGGGTAAGCACACTGCACTCTGAGACCAATTCTCTGACACCAACTAGGTGTCCTACAATTCAACTCAATTCTGACACTACCTGGAGTTCATATCAGCACCCACAAGTTAAAGAGCAAGGTTTCCAACAAGACTGCCCTCACTTCAGTTATCCCCAGGCTATCCACACTAATGTCCAACTTGGCTACAAATTCAGAGATTCCCAAAAACTCCCTTCAGTTTCAACGATTCTCACAGAAATCACTGAAAGCACTATACTTAAACAATCACAGTTTCATTATAAAGGCTACAACTCAGGAACAGCCCAATGGAAGAGGTGCACAGAGCAAGGGCAAGGTCTAGGAAAGAGGGCAGAGGGACACAAAGCTTCCTTGCTCTCTCCTGAAGAAATCCAGGTGTCATCCTCCTAGCAAACCAGTATGTTCACTGCTATTACAGGGTTTTTATATGGGGCTTCATGACCTAGGCATGAGTGATTAAATCACTAGCCAGATGACTGGGCTTTGCTATCCAGTCACTGTCCCCTCCCCAGAGACCAGGGGACGGGGCTAAAAGTTCCAAGGTCTCTCTGATGTGGACAGCTCCTTTCCTGAACTATCTAAGGGTCCACCCAGAGTCACCTTATTAGGATAAACTCAGGTGTGGTCAAAAGAGACTCTTGTTATGAATAACAAAAGACACATCTATAAGGAAATCCCAAGATTTTTTGAAGCTCATTGTCAGGAACCAAAGACAAAGGCCAGATATAATAGATTCTTCATCATATCACATACACAAGAAATGGAGACTATTATTTCAGAAACCAACTAGTAGACTACTGAAGTAATGCAAGCATAAAGATCAGGAGATCAGGAGAAAAAACATCAAAAGCATTACAAAAGCAGCAGCAATAGAAAAAGGCTGAGGGGGAGGCTGTCGAAATTATCTAAGAAGGTTCAAGCCTGGACAATTATATAAACAGAGACAGACATATCCTGGCAGGAAACTGAATATGGGATTGAGAATGAATTTAGTTTTAATCAAATTGAGACCGAGGTGGCAGCCAGAGATTGCAGATGAACACTGGGCAGATGGAGATCATGAGCCTAGAGACGAGCGAGGACATGGCCAGAACCAGTTGTCAGTTATCCACACAGATGAACCCACGGTGGACTCCCCAAACCCTCACTGTTTCAAAAGGAGGATACTAGCTAATGGTGTCACATAAGCTTCTATGTCAAACAAAAGCAAGTTACTGTATGCAGCAGAAAGTGTAAGGGATAACCTCCAAAAAATTTAATATTTTCGACTCTAAACAAAATGGTACCTAATCTTTAAAATAAAGATCCAAAAGGAATCACACAACTAAATGCCAAACAGAAATGCTGGGTTTGTTCTTTCACAGAAATGTGTTATTTTATTTTCTAAAAAAGGACATTTATCTCCCTCCAATAGAAATGAATGCTTATTTTTCAATGAAAAGGTTACAGAACAAGCATACAACATGTCAACAATACTACATAAACAGGAACAAACTATGATCAATTCAAAAAGCTTTGTGTTCAGATATACGAAGCAAGACAAAAACCTCAAGCATCTAAGACTTACCCAAAGCTTTTAGAGTCCTGCTTTATAAAGTATGTGCAGTAGCTAGAAACTGCCTCGTTAACTGACCATGGGTTCAGAAGCATCACAATTTACCTTCCCCTGGAATGCGTATATCACATCATCCATTTGTTGCCAGCTTCCCAGAAGAGAGTACCCACTCTGTTTTTCAGCCTGTGAACATGACAAATGGGAGAAAAAAGAGAAAGCAGAATTTGGGAACAGTGCACTGGGCTAATCAGATGGTTCACGGAGTAAACAGATTATGGGCCCAGGGACCTGAAACATCTGAGTATTGAATGGATTAATGCACAGGGCAACTCAGGAAGCTGGGTCATAGTGCTTAGGAAGGGAATGCCAAAAGACTGAGGTGAGAGCCCAATATGCATGCCACCTCTATAAAGTTCCAGAGAGAGAGGGCAGCTGAAATGTTAACACTGGCCAGGTCCTTGGAGCTTCTGCTTCTCCCTGAGCCAGAATGTGAACGGCAAGGGCAAAATCAGAGCCTAGATCCCAACCCAGGAAGAAACAGGTAAGGGGCAGCTCCTTTCCCCCATACTTTGTAACACATAGGGTATTCAAGTTTCAAAGATGGCTAGAGGAACCCAAAGACCTTCCTAAAGAAGGAAAGCAAGCATGACCACACGCTGCTCATTTCCTGGATCCTGATTCTACTGCCAAATTACAAAAACCATTTTATTTTGCATAAAACTTTAAAATATATTTGCAGTAGAGAAACACTTGCTTTTGTTTACAGTAATTTCCTTGTATCAGAATGAATGTTACTCAGTTATAAATATAAGTATATACATACCTACATTTATAGGTATATAGGTAAGCTTCTTACATTCACATAGTAGACTTTGCATTGAGGCTTACTTTCATTATCCTAATGTCATAGTAGCTGGGAATGCCCCTGTCTTGAAGGACCCACTAACCGAATCCAATTACACTATTCACAGTAGACCAAGGTCTTCCCTTGGACCAGCACTGATTTTGGGAGATTTAAATTCTCAGTTTCTGAGTATCCACTCTTCAGACTCAACCAGTTCACCAGGTATATTCCACTCCCACCCACCATCACTCTCCACTCCCAATAAAACACTTAAGTAAAACAATAAATACTGAGGGTCAGAGGGAAAAGTCAATTTAAATAACATCCTTGAGACATCATTCCAGTTCCTCCCTCTTCCTCAATCACCCTACCTCCCTACTCATCCAAAAATTGCTCTTGAAACTCCCAACAGCTATTCCAAAATTAGGCAAAATCCAACCCTTCCCAATTCCTACTCCCTGAGGAGCATGCCCAAATCTACCAAGGTCCTTGGCAGCACTAAAGCCTTCTGTCTATCAAGATCCACCCTACAAATTGTTTTAAAGCAAAAAGATCATAGCACACTTCCAGCCCTAATGCTTCTTCCTAGTACAAAGCCAGACAGAGCAGGGTCTTCTCAACCACTGTTTACTGAATTAAATTACCAGGATGCTGTTCTAACTAACTGCTCACCAGATCAAACTTCTACATTTCCCTTTCTCAGAGCAGCAAGGTCACTGCATATTAGAAATGTCTACCTCTCCAAAAGCAACTATTGTCAGCTACTACACTCTATTCTTTCCAATTATTGTCAGTGAAACTTACAACCTAACAACCAAGTGAAAAGTTGCCTCTCTTTTTTTTTTTTTTAACAGAATATGAAACGAAGTCTCAGAAAGGTAAAATTAGTTGCCCACAGTCTTCTAATAAAGAGTTTTTAAAAAAGAATTCCTATGATATACAAGGTACTATGAGAAGTGTGTAACTTACAACATCTCTTTTAATCCTCACACTAACCATGGAAAGAAAATAATACTATACATTCCTTTTTATAGGAAGTAACACACGCTTAGGTTAAAAAATAAAATTCCCTGACCCAAATCACAACAGTAAATGGGATTCAAACTCAAGCTAAATTTGGAGTTCAAGCTGTTAAACGATAACTAAAAGAAACAAACAAAAAGGTGGCATGTGTCTCTCAAAAAAAATATAAAATCAACACCTCTATGACTCTAATTAGGGAACAAATAAGATGTTCCAATTGGTTCAAATGAGAATCCAAAGAGCAGACACATACTTAGGCAATGGGGAACACTGAAATGAATTTGCTTAACAGATAAAAAACTGGCTTCTTCCACAAAAGAGAAAAAGAAATCCATTGTACTTCCAACAAACATCCTTTGCATGTAAAAGGGCAAGAATAATTTGTATTATTGTTATTCACAACTTACAAGGTTGTAAAATACATCAAAAACAACGAAAGCTACAGACCCCAGAGTAGTAACCAAGAAAATTGCTCTAGCCAGTACCTGGGTTCCACTGAAGACATTCAGTAATCCTTTTCGTAGGTTTCAGACTTTCACTAATTTTCCTTACATAGATCTGAACTGCTACATTTTTTTTTTCTTCTTTTAGATAAGAATCCACAGCTCCAAGATCTCTGACAACCACTAGAGAAAACTGGAGTTAATCCCCTCCATAAAACTAATCTTTCAAAAAGATAAATTTTTCTCTACCAGGTACTAAGCCAGAAATTATATTATTAATTTATATCTCAATGCAGAAATAAAGTAATTCACTATATTGTCAAACCTCTTAAGAGATCTAAAACTGGGGTGGAGCCAAGATGGCCGAATAGGAACAGCTCCAGTCTCCAGCTCCCAGCCCCAGCGACACAGAAGACTGGTGATTTCTGCATTTCTGCTTGAGGTACCGGTTTCATCTCACTAAGGAGTGCCTAACAGTGGGTGCAGGACAGTCGGTGAAGCGCACTGTGCGCGAGCCTAAGCAGGGTGAGGCATTGCCTCACTCAGGAAGCGCAAGGGGTCAGGGAGTTCCCTTTCCCAGTCAAAGAAAGGGGAAACAGACGGCACCTGGAATATCGGGTCAGTCCCATCCTAATACTGTGCTTTTCCAACAGGCCTGGAAAACGGCACACTAGGAGATTGTGTCCCACACCTGGCTCGGAGGGTCCTATGCCCACGGAGTCGCGCTGATTGCTAGCACAGCAGTCTGAGATCAAACTGCAAGGCGGCAGCGAGGCTGGGGGAGGGGCGCCCGCCATTGCCCAGGCTTGCTTAGGTAAACAAAGCAGCCAGGAAGCTCGAACTGGGTGGAGCCCACCACAGCTCAAGGAGACCTGCCTGCCTCTGTAGGCTCCACCTCTGGGGGCAGGGCACAGACAAACAAAAACTCAGCAAGAACCTCCACAGACTTAAATATCCCTGTCTGACTGACAGCTTGGAAGAGAGTAGTGGTTCTCCCAGCACGCAGCTGGAGATCTGAGAACGGACAGACTGCCTCCTAAAGTGGGTCCCTCACCCCTGAGCAGCCTAACTTGGAGGCACCCCCCCAGTAGGGGCAGACTGACACCTCATTCAACCGGGTACTCCTCTGAGACAAAACTTTCAGAGGAACTATCCGACAGCTGAATTTGTGGTTTCACGAAAATCTGCTGTTCTGCAGCCACCGCTGCTGACACCCAGCCAAACAGGGTCTGGAGTGCACCTCTAGTAAACTCCAACAGACCTGCAGCTGAGGGTCCTGTCTGGTAGAAGGAAAACTAACAAACAGAAAGGACATCCACACCAAAAACCCATCTGTACATCACCATCAGCAAAGACAAAAAGTAGATAAAACCACAAAGATGGGGAAAAAACAGAGCAAAAAAAATGGAAACTCTAAAAAACAGAGCACCTCTCCTCCTCCAAAGGAACGCAGTTCCTCACCAGCAACGGAACAAAGCTGGATGGAGGATGACTTTGATAAGTTGAGAGGAGAAGGCTTCAGACGATCAAACTACTCTGAGCTACGAGAGGAAATTCAAAACAATAGCAAAGAAGTTAAAAACTTTGAAAAAAAAATTAGAAGAATGGATAACTAGAATAACCAATGAAGAGAAGGGCTTAAAGGAGCTGATGGAGCTGAAAGCCAAGTTTCGAGAACTACGCGAAGATTGCAGAAGCCTCAGTAGCAGATGCGATCAACTGGAAGAAAGGGTATCACTGATGGAAGATGAAATGAATGAAATGAAGAGAGAAGGGAAGTTTAGAGAAAAAAGAATAAAAAGAAATGAACAAAGCCTCCAAGAAATTTGGGACTATGTGAAAAGACCAAACCTACGTCTGATTGGTGTACCTGAAAATGATGGGGAGAATGGAACCAAGTTGGAAAACACTCTGCAAGATATTATCCAGGAGAACTTCCCCAATCTAGCAAGGCAGGCCAGCATTCAGATTCAAGAAATACAGAGAACGCCACAAAGATACTCCTCGAGAAGGGCAACTCCAAGACACATAATTGTCAGATTCACCAAAGTTGAAATGAAGGAAAAAATGTTAAGGGCAGCCAGAGAGAAAGGTCGGGTCACCCACAAAGGGAAGCCCATCAGACTAACAGCTGATCTCTCAGCAGAAACTCTACAAGCCAGAAGAGAGTGGGGGCTGATATTCAACATTCTTAAAGAAAAGAATTTTCAACCCAGAATTTCCTATCCTGCCAAACTAAGCTTCATAAGTGAAGGAGAAATAAAATACTTTACAGACAAGCAAACGCTGAGTGATTTTGTCACCACCAGGCCTGCCCTAAAAGAGCTCCTGAAGGAAGCACTAAACATGGAAAGGAACAACCGGTACCAGCCACTGCAAAAACATGCCAAATTGTAAAGACCATCGAGGCTAGGAAGAAACTATAGCAACTAACGAGCAAAATAACCAACTAACATCATAATGACAGGATCAGATTCACACATAACAATATTAACGTTAAATGTAAATGGGCTAAATGCTCCAATCAAAAGACACAGACTGGCAAACTGGATAAGGAGTCAGGACCCATCAGTGTGCTGTATTCAGGAAACCCATCTCACGTGCAGAGACACACATAGACTCAAAATAAAGGGATGGAGGAAGATCTATCAAGCAACTGGAAAACAAAAAAAGGCAGGGCTTGCAATCCTAGTCTCTGATAAAATAGACTTTAAACCAACAAAGATCAAAAGAGACAAAGAAGACCATTACATAATGGTAAAGGGATCAATTCAACAAGAAGAGCTAACTATCCTAAATATATATGCACCCAACACAGGAGCACCCAGATTCATAAAGCAAGTCCTCAGTGACCTACAAAGGGACTTAAACTCCCACACAATAATAATGGGAGATTTTAACACCCCACTGTCAGCATTAGACAGATCAATGAGACAGAAAGTTAACAAGGATATCCAGGAATTGAACTCAGCTCTACATAAAGTGGACCTAATAGACATCTACAGAACTCTCCACCCCAAGTCAACAGAATATACATTTTTTTCAGCACCACACCACACCTATTCCAAAATTGACCACATAGTTGGAAGTAAAGCTCTCCTCAGCAAATGTAAAAGAACAGAAATTATAACAAACTGTCTCTCAGACCACAGTGCAATCAAACTAGAACTCAAGATTAAGAAACTCACTCAAAACCGCTCAACTACATGGAAACTGAACAACCTGCTCCTGAATGACTATTGGGTACATAATGAAATGAAGGCAGAAATAAAGATGTTCTTTGAAACCAACGAGAACAAAGACACAACATACCAGAATCTCTGGGACACATTCAAAGCAGTGTGTAGAGGGAAATTTATAGCACTAAATGCCCACAAGACAAAGCAGGAAAGATCCAAAATTGACACCCTAACATCACAATTAAAAGAACTAGAAAAGCAAGAGCAAACACATTCAAAAGCTAGCAGAAGGCAAGAAATAACTAAAATCAGAGCAGAACTGAAGGAAATAGAGACACAAAAAACCCTTCAAAAAATTAATGAATCCAGGAGCTGGTTTTTTGAAAAGATCAACAAAATTGATGGACCGCTAGCAAGACTAATAAAGAAGAAAAGAGAGAAGAATCAAATAGATGCAATAAAAAACGAAAAAGGGGATATCACCACCGATCCCACAGAAATACAATCTACCATCAGAGAATACTACAAACACCTCTATGCAAATAAACTAGAAAATCTAGAAGAAATGGATAAATTCCTCGACAAATACACCCTCCCAAGACTAAACCAGGAAGAAGTTGAATCTCTGAATAGACCAATAACAGGTTCTGAAATTGTGGCAATAATCAATAGCTTACCAACCAAAAAGTCCAGGACCTGATGGATTCACAACTGAATTCTACCAGAGGTACAAGGAGGAACTGGCACCATTCCTTCTGAAACTATTCCAATCGATAGAAAAAGAGGGAATCCTCCCTAACACATTTTATGAAGCCAGCATCGTCCTGATACCAAAACCTGGCAGAGACATAACCAAAAAAGAGAATTTCAGACCAATATCCTTGATGAACATTGATGCAAAAATCCTCAATAAAATACTGGCAAACCGAATCCAGCAGCACATCAAAAAGCTTATCCACCATGATCAAGTGGGCTTCATCCCTGGGATGCAAGGCTGGTTCAACATACGCAAATCAATAAATGTAATCCAGCATATAAACAGAACCAAAGACAAAAACCACATGATTATCTCAATAGATGCAGAAAAGGCCTTTGACAAAATTCAACAACCCTTCATGCTAAAAACTCTCAATAAATTAGGTATTGATGGGACGTATCTCAAAATAATAAGAGCTATCTACGACAAACCCACAGCCAATATCATACTGAATGGGCAAAAACTGGAAGCATTCCCTCTGAAAACTGGCACAAGACAGGGATGCCCTCTCTCACCACTCCTATTCAACATAGTGCTGGAAGTTCTGGCCAGAGCAATCAGGCAGGAGAAGGAAATAAAGGGTATTCAATTAGGAAAAGAGGAAGTCAAATTGTCCCTGTTTGCAGATGACATGATTGTATATCTAGAAAACCCCATTGTCTCAGCCCAAAATCTCCTTAAGCTGATTAGCAACTTCAGCAAAGTCTCAGGATACAAAATTAATGTACAAAAATCACAAGCATTCTTGTACACCAACAACAGACAAACAGAGAGCCAAATCATGAGTGAACTCCCATTCACAATTGCTTCAAAGAGAATAAAATACCCAGGAATCCAATTTACAAGGGATGTGAAGGACCTCTTCAAGGAGAACTACAAACCACTGTTCAATGAAATAAAAGAGGATACAAACAAATGGAAGAACATTCCATGCTCATGGGTTGGAAGAATCAATATCGTGAAAATGGCCATACTGCCCAAGGTAATTTATAGATTCAATGCCATCCCCATCAAGCTACCAATGACTTTCTTCACAGAATTGGAAAAAACTACTTTAAAGTTCATATGGAACCAAAAAAGAGCCCGCATTGCCAAGTCAATCCTAAGCCAAAAGAACAAAGCTGGAGGCATCACGCTACCTGACTTTAAACTATACTACAAGGCTACAGTAACCAAAACAGCATGGTACTGGTACCACAACAGAGACATAGATCAATGGAACAGAACAGAGCCCTCAGAAATGATGCCGCATAGCTACAACTATCTGATCTTTGACAAACCTGACAAAAACAAGAAATGGGGAAAGGATTCCCTATTTAATAAATGGTGCTGGGAAAACTGGCTAGCCATATGTAGAAAGCTGAAACTGGATCCCTTCCTTACACCTTATACAAAAATTAATTCAAGATGGATTAAAGACTTATATGTTAGACCTAAAACCATTAAAATCCTACAAGAAAACCTAGGCAATACCATTCAGGACATAGGCGTGGGCAAGGACTTCATGTCTAAAACACCAAAAGCAATGGCAACAAAAGCCAAAATCGACAAATGGGATCTCATTAAACTAAAGAGCTTCTGCACGGCAAAAGAAACTATCATCAGAATGAACAGGCAACCTACAGAATGGGAGAAAATTTTTGCAACCTACTCATCTGACAAAGGGCTAATATCCAGAATCTACAATGAACTCAAACAAATTTACAAGAAAAAAACAAACAACCCCATCAAAAAGTGGGCAGAGGACATGAACAGACACTTCTCAAAAGAAGACATTTATGCAGCCAGAAAACACATGAAGAAATGCTCATCATCACTGGCCATCAGAGAAATGCAAATCAAAACCACAGTGAGATACCATCTCACACCAGTTAGAATGGCCATCATTAAAAAATCAGGAAACAACAGGTGCTGGAGAGGATGTGGAGAAATAGGAACACTTTTACACTGTTAGTGGGACTGTAAACTAGTTCAACCATTGTGGAAGACAGTGTGGCGATTCCTCAGGGATCTCGAACTAGAAATACCATTTGACCCAGCCATCCCATTACTGGGTATATACCCAAAGGACTATAAATCATGCTGCTATAAAGACACATGCACACGTATGTTTATTGCGGCACTATTCACAATAGCAAAGAGTTGGAACCAACCCAAATGTCCAACAACGATAGACTGGATTAAGAAAATATGGCACATATACACCATGGAATACTATGCAGCCATAAAAAATGATGAGTTCGTGTCCTTTGTAGGGACATGGATGAAACTGGAAAACATTATTCTCAGTAAACTATCACAAGGACAAAAAACCAAACACCACATGTTCTCACTCATAGGTGGGAATTGAACAATGAGAACTCACGGACACAGGAAGGGGAACATCACACTCCGGGGACTGTTGTGGGGTGGGGGGAGGGGGGAGGGACAGCATTAGGAGATACACCTAATGCTAAATGACGAGTTTATGGGTGCAGGAAATCAACATGGCACATGGATACATATGTAACAAACCTGCACATTGTGCACATGTACCCTAAAACCCTAAAGTATAATTTAAAAAAAAAAAAAAGAGAGAGATCTAAAACTAAAGAGAGTTTGGTTTTACTGAGCAATGACCCACAGAATTCTCTCTGGAGAAATAACGACATAGTTAAGCTGTCACTTCCAAGTAACTAACCCAAAACTAGCTCCTTCAGTGTCTTACTGGCTAATTCATGCATCTCAATTTCCACCCTGTATTTTCTTCCATAAAGAAGTAATCCCTGTCCAACTTTCACTTCCAGCAAGATCAAGTAGATGTAGTTTTTCCTACTGCTTTAGCTAAGTACAACCAAAAATCTTGGCCATTATATGTAAACAAATATGGGAAGACTCTGGACTCTGAAGATACAGGTAAGGCAAACCAGGTAGGGACCTTGAGACCCATGGAAAATACGGTGGTGAGTCCCCTAGGTTTTCTTTTTAAAACAAACAAACAAAAAAAAAAAACAAAAAACAAACCCCTGCTCTCCTAAGCCAAAGAACTGAGCAACAAACAACATGCCCTCCAGCCAATATCACAGAAAAAAACCGTGGCCCACCCCCACCCACAACAGCAAAAGCCATGTAGGGAGCCTAAATTTCCACCCTTACAAGGCTGCAATGTTGTTCAGGCTCCCAGGTGTCTCTACCCCTTATCCTTTCAGGGGTGATACTGGAGAAGTCTAGACTTCCTTCCCTGCCAGGTGGTAATAAGACCCCCTTCCCCTGCCAGGGAGTATCTGTGGAGACCACCTGGAGAGCCTGGATTCCTCCTCCCATCTAGCAGTAATTAGACACTCCTTCCCATCCCCACTAGTGTGGTATCAGAGGAGGCCTAGCAGAGTCAGAACTTTCACCTCAGCCCAGGGGTAAGAAAGCCATCCCCTCCCAGTGGTATCAGTAGAGTCCTAAAGAGGGGCTGACACTCCCACGCTTGCCCAGCAGTAATGAGGACACCCACTTTGTGTGTCAATGGATCAGTTCCTCAAAAGCACAAACTACCACAACTCACCCAAAATTAAATGGATTATCTGAATAGCCCTAGTAACTGTTAAAGAAATTGAATAAAGCCTTCGAAAAAGAAATCTGGCCCAGAACATTTCATTAAAGAATTCTACCAATGTTTAAAGAATTAAGATCAATTCTACACAATCTCTTCCAGAAAACAGAAGCATAGGAAGCACTTCCAATTTTTTTTTTTTTTTTTTGATACAGGGTCTCACTCTGTCACCCAGGCTGGAGTTCAGTGGCATGATCACAGCTCACTGCAGCCTCAACCTCCCAGGCTCAAGTGATCCTCCTGCCGCAGCCTCCCAAGTAGCTAGGACTATAGGCGCATGCCACCACATCTGGCTAACTTTTTAATTTTTTTTTATAGAGTCAGGGCCTCCCTATGTTGCCCAGGCTGGTCTTCAACTTCTGGGCTGAAGCAATCCTCCCAGAGGATGGTTTCAGGCTCCCAGAGTCCTGGGATTATAGGCGTGAGCCACCACACCCAGCCTAAGACAGAGATCTAACTGCAGACAGACGTGGAGAAGGCCATAATGTGACCACAGAGGGAGAGATTAATGACGCAGCCATAAACCAAGGAATGCCATCAGCCACCAGAAGCTAGAAGAGGCAAGGAGCAGATTCTCCCCTAGATCTTCCAGAGGTGGCGTGGCCCTCTGACACTGTGATCTTGGCTGACTGATACTGATTTCAGAATTCTGGCCTCCAGAAAGCTGAGAAATAAATGCCTGTCGTTTTAAGCCACCATGTCTGCAGTAATTTGTTATGGCAGCCACAGGAAACTAGTATAAATATCTCCCCATCTCCAAGTAAATATGTATGCAAAAGGCATACATATTTGACTAGTCTGAAGTACAAATGCAAAAGAGAAAATCAGATACAATTTCAGAGTTCCTCATTCAAAATGAGAATATAACACTCCTAATTTTTTTATAAAGAAAGTATAGATAAAAAGAGAAATAAATACAGCTTCAGAAATTATATCCAATTATATCCACTGGATCCAATTATATCCAATGTATACTCAGTTCCCTGAAGATTAGCCTACTCAATAGACAAGAACTGTTTATCAAGTAGCCTAGCAAAAGAAGACTCAATCTTGATTAACTCCGACTTCCAGTATATTCTTCTCGGAAGGAAAGAGAAGCTAAATTATATAGGTTTCATTACTACCATAAATAAATTCAACAAAATAAGGTCACTCTGGCACTCCTTGGAGTCCTCTAGATTATTTCCATCCTGCTTCTTCACTGCCTTCCCATTCTTAGTGAACAAAGCAAACATAATCTTCCTTTAATTTAATCAATTGGTCTTAATGAATCACCACGTTAAAAATGTAAACAACCTAGGGCCAGGTGCAATGGCTCATGCCTGTAATCACAGCACTTTGGGAGGCCGAAGAGGGAGAATCACCTGAGCTCAGAAGTTCGGGACCAGCCCAGGCAACACAACAACATATCTACAAAAAAAAAAAAACAGAAAAATTAGCCAGATGCGGGGGCACATGCCTACAGTACCAGCTACTCTGGGAAGCTTGAAATGGGAGGATCACTTGAGTCCATGTATTCAAGGTTACAGTGAGCTGTGATCAAGCTACTGCAATCCAGTCTGGGCAACAGAGTGAGACCCTGTCTCTATTAAAAAATAAAAATAAAAAATAAAAAAACCTAAGTTTAAATCTGCAGTTACTCTCATTAAGAAGTATGTTAACCCGGTAATTCACAAACTCTCCAGCTTGAGCACTACATCATAAAATTTCATTATGTGTATGATTATAACACAAACAATAAACCTGGCAATATATTTTACTGAATTTTGAAATGATACAATGGAACATGCAAGACTACCAAAACAATCATTATAACACATAAAAGAGGAAAAGGCAAAAAGGATGTCTCATTTAAATCTCCCACATTATAGACAGACTCACCCTAAGTAGATACAGTAAGTTACATTCAGCATGGATATTCAGAAACTTTGGACATAACTTGTAATACAAGGCATACTCATTGAAATAATCTCTTACACTTAAAGCCACACAAGTACAGTATATTTTAAATTTACAGTACATTAAAACAGGCATTATAGCATAGCAATTAAGAGTACAGACTCTGAAACTGGACTGCGTAGGTTCAAATCCATGCCCTGTACTTGCTTTGGGCTTCTGTTTCCTCATAAGTAAAATGAGGATAGTAACAGTATTTGTATTTACTTCACAGTGGAAGCTGGGAGGGTTAAAGGAGTTAAAAACTTAAAGCACTTAGAATAGAATTCAGTACACATCTGGCACTCACACGTTATTAAAAGAGAGGGTCACCATTACTACCTACGGTCTTCATAATAGTTTCATAGCTGTCATGTTTACTTTTAATCAAAGAAAACCTACAGATGATGAAATCTCAATGACCTCTGTACTGAGGGCATTGATTTGTGTTTATCTTCCTCTCTACACAGTAAGCTCAAAGACAGAAACCGTGTCTTCTTTAACTCTGTCCCCATCACCAAGTTCATGGTGCGTCCAAAAATGAGAGTTTAGTCAAGAAATATTTTGGTGTTCATGCCACTCCAACTTTCAATCAGTTTCCTCCCTAACTGTACACAGGTAAATTTTTATTTAAAGGCTACACAAACAGAAAAAAATAATTCTAAGACAGTATTTATATTATGAAAGCAGAAATGGTAAAAGCCACAGCCAAGGCTGCCTTTTGCAAGATACCTAAACATTCCAGTGGGGGAAGAGTCCCTTTCAAGAGTTAAAAACAATCCCCTCAGTCCACACTCCCAGTCACGTGGAGCTGGAAGAACCGCTGCCACCACTCATTCCTCTTTCTTCATCATTTATTCTTATCTTCATCCAGCATTTCCTTTCTTTTTGACACCACCAGTAGATACCAGCTCACCAACTGCTATCCCCCTGCTCCATGAGTTCTCCCAAGGGAATTAACTATATACGCTTACATAAAACAGATGTGATCTCTTATTTGAGATGAAAAACTAAGGGTACCATAACTCTTCCCTTTATCTTTGTCCCTGGAACGGTAATCCATTTTCTCTGAGGAAGTGAACAACTGAAGTCTTCAGAACTCAACTGTGAAAGGCTGCAGACAAGGCGGCTAATCCTCTGTTGTCAGCTTTCACTGATGGCAACCCCTCACATGTCTCTTCCATTTGCCTCCCGAGTTTTTACAATAGGATCCCTATGGCCCTACTGCCACAAGGAGAGGACAAGGTAAAGGTGTGAATAAAACTCATAAGACTTTTTTGGGGCATTACCTCACAGCCACAGGGAACACACCGAAGGCTTTTCTTAGCTCATTGCATTAAAAATCTTGCAGCCAAAGGAATTACAGCCGTCCTCATTAGCCAATAGCAATTAGTGCCTCACAGGGAGAAGACCACACAGCCATTTCTCTTTAACAAGGACCATATTTCATAATGATGAAAAAGAGACCTGCTTAGAATTTTCCCAAAAAATAAAACAAAAAAATCTATTATGTTCATAAAATATCATGTATTGTATTGATCAAAATTTAGATTACACTTTGCAACTATGCATTAATTCTTAGGACAAAAACTAATGAATAGGTGGAGTGCTTGGGGCATAATTTTGTGACCAAATTGTAAAACAGCATGGTGTGACAGCCTTAATTTCACATTTGCCTTTTGCAAAACAATTATATAAAAGTCATTTTAGCAAAAAAAGAAAAATTATACTTCTCATCATTTGTCTCCTGGAGCCTCTCACACTCCTTTTAAATTCTTTTAAAGTACCTCTTTCATAATTATCCCTGCTGTTTTTTCTCATTTAAAGTTAAGTGATCTTGCATTGCCATATTCTCACTAGAGCTTCTTTTTTTATTATTAATGTATATACAATAAAGTGCACAAATCTTCATATTTTTACATATTCTGAATTTTTACATATACATATGCCCATGTAACCACCACACATCTCAACATATAAAATGTTGCCAGAAGGTTCTCTCATGCCCTTTCCCAGTCATTACCACCACCACCACCAACCCAGAGTAATCACTATTCTGACTTCTGTCACCAGGGAAGTATTGTACTTCTTTGTGAACTTCATTTAAATGGAATCATGCAGTGTACAATCTTATGTCTGACTTATGTCTGTAAGATACATCCATGTTGATACATATATCCATAATTCATTGTCTTTTACTGGTTCTGCAGTGTTTCATCTTATAAATATATCACAATTTACTCATCCATTCTACTGCTGATGTACAATTGGTTCTGCAGTGTTTCATCTTATAAATATATCACAATTTACTCATCCATTCTACTCCTGATGTACAATTGAGTTATATCCAATTTTTGATTATGAATAAAGGCACTATAAACATTCTTTAACATGTTTTTTTAGTAGACACACGCATTAGTTTCTCTTGAGTATACCTAGGAATGCAAGCATTTGATCATGGGTAGGAGTAGACAAAGCCACAGTCTTCCAGAGTGACTGTATCATTTGACATCCCCACCAACAATATGTAAGAGATCCAGTTGGTCTACACCCTTGCCAACACTGGCCCCCACCAACAATATGTAAGAGATCCAGTAGGTCTACACCCTTACCAACACTGGCACTGTCCATCTTTTTTAGTTATTCTGGAAGGAGTATAGCAGTATCTCATTATTGTTTTAACTTATATTTCCCACTGACAAATAATGTTAAGTACCTTTTTATATGCATACTGGCCATTCTGAGACCCTCTAATAGACAGTGCCTGTTCAAGACATCGATGCATTTTTAAAATGATTTTTCTCATTAATTTTTTTTATGCTACACACAGACAAATAAATACACACACACACACACACACACACACACAGTATGAGTCCTTGGTCAGACATATAAATTGCAAATTTCTTCTTCCGGTCCATATTTTGCTCTTCATTTTCTTAGTGGTGTCTTCAGATGAAGAGAAGTTTCCAATTTTAATGAAGTCTGAAGACAAATTTATCAATCATTTTCATGATCATTGCTTTCTGAGTCCTTTTTAAGAATCTCTGCCTATTCCAGGCACTAGTTCTTTATTTGCGCTTACGGTTTCAGCAGTTCTCCCCCTTGCTTTGACTTCATGAAATCCTGCATCTTTTGCAAGATTTGCACCCCCCACCTTGTAGTCGATTTGCACTGCATTCATGTTATGTTGTTAGGTGCTGGACAACTTTAGAGTTACACACGTTTAAGTGGAGATCAGCTTTAAAACTAGAGAAATCATCAGTGATTACTTCCATATTACAGTGATTTCTGTACAAATATATTCAAAACCTAATGTAAAAAGAAAAAAATTCTAATACCCATTATCCTAGCATTTTTCCCCCAAACATACTTTAGATGATTCTTTCTACGCCTTTTAAACAAAGAACTCCCAGCTCTATCCTTTTTCCTAAATTAGTTAAGAAGATCTCCAATTTCCAAACACATAGTTCCAAAGAAATAAACCTTACTCTTCTCATGGCGAGCACGTGTTCCCCTCCACAACCCTGTTATCTTCACATCCAATCACTCTCACAATATGCTTTCAAAATGTGAACTCTGGAATGTGAACTCTGCTCTGCCACAGCCAACGCCTGGTTCCCTCCCTCACCATCTCTTGTCTGGAGTATGGAAACTGTCCTTAACTGGTCTCCTCCTTACAGTCTGTCTTTCACCCTGTCACCAAAGTCACCTTTCAAGAACATAAAGTTGAGGCTATGCATCTAATCGAGATCCTTCTACAGTTCCCACTGCCCGCAGGATAAAGTCACTCTCTTAGCTAAGAGTTCACAGTCTGGCTCTAACCTTTCCTGGCTTCTCTCTCAGCAACACCTACAATACTCTGGTCTGACCCCTGGACACCATGAGCTCTCACTTGTCCTGGCTTTGCTCTGTTTCTCCCTATGCCTTTATCCTCCAGTTAGCTCCCTTCCTCTTCCGGCCAGGCCCATCCCAGAAGAAGTAACTGTTTCCTTTTATGTGCTCTCACAGCTCTCTGTACCCACAATTATATTTGAGTCTTTATCACACTTTATTAATCATTTATTTATCTGTCTCAACTGTCTACAAACTTCTGGACCTGGGACTTCTCCCTGAACTCAAGGGTAGGGTCAGGAGTTAATGTTTACATCCTAAAGACTTGGCAGGGCTATTCCATAAAGGTTCAATGAAAGAATAAATGTCCTAGCCACTTTTACTCATCCTATTTTTTTAATAAATAAAGACAGGAAAAATTAGCACAAGTATATCAAAACAACAAGCTTAACTAAAATCAGTTTTCTTTTAAAAGTCCTCCAGCAAATTATTCTTTTTAAAAATGTAATAAAAACAAAAATCTCAATTATTGATTTGTGCTTCCTCATAGAAATTAGTCATAACTAGCCAGGCACGGTGGCTCACACCTGTAATCCCAACACTTTGGGAGGCTGAGGCAGGCGGATCACCTGAGGTCGGGAGCTCAAGACCAGCCTGATCAACACAGAGAAACCCCATCTCTACTAACAATACAAAATTAGCCAGGTGTAGTGGCACATGTCTGTAATCCTAGCTACTCAGGAGGCTGAGGCAGGAGAATCACTTGAACCCGGGAGGCAGAGGCTGTGGTGAGCCGAGATGGTGCCATTGCACTCCAGCCCTGGCAACAAGAGCGAAACTCCCTCTCAAAAAAACAAAAAAATCAGTCATAACTCTGTGTCAAAATAACTTTTTAACTAATGGGCAACAAAAGTAAGAAGAATATACCACTTAACCAAGGTAAATGTAATTGTTACCACACAAATCACTATTGGACGCCAATGGAATAAATCATGATTATTATTTACACAACTAAAAGATCACAAACAAAACTACCGGCTTGAAATATGTGTTCATTCTAGGACATCGCTGGAGCCTTTGAAAAAGAAAAATATATATATTAAAAATGAAAAATCTATACATAAGTTAATGTTTCCCCTTAATACATAACACATCTCTATGTCATAGGAAGATAGTATGCATGGTGGTAGTAAGACAGTAAGAACACAGGCTGGAAACACAATGCTAATTGTGTGATATGGACATATTACTTAAACTTCAATGTGCTTCAGTTTCCTCATCTGCAAAATAAAGATAATAAATGTATCCACCTCACAGTGATGCTAGATGACTGAGTTGGCACACATAAGTCCCCTGATTCAGTGCCTGGCAGAGTACACGAATGCAGAGGAATAAATTTCAAATATTTTCACCGTTTTTTTAACTTTTTAAAGCCCTTTTACACATACTGTCTTTTCTTTTTTCCTCCCAACAGTGCAATGAGATTGTTTGAATACGAAATACTCACTTTAGAGATAAGACACCAATAGTGAAGTTGTATGATTACCCTAAGATATTTTTAAGTGTCAGAGTTTGGACTAGAATCTACACATAACCTCAACCCCAGGCCAAACTGACCAAATCTCCACGGATCCAGTTTGGAAGAATCTTTTGGGTTTTCCCCATTGCTTCCTCCTGGTAGTCAGCAACAGCCAGCCTAAAGACCTGGTGGGGGCAGATGCAGACGACCATGTGTTCAAATTAAAAAGTAGGAGAAGTCTAGCTTTCACAGAAACTGACACATAGTTGGCACTCCAGAGATGGCAGCTATTGATGACTGAAACACAAGGGCTATTATGTTTTTCTCAGTTACAGAACAAGGTACTACTCCATAAAATCAAGCCTACTACCAAAAACAAAAGTCACTTAACATTATGCTTATCTGTCATATCAAGCGTATCAAAGTACAATGTGCAACAGAAACCTAAACGAAAAAGTGATAAGATTTATTTTTACTTACTCTCAAAAAATATGTTTTACAAAAAGGGCTTTCATCAAGTCAGTTTTTTGAAAACTAACCCAAGTAGTTATATTTCATGACATGACGTTTCTTTGAACAAATAAGTTAATGATATGAATAAATATTTCATCTCGGTAATGCCTTCAACACATATTTTCAATACTTTTCTTGGACTTAAAGTGACTCTCAATTCCTAATCTCATCTACTGCCATGTACACAAGAAACACAGTTAATGAACTTTAAAGGCAGATGCAATATTTCCAGGAAAGCCACCTGAACCAGGGAAGTACAAGAAAGCAAAACATCTCCACAACCACATCTAAGTGCCTTATCTTTCAACTTCTTTTCTTCAAATGGGCAATTAGAAGCTAAGATACACCTTAAAGACCAGGTTTGGCATCCGCCCTGGCTAGGGCCTACCTTCCTTTTCGCGGCACTGCCACTCCGGCACCTACAGGCAGGCCTTTGGCGCCTGCAGGACTCGCAGGGAAGACAGCCCCAGCCCCTGCTCTCCACCGCTCTCGTCGAAGCCCTGCACGTGGCGGCCACTTGAGACGTTTTAGTGCATGGGATTTAACAGGGTCAGACCTCAGGTTGCGTTCCGGGACGGTGCAGCTCCCAGAGCCGCTGAGGTCGCAGGAGAAAGGTTTTGACGCTCCTAGCGTAAACACCAACGGGACCCTCTTCGACCCGGGGATACCTCGCCCTCGCCGCTCGCGCGGCCCCTCAGCACCCGACGCCTCAGCCAGCCTCCGGGAGTCGCTTCCCCGCGCCTCCTTCCAGCTGAGCCAGCGACGCTACCGCCACCTGCCTCGGAACCCCAACTGGCCAGGCCAGTGGCCGTTACGCGAGGTCGCGGCCCGGGGGAGGTCCACGGCTCAGGAGGAAAAGCCCGGGCTGCAGCTCCCTTTCCTGCACCTCTGAGATCCCCCGACCGCCGCCATTTTCCTCGCGCCGTAACCACACCTGACAGTTCCAGCCTCCCACCTGTGACAAGCAGGGCACGCCGCGCGACGACGAGTGGGGTGCGTGGGCAAGCTGGGACTCCGTAGGGGTCACAACCTCCGTGCGGAACCCGCCGTTAATTCATCCCGTAACGCGGAGGCGTCCGGCCGTCGCCCTAGTAATGCGTCCCGGAAGGCTACGTCCTGATTGGCTGCAGGCGCCGTGACGCAACGGCGTCCCCCTCTGCGTGGGAAGCCCGGGTCCCCGGCGCCCCGCGCTTGCTCCACAGCCCGGGGTACCCCCGATCCCTTTCTTTAAGAGCTCCTTTAAAGAGGCCGCGCTTATTTCCGCGTTTGGCCTCCTGGAGAGGAGGGACCCACGGAACGGTGGGGAGTAGGGGTAAGAAAACAACGAAATAGGAAATTAGCGGAGGTCATTTGTCCAAGGGAACCTAATGGTTCATTCAACCCCTAGAGCTGCAAAATGGAAAACAGAAATCTGGGAGTTTAATTTACAAGCCTAAATTTGGTGCGCGAAGTCACAGGACAAATCAGTAATAGAAGCAGTTATAGACCCCAGGTTCCCTGCTCAGGAGCACAAAGTTTTTCTAGCATACTCAGTGTTTCCCCAGTCCTAGAAAATGTTTCCTCCCAGTTCCCATAGCAGTTTCATCACACTGCTCTTAAAAGGTCTCCATCACCTACCATAGTGTGTCTGTCTCCTAACCTACTAGATTGCATGCCCCTGAATAGTGGAGACTATGATTAAATCCCTTTTCATTTCCCTTAAGCAATGCCCTCCTCAACTTGGCCTTCAGCAAATACAATAAGAATCTTAAAAATAATAAACATAGCTACACATCACACACAGCCACTCATCAGTAGTTCATGTATGTCTATACGTTTTATCCGTTTATTCAACAAAGCACAGAGGAGTGAATATTTCTAAAATTACAAGGTTCCTGACCTCACAAAATTTATGGTGTAATAATAATGACCGTCTACATGTTGGCTGCATAGCTTCAATATAGCTAAATTATATCCCCAAATTGCCTGTAAATCAAAGATTCCTGTGCTCTTTTCCTAAATTAGCTTCATAATTTCTCTAAGTTTGTTCCAAAACATTTTAGTATTTAAGATGTGCTAAAATTGCATCAGAAAGTGAAGAATGACTACAGAGAGAAACACCAGAACAAAAGTCAATTCTGCCAATTATGCCTATGACTTTAGGCCTCCTTTTTACCTTTAAAATAAGATTACTGGAATAAAAGATCTCCCAATTCTTTTTTGTTGTTGTTAAGAGTTGGCCTGGCTTTGCTCCAGAACCTTCAAGGGCTCTACTGTGGTTCTTTATGGGCTTGCCAGAGGCTCCTCATAGCCTTTGCAGCTCCATTGCAGAGAGCTCTAGCATTGTGAGGTGTGTCCGGTGATACAGCCCAAGAGGCAAGGTTGCCCTAACCGCCCCAACCACAGAGGACAGTGCTGGGCCCTTTCTTTTTTCTTTTCTTTTCTTTTTTTTTTTTTTTTTTTTGAGACAGGGTCTTACTCTGTCACCTAGGCTGGAGTGCAGTGGCATGATTGTGGCCCACTGCAACCCCTGCCTCCTGGGCTCAAGCAATCCTCCCACCTCAGCCTCCAGACTAGCTGGAACTACAGGCACCTGCCACCATGCCCAGCTAATTTTTGTGTTTTTTGTAGAGACAGGATTTCACCATGTTGCCAGGCTGGTCTCGAACTCCTGAGCTCAAGCTATCCACCCACCTTGGCCTCTCAAAGTGCTGGGATTAGAGGCTTGAGCCACTGTGCCTGGTCCTGAGCCCTTTCTTGATCTGAGCTACTCATCAGTAGCCACCTTCCACATCAGCTGCTAAAGGGATAAGAACAGAATTCCCAAGGGCGAAATATGCTGATTTCTAAACTCTGAGAGATCTGCTAAGTGTCATGCTTCTTTCTTTTTGGCAGAAGTGCAAGGTGTAGTAACATGTTTTTCATTCTGGGGAAAATGTCTTGACATGCCCAAGATCATTGGACCACTTCAGCATCCAAAATGATGTGTAGTTTACATAATGCTGTTGTACCAGGATCATTCTTTGTTTTGATACATGTTCTATGCTTACACAAGATGTTGACATAAGGGGAAGCTAGGTAAAGAATATATGGAAAAATCCCTGTACTCTCTTTACATCTCTCCTAAGTCCAAAACTATCCCCCCAGTTTTTTAAATAATTATTTTAAAATACCACCAATGTAGCAAGCTCCTGAATTTTTATGGGGTTTATCCACGTCTGAAATGTATGTATTTCATCAAGACATCCAGAGAAGTAGTCCCCAACCTTTTTGGCACCAGGGACTGCTTTCATGGAAGACAGTTTTTCCATGAACAGGGTGAAGGGTGAAGGGGGTGATTTCGGGATGATTCAACCACATTACATTTATTGTGCACTTTATTTCTATTATTATTACATTGTAGTATATAACACTTAAAAAGTGGTGTTAATCTGTGCTCTACTGTCCCAAAGGGACAAGTTTCTGAATCTTTCCTGACCCCAGTAACAGCATCACAGCTGATGAATTGCTGAACCTCATGAGCCATCGACTTAATAGTCACATTTAATAGGGCACTCTCTGTAATGCTCAGGGACACACTATGACATACAGGAAATCTCAAGTCCTAGCTCTTATTGTACTTTTGTCATTATTGGGGTACTCTCTATGCCCATGTAATTGCTCCCTCCTCTTCAAAATGTGAGAGTAATAAGGGAAAATCTGTGCTCAATAACAGACCTCAGAAAAGAGCCAAGTACATTGCCGCCAATAAAATCGGAGCAAGTCTCTCCTAAGGTAATGAATACAAGGAACATGCAGCCCAGTGCCAGCAGAGGCCACAGATACTTAACTGGAGGCCCAGAGTGGCCCACTTATTATAGCCTACAGTTTATTGCTTGCAAGCAAGAATTGCAAAATTTCTTTTGCAATTCCCTCTTTGCAAAAATTTCTATGAATGAGACTTAGCATTACCTAATATCGTCAGTCATCCAATGAGATTCTGAAATTCAAAAGGCATTTGAAATGAAATGTTTTAATTTCTTGAGACATGGAGTAAGCCATGTCTTTGGTAGCTGAGGAGTTTTGGTGCTAGAATGTACAGCTTGGAAGTAGTGACAAATTTACATTAGCACAAAACAGCTGTGGAGTCTAATTATTAATAGTTCTGATTATTCTCTTTTTGCTCCATCTCTCCCCTTCCCCGTTCCCCACCCCCATCTTTTTTGTTGTTGTTGTTGAGACAGAGTTTCACTGTTGTTGCCCAGGCTGGAGTGCAATGGCACCATCCTGGCTCACCACAACCTCCGCCTCCCGGATTCAAGCGATTCTCCTGCCTCATTCTCCCGAGCAACTGGGATTACAGGCATGTGCCAACCACACCTGGCTAGTTTTGTATTTTTAGTAGAGATGAGGTATCTCCATGTTGGTCAGGCTGGTCTCGAACTCCTGACCTCCGGTGATCCGCCCCCATCAGCTTCCCAAACTGGTGGGATTACAGGCGTGAGCCACCGCGCCTGGCCCCACCCCCATCTTTATGCTGACTTGTCCTGCTTTCCTCTCCTGACTCCTGGTCTTTTGCCTCTGACAGGGTTTAGCCAATGGGAGGCCCTGGCTGGACTCTGCAGGGTGGGCTGAGAGACAGCTCAAGGCTGCATTCCCCTGGCTCCCTCCCTGTGGGGCTGCAGGGTGGCAGTGGCTTCAACACTTCACCTAAGGCCACGGCTCCTTGTCTAGAGCCCAGTTCTCACTGGGTTCTGAGACCCACTCCCCGACTTGTCCCTTCAGGCAGGGCCTAACTTATTGTATCTGGCCTCAGGGTGCTTCATTGTCCTCTGTTAATTTCCCTTAATCCTGATTGCACCTTTGTAGTCAGCCTTCAACTCTCTTTAATCATCCCTTCTGTGCCAAGGGTGTCACTTGTTTCTTGCGAAAACCTAACTGATATATTGATGGACCAAAATTTCACTTAGGCTAAAAAGATACAACTACCAGAAAATATGTTTAGAACCCTGGTGATGAGTCACTCATCCAACATAGAAAAAAACAATTTTATCCTATTGCTACTACTCAATACAAACCCTCTGTATCAGTAAGGAACACCTTCCTCTGTAAGTTATCACAAACTCAACTAACAGTGCAACTAACAGTGGCTTAAACCACAAGAACATTTATTGTTACTTAACTCAAAGTGTAGAGATAGGTAGTCTCAGAATTAACTGTAACTTAAAGATGACATCCAGGACTCAGGTTCTTTCATTTCTTTTTTTTTCCTTTTTGTTTTTGTTGTTGTTGTTGTTTGTTTGTTTTTGAGACCAGGCTAGAGTACAGTGGCATGATTTCATCATAGCTCACTGCAGCCTGGGCCTCAGAGATCCTTCTGGCTAAGCTTTTTTAATTTCTTAGAGACAGGGTATTGCTATGCTGCCCAGACTGGTCTTGAACTCCCAGCCCCAAGCAATCCTCTCGCTTCCTGAGTATTTGGGATTACAGGCGTGAACCACAGCACCCAGCCAACTCAGGTTCTTTCTCTCCTTCTGCCCTGCCTTCCTTAGCATATTGGCCTTACATTTTTATGTTTATTGCCTCATGGCCGCAAGATGGTTGTCAACAACTCCAGGCATCACAGTCATATCCAAAGGCAAGAAACAATGGGTCAGGCACAGTGGCTCACACCTATAATCCCAACACGTTAGGAGGCTGAGATGGGCATATCACCTGAGGCTAGGAGTTCGAAACCAGTCTGGCCAACATGGTGAAACCCTGTCTCTACTAAAAGTACCAAACTTAGCTGGTTGTAATGATTCATGCCTGGAATCCCAGCTACTCAGAAAGCTGAGGCAGGAGACTTGCTTGAATCTGGGAGGCAGAGGTTGCAGTGATCTGAGATCATGCCACTGCACTGCAGCCTAGGCAACAGAGCAAGACTCCCTCTCAAAAAAATAAAATAAAAAACAAATGTTCGTTACCTTTTCTCTGTTGTTACTCTAAATAGTAACGACCTTTAAGGCCCAATTCCAATCTCTTCAACATCTATTTTCGACCCCCACTGAATTATCTCTGATGACCACATAATCACTGTGAGACGGCCATCCCGAAACCTATATTGACTGTATTTTCTTTTTTTTTTTTTTTAGGTGGAGTTTCTCTCTTGTTGCCGAGGCTGGAGTGCAATGGCACGATCTCGACTCACCACAACCCCCGCCTCCCAGGTTCAAGCGATTCTTCTGCCTCAGCCTCCCAAGTAGCTGGGATTTCAGGCATGCGCCACCACCCCTGCTAATTTTGTATTTTTAGTAGAGACGGGATTTCTCCATGTTGGTCAGGCTGGTCTTGAATTCTCGACCTCAGGTGATCTGCCCACCTCGGCCTCCCAAAGTGCTGGGATTACAGGCGTAAGCCACCGCGCCCGGCTGTATTTTTTTATTTTCTGTGTTCTTGATGCTTTGTCATCTGAGGCCTCCTTGAAGAACTACCTATACCAGGCTTAGCTAAGTTCTTGAGATCGCAAATAGCTCTCCCAGGAGTGTGCCTTTCATAGACAAACCAATTAATCCAGACACACAAACCCCCACCTTCTCTAACTGGTTCTTACACTCCAGGCCAATATTCCTCTGCCCATGCACCAGACAACTTGGGATAGCTTCTACACCTCAGAGCCTGCTGAGATCAAACTAGCCTATCCTAAGCCTGCGTACCCTGCCTTGCCCATTCCTTCCCATAGAAACCATAATAAAGACCTTTCCCATGATTTCCTCCTGCTTTGTATTTTTAGTTTTTATTTTTATTTTTAGATATGAGACCTCGCTATGTTGCCCAGGCTTGTCTCAAACTCCTGGACCGAAGTGATGCTTCTTGCCTTGGCCTCTAGAAGCACTGGGATTACAGGCATGAGCCACTGCACTTGGCCTGCTTGTGCATTCTGACCAACCTTGGTGCTCCCCGCTGTGGGCCCACGTGGAGTGACATGTGCCGTCCTCTTGACTGTAACAAATTATCTTTTCAATGGAAGTTATCTCCCCATCTCTTGGCCACACCATACCTGAATAACAAGAAAACTTTTTAAAAACAAGCCCCTTCTTTTTCTTGGTGGTTTTCTAACCATTTGCCGTCTCTACCCAGGGACCAGCTCTGTGGAGATCTTGGTCCTAGCCTACAATTGGTTGTATAATACTATCCTTCCCTAGAGTGGGCCCATATATTCCAAAGTCTTCCCACCAGAGCTTCTACAGCACAAACAAATCTTTCCCTGCTAATATTCACCATCTCTAGAAGTATAACTTAAGTTATGCCAAAGACCACACTCTTTCAGGGTTGAGGAGAAAGAAATAAGTGGGACTGTAGGAAAATAACTCCATATGCTATAAACTAAGTTATTTAATTTTACTATGACCCCAGAAATAATATATTATCCTTATTCTACAGATGTAAAACCAAGGCTCAGTGTATTTTTTTCCTGTTGCTACTGTAACAAATTACCATAAATTTAGTGGCTCAAAACAACAGAAATTCATCATCTTCCAGGTCTAGAGGTCAAAAGTCCAAAATCAATTTTATTGAGTAACGTCAAGGTGTTGGCAGCATTCGTCCCTTCTGGAAATTCAAAGGGAGAATCCATTTCCTTTCCTTTTTCAGCTTCTAGTATAAGTGCTACTTGTTTTGTGGCCTTTTCCACCATCTGTAAAGCACATCACGCAGTCTGTGTTTCCAACATCACTTCACCTTCTCCTCTTCCATAGTAAAATCTCTCTCTGCCTCTCTCTTAGAGGGACATTTGTGATTACATTTATGGTCCACCAGATAATCCAGGATAATCTTCCCATCTCAAAATCCTTAATTTAATCACAATTGCACAGTTCCTTTTGCCATATATGGTAACATTCATAGGTTCCAGGAATTAGGATCTGGATATATTTGAGAGCTATTCTTCAGCCACCCGCACTGGGATTCACAGGGCTAAAATCAAGGTGTCTGCAGGGCTGCATTTCTTCTGAAGATTCTAGGGGTGATTCCATTTCCTTGCCTTTCTCAGCTTCTAGAGGCCACCTGAGTTCCTTGCCTTGTGGCCCCTTCCTCCACCTTCGAAGTCAGCTGTGTCGCATCTTCATATCTTGCACTGAAAACTCTGCTTCCGTCATCACCGAGCCTTCACTAATTCTGACTCTCCTGCCTCTCTCTTTCCTTTATAAGGTTGGGCCTAGAATAACCGAGGAAAATCTCACCTGCAAAGTCCCTTTTGCCATGTAAGGTAACATATTTACAGATTTAGAGGATTAGGACATGGACATCTTTGGGAGCCATTGTTACTGTCTACCACATACAGACCAAAAGCAGTCCTGCGGTTGCTGGGGAACAGGGTGGGAAGGAGGAAAATGGAGGGGCTACAAAGGAGCAGTAGAACACTTTTGGGGAGAAGATTAGGATTATCTTGACTGGTTGATGGTTTCGTGGGTGTACACATAGGTCGAAACTTAAATTGTACCTTGATATGGTTTGGCTGTGTCCCCACCCAAATCTCATCTTGAATTGTATTAATAGTTCCCATTATCCCCATGTGTCATGGGAGGGACCCTGTGGGAGGTAACTTAATCATGGGGGCAGTTACTCTCATACTATTCTTGTGATAGTGAGTGAGTTCTCACAAGATCTGATGGTTTTATAAGGGACTTCCCTCCCCACCCACTTCGCTGTCATGCTTCTCCTTCCTGGCACTGTGTGAAGAAGGGTGTGTTTGCTTCCCCTTCCACCATGATTGTAAATTTCCCGAGGTCCCCCCAGCCATGGAGAGCTGTGAGCCAATTAATCCTCTTTCTTTTATAAATTACCCAGTCTCAGCCAGGCATGGTGGCTCACGCCTGTAATCCCAGCTCTTTGGGAGGCCGAGGCAGGCGGATCACGAGGTCAGGAGATTGAGACCATCCTGGCTAATACCGTGAAACCCCGTCTCTACTAAAAATGCAAAAAACTTAGCCAGGCGTGGTAGTGGGTGCCTGTAGTCCCAGCTACTCTGGAGGCTGAGGCAGGAGAATGGCGTGAACCTGGGAGGCGGAGCTTGCAGTGAGCCAAGATCGCGTCACTGCACTCCAGCCTGGGAAGCAGAGCAAGACTCCGTCTAAAAAATTAATAAATAAATAAATTACCCAGTCTCAGGTATGTCTTTATTAGCAGCATGAGAACAAACTAACACAGACCTTTAAATATGTGCAGTGTGCTGCATGTCAATTATACCTCAATAAAGCTGTTAAGATTAAACTAAACGAGAAAACAAACAAAAAAACGGAGGCTTAGAAATCTTGACTAAGTCTGCAGAAGTAGGTGGTGGTGTAGCCAAAATGCACACTCAGATGAGTCCATGTCATGCCGAAGGCCATGCCTCTGATGGTGCCTCACTTCTTTATTCTCTCTTCTGTATAATTGAGATGGTAATACTTGTTCCTTAGGAATGGGGGTACATACTAGATCCTCAATATGTGGTCATTTCCTTCCCTTTACCGTTTTAGGCCTACCGACTAGCCAGTTTCTAAGTATCCTAGAGCATATTCTGTTTTACAGAACCTGAAAAGTATTATTTTCTTCATACAAGAGAGAAAGGCATCCAAGAAAAATACCATATGAAGCCAACAGAGTAGTGAATAGTCCTTACCTTCAGGTATTCTCAGCTATAAATGTCCCAGGCTATAAAATGCAAAGCAACACCCAGGATCAGATATACATGCTTTATTCTCAGAAATCTAGGCTGGTTCATTTTGGTGCCTCGTGATGAGAGACAGTTTCCAGGAACATATAGGGGGAGGCAAGCATGTGGAAGCTACCCCATAGTTAGAAACAATGATATGAAAAATGATTGCTGTATCCAAGGTCACAAAGCTCTTTTGACTGATATGCCATGCTTGGGTCATAGTGGTGAAATGAAACAGAACAGTACTCCTGGCTGGTCAAGAAACCCATCTGTTTCCAGGATTTCCTCAAAAGAAGACAGCCGTTTATGTGTTTTTATCCTTTGTCATCAATGTATTCATGTGTTTAGAAAACAGTATCTTCTATTCCTGGATAAATTGAAAATAGCTTGAAAAAAGAGTCCTCATTTCCAGTTTCCCCTGGAATTCTTCCCAGGATACTATATACCATGGCTTCCCTATCTTGGATGGGGCTGCCCTAGGCCCTGATTCGAGTTCACTTTGGATTTACTTCCTGTTTCTTGACCTCTGTGTTCGTTTCTTCCACCAAAGTTGTGCATGTTTCATGATCACATCAGCTTATGTTGGTCACATCAATCAACTTAGGGAAATAGGAATAAATAACTCAAGCAAAAAATAAAAATAAATAAATAAACAACAACAAGAGGTGGGAGAATAGTAGATGTCTTAATCCTCGGTTTGTCACTATAAAACACCATCCAGTTCATCAACCTGCAGGCAAACTACCAGTAAGAAGTGAATTTAAGATTTATAGTCACAGTTTCATAAATGCTAAGCATAGCAAAGACAGCCAGATGCAATCCAGTTCCACTGCCATGTACCAACTCTATATTTGAGGCAAAGTAGTTTGACTTCCCTGAGCCTCAGTTTTCTCATTTGCAAAATGAGAATAATAGATAGTTCCTGTCTTGTGGAGCTGTGATGAGATGCTAGTACATGTAGTAGATGCTTAGCAAATGAGAGTTGCCTTCTTCTTACTTCTTCCTTCTGTCCATCTTTATCTAATTTGGCTTATGAATTTGCTCCAGTTAAATGCTTCAGGGGAGATGAAAATGTGAATGTCAATCAACCTAGAAAGAAAGTGCTTATGCGCTATGACCCATGGAGAACAATTAGTCCTCAAAAGCACTGAGCGAGTAGGCAGTTGTGGCCTGCAGCCACATTTTGACACTGAATCATGTCCTGTTTAGCATTGTTCACTAATTGTTTCAAGTTATTTCCCCTCTCTGAGATTCAGTTTCCTAGCTAGTTGTAGCTTGGATGAGATCCTCTTTAAGCCCTGTCTAATTCTTCTCAGTTCTCTTTTCTGCTCCTGTACCCCCATTTACATATAAAAACTCAGAAAATAGAAACAACTATGGAAAGCTAAGCAAATCCCTTATACAGAGCTCAGATTCTCTCCAGTAGATATCCAGGCACAGTTTGGGGCCTCTGGCTGCTGCCCAGAACTCTCACCATTGGGACCATCCTATTATAATACAAAGTCAATGTCTGTGACACTCAATCTCCACCCCTCAGCAAGCATCTGATGACAAGAGGAACTTCTGAGCTCAGGGGTTCAAGACCATCATTCAGAACAGTTCCACTAGAATAAGTTGGTTCAGAGAGTCGCTGAAATGGTCACACTTTGTGCTTACTCTCAAGAACCGTGCTTCTAAACTTTAGCTATGCATCAGAATCAGCTGGGGAGCTTTCAAAACAGCAGAGATCATAATTATATTTGGTTTAGGATGGGGCCTGGGCAGTGGTATTTTTTAAAAGATCCCCTGGCAATTGTAAGTGCATTCAAAATGGAGAATTATTGATTTAGGTCGGATACGGGAGTGTAATTATTGGGGCCCACCTCTGAGTTTCTGGACACACCTGCAATAACCCTGACAGGCTCTAAGTAGGACTGATGTTGGATGAATCAATGGATGAATGAACAAATAACTGTGAGATAGTATAGTGGAAAGAGTGTTGGGCTAAAGGCCAGAAAACCATATTCCCATCCCTGGTCCAATCACTGTGTGAGTACTGTACCAGCAATTATTTTCCCTGAGCCTCAATTTACTCTCTTATGAAAAAGGGATAATAATATATGTTTTATATGAAGATAGTGCATGTCAAAGTGCTTTGCATATGTGTACATTATATTGAGAAATTGTTAAAAAATAAATCATAACAGCCATCCTAGCCTACTGTTTTTTTTTTTAAATAAAACCTGGAAATGTGAACTAATGCAGAAATTGACTGTAAGGTCGGAGTGGGAAGCAGACTCCACACTGCAGCCATGTGGTTCATGTTCTCCTAGTTCAAGCCCAGTGTGATTACTGTTTTGGGGGATTGCTATGTTTGTGCCCGCCACCAAATTCATATGTGGTAGCCTAATCCCCAGTGTGATGGTATTTGGAGGTGGAGATGTTGGGGGGTATTAATGCCCTTATAAAGAAGAGCTCCCTATCCCCTTCCATCATATGAGGATACAGCAGAAGGCATCATCTATGAACCAGGAAGCAGGTCGTCATCAGACACGGAAACTGCCAGCACCTTGATCTTGGACTTCTCAGCCACTAGAACTATGAGCAATATATTTTTGCTGTCTGTAAGCCACCCAGTTTATGATCTTCTTTTTTCTTTTTCTTCCTTTTTCATTACTTTTTTTTTTGACACGGAATCTTGCTCTGTTGCCCAGGCTAGAGTGCAATGGCACGATCTCGACTCACTGCAACTCTGCCTCCCAAGTTCAAGCCATTCTCCTGCCTCGGCCTCCTGAGTAGTTAGGATTACAGGCAAGCACCACCACGCCTGGCTAATTTTTTGTATTTTTACTAGAGACAGGGTTTCACCATGCTGGCCAGGCTGGTCTCGATCTCCTGACCTCAGGTGATCTACCTGCCTTGGCATCCCAAAGTGCTGGGATTACAGGTGTGAGCCACCACGCCTGGCCTTTAAAAACATTTTTTGAGATGGGATCTTGCTTTGTTACCCAGGCTGCAGTACAGTGGTACAATCTCAGCTCACTGCAACCTCCCTGTCCTGTGCTCAAACAATCCTCCAGCCTCAGCCTCCCAAGTAGCTGGGACCACAGGAGCTGCCACCAGGCCTGGCTATTTTTTATGTTTTTTGTAGAGACGAGGATTTCACCGTGTTGCCCAGGCTGGTCTCCAACTCCTGGGCTCAAGTGATCCCCCAACCTTGGCCTCCCAAAATGCTGAGATTACAGGCATGAGCCACCACACCTGGCCTGGTTTATGGTATTCTATTGTAGCAGCCCTGATGAACCAAGACAGGGATCATGAAGCCATGGTGACTGACCAATGTCCCAACCCCTGCCAACAAACCTTGCACCTCAGGTCCCACTAGGGCCCCTCCCCGGCTGCCTTGTTGCCATGTCCCTGTTTCTCAGCATAGTGCTGGCTCAGAGTAGGCAATCAGTGGATGCATGAATGATTGTCCTTGGATTTCTAACTCTGAGTGCAGCTTTATTACATGCCTCTCTGTCTTTTCTGTTGTGGCAACTTTCTGGACCACCCATCTGACGACTTTGGAGTGGTTTCTGCTGACTCCTCAGTTTGGATGTCCCCTACTGCCACCTGTGAGAAGCTCCCACTCTCCTGCCCCCAGCAATTTGGGTCCCCCACTAGTCAGACCAGTCTTGGCTCTTCATGAAGGGGTATGTGGAATTCAGACAAAACACATGGTGTTTGCCCAGGATCTTGCTGTTTTCATTTATGTTTTTAAATAACTTGTTTTTCTTATTACTACAAAGTAACACATGTTTGAAAAAATTTGGAAAAACCAGGCAAGCAAACATTAAGAAAGTACAAATCTTTCACAAATCCCTCAATCTAAGAGAATCACTGCTTAATGTTCTGAATTTTGTGTATCCACCACACATGCACACATGTATACATACATATTTAGAAAAATTGGGTCATCCTGTACTTAGCGATTTGTAACCTGCTTTTTCACTTAATAATGTTTCACTGCCTTGAAGAGTCATCTTGCCCTATTATTTACCTCGAGCCCCAGGTGTCCACTTCTACTGCCATGAGTTGCTTACAGTTATTTACAAACTGAGCAACATAAATTAGAACAGGACAAATCAATCAGGTGTGCAGGGCTTTTCTAGCTAACCGGTGCCTGGTAATGGGTGCTTTGACCAGTGGTGTCTGCTGAGCGACAAACCCTACATGTTATAAAATATTTGTTTCATCAAGAGCTCCAGGGCTCAGGCTGTAACAGAAACAACAAGTTTACGGAGCAGCCATATCCTTAAAACTGCTATGGTTTCTATGAAACTGGAAAATTCCATTGCCATAGCCAATGTCAACAGGCAAGAAAGGAATGCAGGCATCCAAAGGAAGGGAAGAATTTGATGCACAGACTATGGGTAACTGGCAACAATTCTGTGAAAATGACCAGAAGGCACCGGCTTCTGTCATCGGGGTCAGAAATGAGAGTCCAGGCATTGGCCCTCCCTGAAGCAGATAAGGTAGTAAGCATGTAATATATGTTTGTGTAAAGAAGAAACCTAGGCTAGGGTTCTGGCAGTGATGGAACTAGCTAACAGCATCCCAGGAGCCCCCAGCCCTCCCCTGGGGCCTTGTCCCCCAATCTTACAATGCTGCTTGGCCAAGTGCCCACGTGCCCACACCACAGGCCACCTGGAGATTCTTGCAGATGCTGTGCCTCAGAATGGGAAGCTTGATGGCTGCTGAAGGGAGGAGGTAGGGGCTTGCAGGGAGAGAGCTGGGATTCAGACTGAGAGAGAGTGAGTGGGTGTCACACGCATCACATGTCACACAAGGAGAGATTACATTCAGATCCCTTCTAAGTTCACACTTCCCACCAAAATTATTGCAGAAGTCTCTGAACTGGGCCCCCTTGTTTCTTGATGCCTTTCTTCACTATCCATTAACCAAAATGCCACCCACAGTGATTTTCAATTACCTATCTAATTAGATATTTCTTATTTAAAATATTCTTTTCTTCTATTTATGGAAAGCAAGTAGTACCTGCACATTGTTTAAAAATCAAACACAACCAAAAGGTCCATAATGAAAAACATTAGTCTCCTGTCTCTGCTCCCCACCCACTCCCTACTGACTTGCCCCAATTCTGGCTACCAAAGGCGACTACTCCTAAACATTTTCTTGTTTTTTTTTTTTTTTTTTTTTTGGCAGTTCTGGTGCTTAGCTTCATATTTCTAAATATCATACTTATATTATTATTTCCTGACCCCTCAATTTTAAACTTTAAAATGTCTCCTTTTTATGTAGATGAGGATCTTAAAAAATATATAAACAGCTTTATTGAGGTATAAGGGACATAGAATAAACTGCATGTATTTAAAGTGTACAGTTTGGCCAGGAGTGGTGTCTTGCACGTGTAATCCCAGCAGTTTTGGAGGCTGAGGTGGGAGGATCACTTGAGCCCAGAAGTTCAAGACCAGCCTGGGCAACATAACGTGACCCCATCTCTACAAAAAAAGAAAAAATCAGCTGGGTATTTTGACACCCTGTCAGAAAGAAAGAAGAAAGAAAGAAGAAAGAAAGAAGAAAGAGAGAAAGAAAGAAAGAAAGAAAGAAAGAAAGAAAGAAAGAAAGAAAGATTAAGAAAGAAATAAATATTTTGTGCTAGAAAAAAAAAAGAACAATGAATAAGCACATGAAAAGATACTAGCACTAGAGAAATGCAAACTAAAACCACATTAGAATAGCCAAAATTTAAAAACCTGACCATACCGGATGTTGGCAAAGATATAGAGGAACTAGAACTCTCACACTGCTAGTGGAAATACAAAATGATAGAGCTAATTTGGAAAACAGCTTGGCAGTTTCTTAAAAAGGTAAACATGCACTTATCATATGGTAGTGTATGATTCAGCTACTCTACTACTAGGTATTTACTCACTAGAAAAGAAAGCAGATGTCCATACAAAGACTTGTATAGGAATATTCATAACAGCTTTATTTGTAATAGCCCCAAACTGGAAACAACCTAAATGTCCATTAATGCTGAATGGATATACAAGCTGTAGTATTAGGTTGGGGCAAAAGTCATCGCAGTTTTTGCCATTGAAAGTAATGGCATAAACCGCTATGACTTTTGCACCAACCTAATATATCCATACAGTGGGCTGCTATTCAACAATATAAAGGAATGAACTATTGATATATGCAACAACCTGGATGAATCTCAAAGTCATTATGTTGAGTGAAATAAGCTAGGCCGAAAGAGTACATACCATGTGATTCCATTACATAAAACTCTTAAAAATGCAAGCTAACCAATAGTGACAAAAAACAGATCAGGGGTTGCCTGGGAATGGTGGCAGGAAAGAAGTCAGAGGAGGGGGTGGCTAAGGGATGAGAAAACTTCCAGAGGTGATAGATATGTTCATGTTTTTGATTGTCGTGATGGTTTTGTGGGTGTACCTAAGACCAAATGTATCAAATCACAGACTTTATTTATTTATATTTATTTTTACTGTTTTTAGAAACAGGGTCTTGCCCTGTAGCCCGGGCTGGAGTGCAGTGGTGTGATCATGGCTCACTGCAGTCTCAGACTCCTGGGTTCAAGTGATCCTCCTGCCTCAGCCTCCCAAGTAGCTGGGACTCCAGGCATGTGCCAACATGCCCAGCTAATTTTTTTTACTCTTTAATTTTTTTGTAGAGATGGGGTTTCACCATGTTGCCCAGGCTGGTCTCAAACTCCTGGGCTCAAGCAGTTTACCCACCTTGGCCTCCCAAGTATTGGGATTACAGGTGTGAGCCATGGTGCCCAGCTCATTCTGCCCTTATATTATATTGTTACATGATTATATTTATATTATATTGTTATATTTTATGACTATATATATTATTATTCAACCAAGGGGTCAAAATAAACATAACCCAAAATATTAATTATTGGTTAATGATATCAGTGTTAATGATATCAGATGCTACCTGATGTGATGCATTCAGAAAGATACTACATTACAGTTGAAGTAATCTTGCCTAAAATGCATAATTTAAATCACATCATAAGACAAAATCAGACAAACACACAAGGGAAATTCTAAAACACAGCAAGCTTGTACTTTCCAAGAAAAGCCAATATCCAGAAAGACAAAGGAAAGCTGAAGAACTGTGACATTGGATTGTATCCAAGACAAGATGTTTCCCTGTTGAAAGGCCATATCTAGCTCTAGACTTTTCTGGACTGGGTAAGCCTTAGCGTCCAAGAGGTTTGGGGAAGAACATGGCGGCAGAAGTTTTTAGGCAGCAGTGGGTGGGAAATTCAATGAATTCTGGAATCACAGATCAGGAGGTACACGACGTGGTGCCTAGGGTGAGGTATAGGGGCAGGGGCATGGAGCTTTCATGCCCTCTCTCAGCAGGCAATGCTCTGGGAGCCTCCACGTGTTCAGCTAGCCAGAAGTTCCTTATTCCTCTATCTTCTTTGGTGAAGTGTCTATTCAAATATTTTGCCCATTTAAAAAATTGTGTTTTTTTCTTTTCTTTTTTTTTGAGATGGAATCTCGCTCTGTCCCCCAGGCTGGAGCGCATTGGCGTAATCTCTCGGCTCTCTGCAAGCTCCGCCTCCCAAGTTCACTCCATTCTCCTGCCTCAGCCTCCCGAGTAGCTGGGACTAAAGGCGCCCGCCACCACGCCTGGCTAATTTTTTGTATTTTTAGTAGAGACGGGGTTTCACCGTGTTAGCCAGGATGGTCTCCATCTCCTGACCTAGTGATCCACCCACCTCGGCCTCCCAAAGTGCTGGGATTACAGGCGTGAACCACCGTGCCCGGCCTGTTTTTTTCTTATTATTGAGTTTGGAGAGTTTGTCATACATTCTGTATACAAGCCCTTTATCAGATATGTAGTTTGCCAAGATTTTCTATGGGGCTTGTCTTTTCATTCTCTTAACAGTGTTTTTAGAAGAGCAGAAGCTTAAAAATTTATAAAGTGCAATTTATCAATTTGTGCTTTTTGTGCTGCCTAAGAAAATGTTTGCCTAACCCAACTTCATGAAGTTTTTCTTCTATGTTTTTTTCTCAAAGTTTTATAATTTTAGCTTTTACATTTAGGTCTGAAATACATTTTGAATTAATTTTTATACACGGTGTGAGATATGGATCAGTTATTATATTTTTTTGCATGTGGGTATCAAGTTGTTCCAGCTCAATTTGTTGAACAAACTGTCTTTCCTATATTAAATTGCCTTTGTATCTTTCTTGAAAATCTATGGTCCCTATATGTGTGGGACTATTTTTGGACTCTGTAATTCTGTATTCTGTTTCATTGATCTATTCATCTGTGTTTACATCAATGCTAAACATATTTTATTACTGTCGCTTTATAGTAAGTCCCCAAATCAGGTAATATTAGTTCTCTAACTTTGTCTTTTTTGTTTTTCAAAGTTGTTTTGGCTCTTCTAAGTCCTTTGCATTTTCATTAAAATCAACATCAATTTCTACAAAGACTCCTGCTATGATTCTAATTGGGATTTCATTGAATCTTTATATTAATTTGGGAAGAATTGACACATTAAAAAATATTAAGTCTTCTGATCCTGGAAAATCAAATCTGAAATACGACCAAGCATGGTGGATCATGCCTGTAATCCCAGCACTTTGGGAGGCTGAGGTGGGAGGATCACTTTAGCCCAAGAGTTCAAGACCAGCCTGGGCAACATAGTGACACCTTGCCTCTATTTAAAAAAAAAAAAAAGGCTGAGATGCTGAAATACTCAGTTACAGAACCGCTTTTTTCTCTTATTTTCTAATATTTTTATAACATAGTTACATCAATAGATAGTATTTTCTAAGAATTTGCCATGTGCCAAGAACTGTGAAATATTTAGTTTAAATCTTACAAAATTCTACCAAGTTAATACTATTATTAGTTCTATGTCACAGATGATGAAACTGAGAATCAAAGAGATTAACAGACTTGCTTCAGAACACATAGCTAGTAAATGGTGCAGCCAGACTTACTTTATATTACTTTTATAGTTTTAAGACCAGACTCTGTAAATTGCCTTCATCTAAACCCTCAAAGCTAAGCTTTATTTGAACAAAATCCCACCAATTATACCTGTCCTTCCAGCTAGCTCCAGCTTTTACTAAATGAGATAACCAGTGGGAGAGAAGTTCATGGAATTGAGAGGAAAAAAAAACAAAAAAACAGCTTCAAGTGAACCTGTAGCTCAGTCCCTGGACTGGCATTGCCTGCAGGGGTGGCCCCTTGGCCTGGACATGGGACCTGAAATGTGGGAAGCTGGTTTCTTTTTCTTTTTCTTTTTTTCTCCTTTTTTTTTTTTTTTTTTTGTACTTCAGAGACACCAGAATTAACATTATTTTTGAATTGGGGAAAAAGGAAAAAAAGAAAAGAAGCTGTAGAGCAATGCTCTTTCCTCACTAACGACGTCTATGTGAACTTCTATGGTTCACACTATCCTTGAGGTTTATCACATCTGAACCTGAAAATCACTTCCTAGTTTGACTTTAACTCCATGAATCACCCCTTGTGCTCCACGGTCACTCCTCCAAACAAGACAGGGAGGCTGAAACTAAGAGGAAAATGACTTCCAGGGAGTCTCAGAAACAGAAACTTTTCATATTGAGAATGATTTCTCTAAAAAGTAGATCTGAATTAGACAGCACAATGTTGTTCCTTAAGGTTACTGGTAAACAGGAAGTGCAGCCTGAGGCCCAGCACGCAGAGATTCAGGAAAAAGAGAGGGTATTTGGCGGCTGTCAAAATTTTACATTACTTCAATTTTGATTTAGGGAGGTGGAAAGTTCCAATCTGCGTCAAAACACCCCTAAGGGGACAACAGGAAGATAGAATGGGAACTTTGGGTTCTGACGTAATACAATTACTCCACCAATACTGTCTGGTACTTAGCTCTTGAGACCCAAGAGGTGTCTTCAGATTGAAAGGACTACACACCAAAAGGCAAGTTGGAACTGTTGCATATTTCAGGGGTAAAGAACAAAAGCATCACGCATTGCTTCTGAAAATCAAATTAGAGAGGAGGGTGAGAGTGAGCTATGGAATTTTGTCATCATTTCTTGTCTTCTCTGTTGAGAAGTAAATAAGTAGATCTTTCCTGATTCATCAGACTTTGAAGCACACACACACATAAACCCTAAAAATCCTATCAGAGAGAATCTGAACGTGAGATAGGATGCAGCACATAAATAAAAGCAATTCTACAAGTGATGAAGAGATGGAAGACTCAGATAGCATGCACAGGAGTGTTTACTACGTAAGACAGACAGCTTTGGACCTAGATAAAGAAGACAGAGTAGTTATTGCCTGGGCTCAGCCATCGAGATAAAGGCTGGTGGGTACCCTGGGAAATTGCAAGCAAAATATTACAGCTCATGGAAGGTCTCTGCCCAAGAGCAGATAGGAACTCAGTAAAGCAATAACCTTGAGACTGTCACGTATCAGAGCCTGAGATGAAAATGGCCTGCCTCTAATGTCGGGTCTGAGTGGTGGGAGGAAAACTGGCACCAGCAGAACGTGGATTGGCCTATGGGCAAAATACAAGAGGGAGCAATAAAACAAACGTTTCAAGGTAGGAAGAGATTGTTGGTGATGGACTGCTGGAAAGAGATTTGGGAAAACATTTTATTACTTTTGGATGCTGACAGCCAATGTATCATATCAAAGTTTCCTGATGGTGTAGTAATAACAAAGGCAAAGCAATAATAAAGGACAAGGCAATGAAATAAAAAAAGTTTTATTTTATTTAGTTACTAGGGTTGGCAAAGGCACATGTGGTGCAATGCAAATAAATGGTGAAGTCCAGTGTGACAGGAAGAGAGGGGAAAGTGTGAGAACCAAAAAGGAATGAGGAAAAACTAGGGGTTAGAATTTATCGTTTAGGCAAAGAATGAGAAAATTTTGTGAGACATTGGGAAATTGGACGCATTCAGGGATCTTGATCCTTTTCTAGAGAAGAACCCTACTGTCCTTTATTATTATGTCAGTGAACACATGTAGGGGGTCTCTAAAGTCAAGGGGTCATCCCCACAATGAGAGAACCCAATAATAGCTCTGCCAAATACCACAGAGACCCCCAGCTTCTGAGATCCCCAAGCTTTGTGGTTCCTGGGTAAGGAGACACAGGAACAGCAGTGTAGGATTTGGTATTGGCCTTTTTAATCCCTAGACATTGAACATGTGAGATTTTGCACAGACTTGAAGCCTGCATAGATCTGACTTGGTGTTTTTCAGACTCTGCTCCTCACCTTCTCTGTATCTAGGTCTTTGCTGGAGCCCTGTGTATGATGAACCATGGCTTTCCTACCTAGGCTCCAAACCCAGTGCTTCTAATCCTGCCTTCCAGATTTTACTCTCAGTTGATCCATTGGCATCCTATCCCAGGATCATCAATTCAGAATCTCCATCATGGTTGGGTGCAGTGGCTCATGTTTATAATCCCAGCACATTGGGAGGCCACGGCAAGATCCCTTGAATCCAGGAGTTTGAGACCAGCCTGGGCAATGTGGTGGCTGTCTCTACAAAAAATAAGAAAAAGAAATTAGCCTGGCATGGTGGCACGTGCCCATGGTGCCAGCTACTTAGGAGGCTGAGGTAGGAGGTTCTCTTGAGCCTAGGAAGTTGATGCTGCAGTGAGCCAGGATCCTGCCACTGCACCCCAGCCTGGGTGACAGAGCAAGATCCTGTCTCAAAATAAATAAAGAATCTCCATCACCAATGAGTATTTACTGGGTGACCACAAGGTACAATAACTCCCCACATACACTCTGAGGTGGAAGAAAAAAAGACCAGTTTGGAAAAAGGATACATTTACAAACAGATAACTTCTCTCATACCCCACAGAAAAGTCAATGACTTTCTCCTTTTATCTTAATCACCACAACCACCATTATTGTCGTCATCATCACCATCATCATGATACAAATAGGTATTCCACTTGTGGCTCAACTAGGCTGAGAGCTTTATGTGTAATATGTTATTTAATCTTTCTCCCAATATTGCAAAGAAAGCACTATTTATCATCCCCTTTGTACAGATGAGGAAACTGTGGGTTAGTTTGCTCAAGGCTAAGCATCTGGGGAGTGCCACACCCGGCAGTCAAGTCCCACACTCTTGCTTAAATCTTCTACTTCTCCTTATCGTCTTATTTTTCCTAGCTCAAACATGAGTTCCCCTACAGGTTCGGGTGAGGTACATAGTAGGTATTCAATAAATAATATTTGTTCAGTTTATTTGAAATGGACTCACTGATGCTCACAGCTGCATCATGAATCCACTGGCTTTATGGAGTCTGCTTTGGAGGGTTTTATCTTCATCACTTCATCCTTTCTTTCTTTTTGAGATAGAGTCTTGCTGTGTCACCTAGGCTGGATTGCAGTGGTGTGTGGATCCCTTCTTTTTTTTTTTTTTTTGAGACGGAGTCTCGCTCTGTTGCCAGGCTGTAGTGCAGTGGCGCGATCTCAGCTCACTGCAACCTCCACCTCCTGGGTTCAAGCAATTCTCCTGCCGCAGCCTCCCGAGTAGCTGAGACTACAGGCGCACACCACCACGCCCAGCTAATTTTTGTATTTTTAGTAGAGACGGGGTTTCACCATGTTGGCCAGGATGGTCTCGATCTCTTGACCTTGTGATCTGCCCCCCCTCGGCCTCCCAAAGTGCTGGGATTACAGGTGTGAGCCACCGCGCTGGGCCTGTGGATCCCTTCTTTCATCAGTTGAGGTCCTCCAATCAGCTGGCCAGCTTTGAACTATGTGAAGTAACACATTTTCAGGCTTCAAGCCCTGGGCCACTGTGACCCAGTGTGGGGAGAAGCACAGAGCAAATTCTCATTATTGGCAGCTCAATATTTTATCCACAGTAGATGGGGACATACAAGACTCCGAGGCACTGGTGGCTGCCAGCCTGACTCAGTGTCTTGGCACTCTTTATGATTGTCACGGAAAAGCTGAATCCAGAATGAACATCTGCCCAGGCTAGTCAGAGAGGAAACAGCTCTTGGTTAGCTAATTAATTGCTTTTTCATCTGCATCAGATGATTCCGTTTTAGTGCAGTGGCTTGAACACAAGGGCCTGGGAGCCTGGATTCACTCTTTTCACATTTCCCAGGTGGCAATAGTAGGTCCTTGTACCTCCCAGCCCAGGTCCTATCCTGTCTGGATGGCGCCTTGAAGAAGAAAAGGACCTCACATTTGTCTAAGCGGACTTGTTCTTTCTTGAAAGAGTGAGCATCTGAGCTGGAGGCCTTTATAGCCTACAGTTTTTGAGAGTGGGGCCCACGTGTGCCTCTCACTTTAGTTCAGATGACTTCACCCATGATGTACCCAGCACCCACTGCATGTAATGATAGAACACGGGTTCTTCCAACCTAGTCTGATGTGTGTGTGTGTGTGTGTGTGTGCACGCGTGATGTGAAAGGGGAGGGCAACGGATACGATTTATACATAGATGCAATAATGGAACAATTCAAAATAATGTATGTTCAAGGGCTAAATTGCTTAGTAGTTGTGCAGCTGCAGGGAGAGACCAGTTACAGCCACAAAGTCCTTGGAGGATAAAAGAAATTTAGAGAAATGAAGAGGACCTTCCTGGAAGGACAACATATACTGACTGGTGGAGGTGGCACTAAAAATCCTGAGTGTGAGGAGGGCTAGGCTTTGTATAGTATAGTCTGGGCAGTAAGAAGACTCACTGTAATAGAGCCCAGGGTTCATGGTAGGGAACCCCATGTTTCCTCCTCCTAGCATGTTTCCAGAGCCTTCAAGGCATCACCGGCCCGTGTTCCAACTGTCCCCTGCATACAGTTCTCTCAAGCTGCTTAGCCCTTTATAACTGTGTTTCCCATTTTTAGACAGTAATCTCCTTGAAGCTGAGGACCATGACTTATTTGTCTTTGCCTGGCACAGAAAACAAGATCCATAAATGCGTGTTGAATAAATGAATGAATAAACACTTTATTGGAGGGGAATTGAATGAATAGGCTGGTTCTAGAATGAAATATGCAGTTTGTGCCAGGCATTCTGACTCATTCTGCCTTCAGATGAACAGGGGTGGCATTTTGGGCTTAATTTAATTTATTCAATCATTTATGTACGCAAAAATTGTGTATTGAAAGCCTACTATATTCTCGACACTAATATAGGAGCTGTTTTATCAACAGTGGTAAAACAGATAAACTCTTACTCAGGTGGAGCTGACATTCTTATAAGAAGGATAGATAGGCAGGGCACATGGGCTCACGCCTATAATCCCAGCACTTTGGGAGGCCGAGATAGGCAGATCACGAGGTCAGGAGATCGAGACCATCCTGGCTAACATGGTGAAACCCCGTCTCTACTAAAGATACAAAAAAATTAGCTGGGCATGGTGGCGGGAGTCTGTAGTCCCAGCTACTCGGGAGGCTGAGGCAGGAGAACGGCGTGAACCCGGGAGGCGGAGCTTGCAGTGAGCCCAGATGGCACCACTGCACTCCAGCCTGGGCGACAGAGCAAGACTCTGTCTTAAAAAAAAAAAAAAAGGATAGATATTCAGGTCTGCTGGAGAATTAGTGAGGCTCCGTGCAAAATGGAAATTTGGGGTCTTTTGTTCAAATAGCAGTAGAAGAGTGTTGTTAAAGGTACTAAAATATAAAGCTTTTTTTGTTTGTTTGTTTTCTGCAGTTTCCCTCTCAACTTGTCATGGCATTTTAAAATTTGCTATATAAGATCCTTCTAAGAAAAATGATCATTTAAAAATTGTCACCATAAATTTTATCATTTATGTTTATGTTGTATAATGCCAGTTTTAAATATAAGCATAAGAATGTTTAATGAAATTACAAAATTCATATTTTATAGCTCATACATGTGTATGGACTTAGTTTTTAGCAGAACAGTGAAAACTCTGCATAAAACTAATCCAATGATTTTTATTTCATTTCCTAATATATGACGTCCTACCAACACCGCTTGCCTTTGGCATGCTGATGAGGGAAGAAGGTCTAAAAAGACTATGGGTTGCCCAATCTTTCCCTTTCCTTCTATGCGATTATTTTCGGTGTATGTGTATAATTGAGGCACTGACAGTCCCCCGAGGCAACATGAGAACTTGCTTCAAATGTAGAAAGAAAGTAATGGAGTTCTAAGAAACACAAATGACCACGGAACCCTATCATAGCTTCTTTTTCTTTTTTTGAGACGGAGTCTTGCTCTGTCCCCCAGGGCTGGAGTGCAGTGGTGTGATCTTGGCTCACTGCAACTTCCACCTCCACGGTTCAAGCAATTCTTGTGCCTCAGCCTCTGGAGTAGCTGGGACTACAGGCACGTGCCACCAAGCCCGGCTACTTTTTTGTATTATTAGTAGGGACAGAGTTTTGCCATGTTGCCCAAGCTGGTCTTGAACTCCTGAGCTCTGACAATCCACCCGCCTCGGCCTCCCAAAGTGCTAGGATTACAGGCGTGAGCTACCACGCCCGGCCTCTATCGTATCTTTTCTTACTCCCTGCACTATATTAGGATTGGCTTAGAATGTGCCTTTCTAGAACCACTGTATATTTAAAAAGAACCACAAAACCTTTGACCTTCTTTCCACTATGTCTTTTTCCAGTATGTGTCTTCATAAAAGGGAGCTCTGAAAAGCCCACAACAGTCTTGTAGATGTTCATTAGAAAAGCTTAGACCCAGAATATATGCTCACCTGAATGGATCAGTGATATGGGAATTAAAGCATTCTTGAGTGAAAAGAATGAGTGTTTTTGTCTTTGTGGCAAGGGTGTTGGGGTGATGCTAGAGGATATGCGACAATGTGTGTGGGTGGTGAGTGCATGTCATGCCTGGGCGAGGTTTAGAAGGGGTGTGGTATGTGTTCCTGTGTGTATGCCCTGTGTGTGTGTGTGGGGGGGGGGGGTGGTATTTGTGGCACATGTTTTGTGTGTCTGTGTGATTGGTAGATACGGTTTGTGGTGTGTTTGTGTATGTGTGCAATATGAAATGAATATTAGTTTTAGTTTTTTCAGCACACTTTTCCTTTGGGCTGTGTAGCCCACATCTTTTGTTTCCCCTGAAATGCCAGTCTGTTCTCATGTTCTTCTAAGTAAAATAACATGCAGCTTTTAGACATTCACAAACAAAACCCAGTGGTTTTCATCTGAGTCAAGTGCTCCCTGGGGGTTTGCTTTTTTTTTTTTCTCCTCTCCTTCCTGTAAATCCATTTTATGCGTTGGAGCTAGAAGATGACATCTTGTTACATCATGTTAGACAGCACCATAATTTTTTCCAGCAAACCATTTCCAATCTGGCTAAGCAGACAGAACTGAACAATGACAACCGAGCAGAAATAAAGGATCGGCTCACAGCCCTGCAGGGTGGACTCGGAGGAGCCTTGTCCCCAGATCTGAAGTTGACTCACCGTGTTTTAAGTTTTAACTGCTTAGATTGGGGAGGAAGAAATCTGTTCAGGTTCACAGCTCTTCCAGTGATAATGCACAGTCTTTCTCTGCTGGAGCTGAGGATGGCTGTTGCGGGGAGGGGCCTCTGCAAGGGGAGGGAGCAATAGGGTGAGACTGATGGTTTGCCTGAGGTCCTTTCTATACTATGCACAGGTCAGGCCTGTCTTTTGCTTTCCAGCTGCAGCTGCTATTTATAGTCCTATCTCTGTTTGCTATTCTGCCTGTGACCCCTGTAGTCAGCCCAAGGCCTGTGTTTAAAAAGAGCTCTTCTATGCTCATGTTGAAGCCCATCACGGAGACTTTCCTTTAGCAGTCTGCGTGCCAAAACTCAGTGAAAGGGCTCTGCAGGTCCCCTCCCCACCTCCTGGTATGCGGTGCATCAGATTGGGTGTCTGGGTTCCCTCAATGCTGCCATGCATCTCCACCAGCAGCCTGTGTTGTGGTGAGAATTAGTTCTAGGTGGGAGTTGTGCTATGTCTCTTACATCTTATTGTGGGTGATCTGCCAGAATGCCCCTTCCAAACAAATCTCATTATGTCAGCCTTTGGCCTAAAAATATTCACTACCTTACTAGCTGTACTGCCTAGATAACTAAGACAAAAAACTTTAAGATCTATGAAGTCAGGGATGTGTATGAATACCAAACTCAGAACCAGGAGATCCAAGTTTGAACCATAATTCCAAGCTGTGTGACTCTGAGCAAATCAGTGACATTCTCTGAGCTTCCCCATTCTGCTTGCAAAGAGATTGCCTGCTTCGCGGGAGTGGGGATGCTGCAAGGACTAGGATGAGAAAGTAACCCGGAAGCCTCCCTACTTGCACATTCTGCTATCTCAACTTCTCAGACTTCCCAAAAGAATGTGGCAACAAATGAAGGTGGGGAGGAATTGAGATGCTCTGGAGATCACAAAGAAAAAGATTTCTAGGTGTGACTCAATCAGCCAGTAACGAATTTTTTTTAAATTGAAAAATACTCAAGATTGAAACTTAGAAGGTATGTGTATATATTGTAAATTTAATATAGGTCAATAAAAATCAGTTGAACACATATTGCATGCCAGTCAATGTAGTCAACACCAGAGATATCAAGAAAAACACACAGAAATAATTAAAACAAAAAGTTTTTGTGATTCTTACCACAAAAAAGGGAAATTATATCAAAACAACCACAAAAAGGATCCAGAACTCAATCTCACCATATAAATTTAAAATGTGATAAATATGAGAGTAAGAAAAGATTATTTAATAAGAACTATTTGTATCGCTGGTCATAAATTTGGAAAATGTTTTGTTTAGATCAATTCTTTATATCATATAATATAGAAAATGGCAATTGGGCTAAGAATTATATATAAATAGACAAATTATATGACAAAACTACAAAAATTCAGCATAAAACAGCCAGATCAATAGAGAAATAGGTTCTCAATTTTGGAGCAATAGAATAAATCATGAAGATTGACAGGCCCAAATAAATATTTTAAGAGCTTCCAAGTAATGAAAGCTGGTAACTCTAATATAAAATGCCAACAGAGGCTGCAGAAATATTTTTATCAATCATGGTAAAGAGTACTGATACTTTAAAAATTGCTCATTAAAAAATATAAAATAAAACATTAAGATTTCAATAGGTGAATAAAAAAAGAACAAGTAATTTACAAACAAGAAATATAGATTGCCCATAAACCCCAGAAAAAATTGGTCTTCATAATTAAATAAAGGTAGACTACAGCAACATTGAAACATCAATTTACATTGTTAAATTAAGACAAGTTAAAATGTGACGGTCAATGATGGTCTGGTTGTGGGTGACACTGGAGAGTCATACATTACTGATGCCAGTGTGAATTCTTACAACCTGTTTGAAAAATAAAATGACGATGCATATCAAAACCCATAAAAATGTTCACACCCTTTGAGCTTAATTTTGCTCTCCAAAGAGTTTATACTAAGGAAGAAATCAAAAACAGAAAAGCTTCATGATTGACATTGTTTAAATTTTGTTTAATAGTCAAAATTGATAATAAACTAAATGCTGAACAAAAGGGGCACAGCAAGGAAAATTATGATGACTATGAACCTTAAGAACACTGTGTAGGTATTAAAATAATGATAATAAAAAGGTTAAAATATAGAAATGTTTATGATAAAATAACTAAAATGAGTGGCCCATGGATCACACCTGTAATCCCAGCACTTTTGGAGGCTGGGGCAGGAGCACCACCTGAGGCTAGGAGTTTGAAACCAGCCTGAGCAACATAGTAGTACCTCGTCTCTACAAAATTATTTTTTAAAAATTAGCTGGGCATGGTGGTGTGAGCCTGTGGTCCCAGCTACTTGGGAGGCTGAGGCCAGAGGATCACTTGAACCAAGGACTTTTGAGGCTGTAATGGGCTATGACTGTGCCACTGCATTTCAGCCTGAGCAGCAGAGGGAGACCCTATCTCTAAAAAAAAAAGATAAAAGATAAAGTAAAAAAAAAAAAAAAGTAAAAAAAGCCAAAGTAAAAAAGTGTTATATTATATAATATCATTATAATATATTATATTATAATAATTATATATAATAATTACAATTATGTAGAATGAGTTATACATTTTAACAGAACCAAAAGAAAATACGCAATAGTGTAAAAATAGTTGTATTACATTTTGCGATTATGATTGTTTTTTAATTAAAAAGAAAGATTCCTTAATTGTGCTGTACTGACTTTTGATTTGGCAAAAAAAAAATTTTTTTTAATTAGCAAGTAAAAATTGTATATATTTATGATGTACAACATGACACTTTAATATATGTATACATTGTGGAATGGCTAAATCAAGCTGTTTAACATGTGCATTACTTCACATACCTTTTTTTGTGGTGAAAACACTTAAAATCTATACTCTTGGCAACTTTCAAGGATACAGTATATTGTCATTAACTGTAGTCACCATGATATACAATAGATCTCTTGAATTTATTCCTCCTAACTGAAATTTTGTGTCCTTTGGTCAACATCCCCCCATTTCCCCCACCCCACCCCCGGTATCTGATAATCATCATTTTACTCTCTATTTCTGTAAGTTTGACTTTTTTTATACTCCATGTAAAAGTAGGATCATGTGATATTTGTTGCCCTGTGCCTGGCTTATTTCACTTGATATAATGTCCTCTGGGTTCATCCATGTTGCCACAAGTGACAGGATTTTCTTCTTTTTCAAAGTGGTTTAGTATTTCATTGTGAATGTATAATGCATTTCTTTATTCCTGTGTTGATGGATACTTAGATTGATTCCATATCTTGGCTACTGTGAATAGAGCTGCAGCGAATATGGGAGTGCAGAGAGCTCTTTGACATACTAATTTCTTTTTCTTTTTTGAGACAGAGTCTTGCTCTGTCACCCCAGTTGCAGTGCAGCGGCACGATCTTGGCTCACTGCAACCTCTGCCTCCTGGGTTCAAGCAATTCTCCTGTCTCAGCCTCCCAAGTATCTGGGATTACAGGCACCCACCACCACACCGGGCTAAGTTTTGTATTTTTAGTAGAGAAGGGCTTTCGCCATGTTGGCCGGGCTGGTCTCAAACTCCTGATCTCAGGTGATCCGCCCACCTCGGCCTCCCAAAGTGCTGGGATTACAGGCATGAGCCGCCATGCCTGGCCTGACATACTAATTTCTTGCCTTTGAATAAATATCCAGTAGTGGGATTGCTGGATGGTATGGCGAGTCTATTTTTAATTTTTTAAGGAACCTCCCTATGGTTTCTCATAATGGCTGTGCTAACTTACATTCCTACTAACAGAGAACAGGGCTCCCTTTTCTCCATATTGTCACCAAAACTTACCTATCACTTTTTGGGTGATAGCCATGCTAACAGTTGTAAGTGACATTTTGTTGCGGTTCTAATGTGCATTTCCCTGATGATTAGTGAGTGATGTTGAGCAACCTGTTTGCCATTTGTATGTCTTCCTCTTTTTTATTAAAATTTTTTCTCTTAAATTTTATTTAATTGGTTTTTAAAATTTTTCTTGTAAAGACAGAGTCTCACTATGTTGCCCAGACTGGCCTCGAACTCCTGGCCTGAAGCAATCTTCCTGCCCTGCCTCAACTTCCCAACATGCTGGGATTACAAGCATGAGCCACAGCACCTGGCCCTTGGCCCATTTTTTAATCAAGTTGTTTGGTTTTTTTAAAGTATTGAGTTATTTGAGTTTCTTATACAATTTGGATAGGAAAAAAATATTAAAAAGAAGAGAAAAAATCCTCCTCATATTGGCCTGAACTTAAATTCTGGGTATATTTTTATTTTAGTTCTTACTACTTCTATTTTGACCTGCTGTTTGTAGACAGAGCCTCCCATCCTCATCCCCAGCTCCACCACAGGGCAAATTCCAATGATCTGGCTGCCACTGGCTTCCTGATGGAGCCCTTTGTGTTACCACGACCCTGGCAGCAAACAAGAAAGGAAATGCTTTATTCTGATCACTTCAGGATTTCCAGCTTCCCTTTCTCCATTCTTTAGCAGCATCCCTCTTGGCCCCACAGGGCCTGCTTGAGAAGGGCGCATGCAGCCAGCCCTGGTCACGTGCTCAGCTGTGTCACAATAGTGAGAGGAAAGATCAGGTTAGCTGTTTACCAGTACATAGTCTCAGCATAGGCAAGTGGCATGGAGATGGTTGAAAAAGAATTCCTGAAGGAATTAAGGGTTGTCTCTTATTCCTCTTCCTTTATATTTTCTAGTTTCTTTCTTAGTGCCAATCCTTGAGTCACTGTTCTTTTCTGTAAGTTGACCCTATGTGCACCTACACATCTGTTCAGCAGTCTTTTAGTGCTCCACTCCATTCCATGCCCACGGCTTACAAAGATGAACAAGATACAGTCTCTGATTTCAAGGAGCTTGCTCTCCAGCAGGAAAATAGATATTAAATCAAAATTCTTCCCTATAGAAATTTGCTGAGTCCCAAGAGTGAAATCTGGCTTCACACTCTGGGAAACATCAAGAAGGTTCTGGCCCACCCTGGACATTCAGAGATGGCATGAGATGGGGGGTTAGCAAGACAGAGATGGGTGAAGTGGGGTTGGAGAGGATGGGGTGCGATGAGATGGGATAAAGGATGCTTGAGACAGGGGAAAGAGTGTTAGCCAAGACCAGCCGGAAAGGAAACAAGCAGAGTGAGTTTAAGAAAAACTATCTTTCAGCTCCCTGGTGCTTTTAAAAACGAAAACTATTTTAGTGTCTGACACCAGGATCCACTCTTTTCAGTCCATTTATTTATTTATTTATTTATTTATTTATTTATTAATTTATTTACAGAGACAGTGGCTTGCTCTGTCATCCAGATGGAGTGCAGTGGTGCCACAATAGCTCACTGTAGCCCTGAACTCCTGAGCTTGAGGGATCCTTCTACCTCAGTCTTCTGAGTGCTAGGATGATGGGTGCATACCACCATGCCTAGCTACCCTTTCAGTCCTTTTAATTATCCAGCTCTGCTAGAGAAGCCTCTCTCTCTGACAGCACAGTTGGAGTAGAACACAGCGGAACCATCATAGCTCACTGTAACCTTGAACTCCTGGGCTCAAGCAATCAGCTTGCCTCAGCCTCCTGAGTAGCTGAAACTACAGGCAAATGCCTGTATTTTTATTTATTTACTACTTATTTATTTGTAGAGACTGGGTCTTGCTTTGTTGCCCAAGTTGGTCTCAAACTCCTGGCCTCAAGCCAAACTCCCACTTCTTCTCCTGAAGCACAGGGATTACAGGTCTAAGCCACCACGTCCAGTTCCAGGCAGTTTCTATTTGTGAAAATGCCTGGATGTTGTTAACTTTTCCTGGATGAATTCTGAGGTGTGTCTGAAGAACACAGGTTAATGTAATTGCTATATTTAAGAAAAAACTTAGTATTATCAAGTTTTCTGTATCTGAGGAATGAACCAATGAGTTTATTTCAAGAGATACATACAAGAAGGTAACAGTTTAAAAATAATAAATAATTGATTTTTAACAAGAGTGCCACGATCATTCAATAGAAAAAGATGGGTCTTTTCACCAAATGATGCTGAGACCACTGGATATCCACGTACAACAGAATAAATTTGAACCCCTCGTCTCACTTCATATACGATAATTAATTCAAAATAAACCGAAGAGTCAAATAGCAGAGCTAAAACTGTAAAACTATTAGAAGGAAACAGAGCTATACATCTTCATGACCTTGTATTAGGCAACGGTTTCTCAGATATGGCACTAGAGCACGTGGAAAAACAAACAAAAAAATGAATAAAAATAAAACCGAGAAAGTAGAGAAATTGGACTTTATCAAAATTAAAGACTTTTGTGAATCAAACGCCACTACCAAAAAGGTGAAAAGGCAACCCACAGAGTTGGAGAAAATACTTGTAAGTCTGATACGAATATAGTATGTTGAATATATAAATAACTTTTACAACTCAACAACAATAAGACATAAAACACAATTTAGATATAGGAAAATGACTTGAATAGGCATTTCTCCAACAAGATATACAAATGGCCAATATACAAATGGCCAATAAACACATGAAAATACTCTTAACATCATTAGTCATTAGTGAAAAATGCAATAAAAAATCAAAACAAGATACTACTTTACACCCATTGCGATAACTATAATAAAAATAAAAAATAAACAGAAAGTCACAAGAATTGGTGATGATGTGAAGAAATTAGAACCCTCATATACTGCTAGTGGAATGTAAAATGGCACAGCTGCTACGGAAAATATTTTTGCAGTTCCTCAAAAAGCTAAACATAGAATTACCAATAACCCAACACTTCCACTCCTAAGTATATACACAGGAGAATTGAAAACATATGTCTGCACATAAACCTGTACACGAGTGTTCACAGCAGCATGATTCATAACAGCCAACAAGTGGAAACAATCTAAAAGTTCATCAACTGATGAAGGAATATGCAAAATGCAGTCTAGCCATACAACGGGATATTATTTGATCATAAAAAGAAATGAAGTACCGATACCTGCTGCAACATAAATGACACTTAAAAACATCATGCTAAGTGAAGAAGCCAGATGCAAAAGGCCACATATTGTGTAATTACATTTATATGAAATGCCCGGAATAGGCAAATCTGTAGACAGAAAGTAGGTTCGTGATTCCCTAGGTGTGAGGGCTGGGGAGAAAGGGATGAGGAGCTAATGAGGGGAAGGGGGATGAAGAACTTTCATTTTGATGTGATGAAAATCTTCTGGAATTAGATAGTAATGATGGCTGCACAACTCTGTGAATATACTAAAAACCACGGAACTGTACACCTCAAAATAGTCAAATGTTATGTGAATATTATCTCAAAAAAAATTTTTAAAAAAGAATGCAGAGAGACCTTTCAACTTCACTGCACCGAACTTAAGCTAGCATTTGGGACTCTACTGTGACCCTAAGTGAGATGTTACAATTTGAGAAGCACTTTTAACGCTAAAGTTTCAGCTGGGAATGGTGGGAAAACACCAGTAAGACATTGGCTCTGTCCGCAAGGTGCTCATTCCCTGTTGGAAGACACAGGCCCATTGCACTAACTAGAACACAAGCCAGAAGACAGTAAATGCCACCGTGGAGAGAGGTGGTTCTGCTGGAACACAAGGGCAGGAGTGGTTTATTCTGACTGAAAGAAGACGGGAAGGCCTTACAGAAGAGGAGACATTGGAATTGGGCTTCTAAGGATGAGTAGGAGTTTGACAGGTGGAGAAGGTGGGGGAAGAGCCACCTAGTCAGTGGGGCCAACTTGAGCAGAGGTCTGGAGGTATATAAGGCATTCAAAGATATTCATGTTAACTGGATGCTATGATTCAAGCTATGGTTTCTCTCTTCTTCTAGCTAGCACTCAGTCATTGCTTTTTATTAAACATCATAACCATTATCCACATTGATCCTTGGCTCTTGTCTCACAGAACATGAGCCTTTGACGTAAAAGTAGAGAAACAGAAATGTTGTTGAGCCTCGGTAGGGCTTGGCGAGGTCTCTTAAGTTCTCTTGCTGTGTCCACATCCTTTTGTTTTTTTGTGAGATTGTGTCTCACTCTGTTGCCCAAGGTGGAGTGCAATGGTACGATCTCGGCTCACTGCAACCTCCGCCTCCCGGGTTCAAGCGATTCTCCTGCCTCAGCCACCGGAGTAGCTGGGATTACAAGCACCCACCACCATGCCCAGCTAATTTTTGTATTTTTAGTAGAGATGGGGTTTTGCCATGTTGGCCAGGCTGGTCTCGAACTCCTGACCTCAGGTGATCTGCCCCCTTCGGCCTCCAAAGTGCCGGGATTACAGGTGTGAGCCACTGTGCCCGGCCTCCACGTCCTTCTTAGGGTTGTCTGCACACTGGGACATTTTCAGCCCATGGCTCTGCTCTGTATGCTATCTCTCCATTCTGAGAAGCCCTCTTTGCTGCAGTGACTGGCTCCATCCACCTGCCAGACAGACAAGCTTTTGTTCCCTCTTGAAAAGGCTTTTGCTGATGGAGGAGGAAACCAGGGAGGAGGGAAAGAGATGCATCTTATTCTCCTGAGAAGAGTCATCCTGTCTGTCTCCATTGGCAGCTGGTTTATTTGGCTTCTATTTGGATGGTGAACCCATTGCCTTGAGGGGCTTGGGGAGACAAGTGCTTCTGTAGGAGGAGTTTGGTGCCTAATGAATTGTTCAGTGAGGAATGCTAAGCAGAAAGCATTCTGGAAGGAAAGACATATTTTCAGTATTGAACCCTGAGGCCCCTAATACATCCCAGATGAAAAACCAATGGAGTGATCCTCCCAAGTGTGCATGACTGACATTTGCTCCCCAATGCACTAAGCATAAGCCTGTTTTATTGTGTTTACAATTTTGTATCTTCAGACCGTAACTGATGTATTGCAAACATGAATGTCCTAGACAGTAGAGATGTCCAGGCTTTTCTCTAAAGCCAGAGCTAATCCTGCACCAGAGATCCAGTTTGATGAACTCTTCAGTGTTCCCAAATCTCATGTGCTTATGAGAGATCAGGACAGGGAGACATCTGGTCTCAAGCAGCTCTACCTGGGGTAGAATACTGTCCTACCCAGGAGAGGATCTTGGCAAATGAAGCCTGTGTGCCTGCCTGAGATTGAGCCTCCTGTCCTGTGACCCCTGAGTATAGAGCAGAGGACCAGGCAGTGTTGTAATATGCTCCCCACAAATACAAATACAAACAGGAGATGTGGATTTAACACTATCTTCTCCTTGAACCACTTGATAATTTTTTTTTCAATCCCAAGAAAACTTAATTCCTGTTCCGCTGTCTCTAGCTCTCTGAGGGATAAATGCTCTGACAATGTAGACAAGGACCAGATGTGCAGTGGATGGGTCAGTCTGTACTGAGAGGGAGGAGGAGGGAGAAGGGAGGAGGGAGAAGCAGGCCTGAATGTCATTATTTGCAAGGGTCAGGGGGGTCAGTGACAGTGGCAAGAAACAGATTTTTCCAGCTGCTTTCAGGCTGAGATTTGTACTGCATAATCTGAATGCTTTTATCTGTTTCTGAAAATAGACAGGAATTTTTTCCACAGGCTGCTCCAATCTGGCTGTGGAGACGTGAGGGAGGATTGCAGGCAGACAGTTGTATGTAGTCCAGTAAGTATGTTTTGTGACCCACCCCCCCACCTCCCAACCAAAATGAGCCTTTCTCCACATTGGCCCTGTGGAGCCACATTATCTTAAAGCCTCTCAAAGTCAGGAGTCAAAAGTGCTGGACATACTTTCCATTCTGAATTTTGCGTAGCTTCTGATATCTTGAGCTATCGTTTATTTTTGCTTAAATAGTCACGATAAAAGGCCTTTGCGAGTTCCTAAGTACCTGTCCAGATACTGGTTTCTTGAGTCTGCACAGAAGGGTGTATGTGGGAAACACAAACAAGACAAAAGAAAACGATTCGATCAGAAATTATAGTTTATAGTGATTACCAATTCCACAAATCATATTCTCCTCCTTTATCCTGAATTTAGACTACAAAGAAACATCACAAATTATTGACAAAGATATTCTGGAAGGTTAACTCTGGATTAAATCAGACTTCATCTCTCTCAGCAGCTGGTCCCTCTCATCTAAGATCAAAAGGATCTTGAACCTTCCAAGTGAACTGCTGTCTAGCAAACAGCAGGAGAACCTCTAATATTATTTACATAGCATTTTCTTTTTCCAATTATGTATTGGTTTCTTCTTGGTACAAGCCTAGCTTATAAATGTGGAAACCAAGACACAGGAAAAGAAAACAATGTTAAAGTTCAGGTAGAGAGTCAGAGAGGGAACTGAGAATAAGACAAGCTCTTTTTAACCCACAGATAAATGTGTCTAGATATCACCTCTACGTATTGCAACAATCCTTTCCTTTTTTTTTTTTCCTCTTTTTTTTGAGATGGAGTCTTGCTCTGTCGCCCCGGCTGGAGTGCAGTGGCGCAATCTCTGCTCACTGCAAGCTCCGCCTCCTGAGTTCACGCCATTCTCCTGCCTCAGCCTCCCGAGTAGCTGGGACTACAGGCGCCCGCCACTATACCCGGCTAATTTTTTGTATTTTTTTAGTAGAGACGGGGTTTCACTGCATTAGCCAGGATGGTCTCGATCTCCTGACCTCGTGATCCGCCCGCCTCAGCCTCGCAAAGTGCTGGGATTACAGGCGTGAGCCACCACACCCGGCAACAATCTTTTTCAATTGCTATTCACCCATCTACCAAGAATATGAAGTCATTTGTGCTGAGGGTGCAGCAAAGCATGCCAACTTCATTTTCCAACCTGGAGTTTCTTGGGTCTATAGGAAACGGATTAGAGTCTTTGAGGCTGATACATTTGGGCACCTTGTTTGCAACGTTCTTCTAAAGTAGACCTTGTAATGAATGGAAGCAAGAGAAGAGTGCCAGATTATTCTGGAATGCTGTCAATATCCTGTGTCTCTGAGACTCTGTTGTTGCCCTTATGTCCAAAGCCCCATGATTAACTCGGGTACCAGTGAGGAGGAAAAAGCAGAAATGTGAACTCTCATAGTCACCTACTGCAGGCCAAGGTCTCTGTCTAGGAACTGCTATTTGTGAGTCAATTTCTTGATGATGCAGTTTTTTTCTGCTCCATACCATGCTGAGTGGAATGTCTTGTTTATCAGCCCTCCAGGCTGATACTTGTCTACCAGTACCCCCACACCTGGTACTGTGGCATCATGACGATTGTCATAGTCTATGGGAAGATGACTTCAATCTGCTGTGTGTATAATGCTGTGTGACTCCCAATTGTCAGCCACTCAGTCATTAAGGTCATTAAGCAGAAGAAAGAATGGGAAGGCATAGAGATCAGAGGGAGAAGGACAAAGAGATACAAGGAGAGTGACAGGAAAGAAGAAAAAATGACTGAGAAACTCATAATGCAAAGTGGGTAATGGGTTTTGAAAATAACAGGGTGAGCCAAAGAGAAAAGGACAAATTATTTAGCAGAGAGACTGGAACATATACTGGTACCTCCACCTACTGTACCCCAAGCCTTGTGTTGAACCTGGACAAACAGTCTGGCCCTTCCAGGGACTCCCAAACACAACCAAACACAGAGCTTCAAAGGAAAGAAGAGCAGGAAGTTGGTGGGTTTCAGGTGCTTGGAAAAGAAGTAGGCTGACATCTGACTCATCCTATTCAACTGCAAGTACCCAACACACACAGAAGCTTTCAGATGAGATCATCTGGTCATGACTTGCAAAAGACTCTGATTTGGTGGCATATGGGGCTAGGCACTTTATCAACATTTTTCCTTACTCTTCCCAGCACAGCAAAAGGTGAGTAGAATTGCAGCTCTTTTATAATAATAAATAATGTTATGGAAAGGAAAAATGAAGTATAGAGAAGGGACAGACCTTAAAAAAGGATGCTCAATAATAAGAAACACACACACACACACACACACACACACACACACACACACACACACACACAGACAAACAGACATTGTTCTCCATCCATTGAGAGGTAATATGGTAGGACAGAAAACACATGGGCTTAAACATCAGAAAGATGTAGGCCTAAGCCTGCTTTTGCCACTTACTGACCTTGAGCAGTTGGTTTAACCTCTTTGATCCTCAGTTCTTTCATCTGTACAATGGGAAAATAATACCTACCATTCAGGGTTCTTGTGAGGGCTGACAATGAGATGTGCATTTGGTTAGGAGATCAGTAACTGTCAGCCAGGATTATTCTACTATCTGTTAGCTTTAAGCAGCAGTGTGAGGACTAACTTCTCCAGGCAGCACCTCCACCTCCCCAGTTATTGTTGTTTTATGGTACTTTGGAAAGGAGCTTCACATTCATTTGGTTCAAGTCATTCCTTTTGTGGTCCAGAAAGGTGGGTGGCTGATTCGACATCACAGTTGGGATGTAGATTAGTGGCAAAGCTGGGCTGGTGCACCTGGCTTCCCAGGCAATACTGCTTCCTCCTTACCTGTCTGCTTCTGCTAAAATGATGACTGGACCATCTTTGTAATAAGTCTTCAGAAGAAAAAATATTGGTAAAAATAAATGAACCAGATGCCTCCCCTTTCATTACTTTGCGATCCCTTTACTCACTTGTGTTGTTGTGCAAAGCAGATAAGCTCTCCATCTTGTGGGTGCTAACACGGGGATCAGGGAGATTTCTTATCAATGTACTGGCAGCCCCATCAAACCTTCACATGAGCTTTTTTTGCTTTCCTGGTGGAGGCAGTAGCAGTGACTTGCTGCTATGGGATGCTCTGTCCACTAGCCTTGGCTTATGGGAATCCATCCAATGACTGTGCAGGAAGTCATCTGTCTAAACCCTCTTTGCCAGTAAGAATGTTTAAAACTGGCCAGAACCTCAGGGACAGTTCAGCTATTAATGGAAAGTAAATCAAATCTGAGGCCCTTAAAGACCCATGTAGTATAAACTGCATTTCCATAGACCTTGAAGCGCATCTAGAAAGCCTTGTGGAAAGAAAGAGGGCCTTAGCTTCATCTTAAGCTGTGACTGCTTATGTTAGTTAGGGTCAGGCCAGATAGTTGATTCATCTTTTATAGAGCCAAGAACTCTCCAGAGGTAGAAAACAAGGAGGTCAGGGTATCTAAGATGAAAGGAGAAGGAAGAATCCAGCCTAGGAAGAAAGGCACCTTGGGACCACATCCTGACCCCAATCTTGTCTCAGGGCTGGGTTCAACCTCAGGTCTTCCTTTTCCTTTAGTTGGTTGAGAGAGGAGAGAAGACCAGAAATGGGTGAAAAAGAAGGGAAGCCTTTCATCTGTCCCTTGCAAAAAGGGATTCTCTTACTATGTCCAGTTAAGACTCGCCTAGAAAATGGGCATGGAAGTGCTGATTGGAGCAGAATCCATTTCTCAGATGCCAGCTCACCATCAGCATCTGGGTGGAGGGAGGCGTTCATGCTGGCCAGATGTTTGTAAGGCTGTGATAGTGAAGCCAAGAACCCCTGCAGTCAGCCAATGTCCTACCCAGTCTAGGACGAGGCTGCTTTGCCCTTAGCCTGGGGAGTGCCTAGGAAAAGGCAGGTCAGATCAGAGTGGGGATGCGAGGTGACCCTTTCTAAGCCAAAGGCCCACTTCAGTTCCAGGCAAAGAGGGTCTCTCCCTTTCTTCTCCCCCAACAATTCCTCAGATGATTACTTCCACACCCAATTTCCTTCATGCTCACATAAGGAGCCAGGCTCAGGGTCTGCAGTTTGGGAGGAAAGCTGCCTGCTCACCCCTCCTCTTTATCCTACAGACACACACACACACACACACACACACACACACACACACACACGCACACACACACACGCCTGCAAGATTTCCACTCTTCACTGACTCTATCAGCCCAGCCTCATTTCCTTCCGCGGCAGGGCCCTTGGAGCCCAGCGCTGAGCTGGTGCTGCTCTAAAAATAACTGTGTCCAATGTGATGAATGGGAAGGCATTTGCTCTCCTTTTCCTGCCTCCGCGTCGGGGCCTGAATCATGTCGGGAAGTGACATTCTGTTAACACAAGCACTTTTGCTTCCTCCTGTGCTCTCGCCATCCGGTGGGGGCCCTGGCCCGGACTGGCTTTCAATTTTTAAAGCCTCCCTGAGGGTCCATCCAGTACCCCCATCCCCTGACATTAAGGAAAGTTTTAGACAAAGAGAAATGGAGAGAAGCATCCTGTGCTTCCCTGGGGGCATGCTAAGGACGTGAGGAGGCACAGGTGGCACAGATACGACCCCACCCCTACTTCACTAGGAAAAGCTGAGCTGACTGGACATCCAGACCAGGAATGTCTCTCGAGGCCAGAAACCAGTCTCATCTTGGCACTAGGCTCTGGGCAGCCACTAGACGAATGACTACAGAGTGGGAAATGGGAGGGACCCAGCCAGATAACGACTCCCTGCTTCCATCTGAGAGCGGTTCTGATACCATCTGGAATCAGACTTGTAGGGGAGTGGGCCTCAGCATTTTGGGTAACATATTTTGAGGCTTCTCCTTCCAGAGAAGCAGCTGGGCTTCTCTTGACTTTGTTCTAAGTTCTGTGAAGCCAAGCATCAAACCAAATTACCTTCCCATACCCCTAGGTCCCAGTCATCGTGCCTGGCTTGGAAGAAGATCTTAATAGGTGCTTTTTGGTTCGAACAGAAATAAGTAGCATCTAGACAGTCTTGGAGGGAGAACTAGAATCACTCAGCTTTTTAAAGAACAAAGGATGGAGTCTGTGGAATCTAGAGATTTAGGCAAGGCCCTCATGCTGGGAATGGAGAAAGATCATTTCTTTTCTTTTTTTTTTTAATTTTTTTTTTTTTTAGAGACAGGGTCTCACCATGTTGCCCAGGCTAGTTTCAAGCTCCTGGGCTCAAGCTATCCTCCTGCCACAAACTCTCAAAGTGTTGGAATTACAGGTGTGAACCACCACATCTGGCTGTAAGATCATTTCTTAAAGCCCTTCCTCCTGCCTTGACTCTATCCCAACTCACAAGCCACTTGGGAACCCATGACTCTCTTCTCTGGAGCAAAGATTTGGCAGCTTATCACCCTCAGACAGAAACCAGCTCCTCTTGTGAAGCCTCGCGAGCTTCTTGTCCCTAAGACTCATTTCTGGTTTTTGTCTTGGATTTGTATGGGATTTTGGTTTAATGGAACCTGTTTTAAACGTCCTTTTGGGCCCCCTATTGATCCTCTTAACCTTTAACCTATTCTCAAAGTGACAGAAACTTTTGGCTTAAGTGGTAAACCCATAATAAATCAGAACTCTAGGGAATCCATGTTTCACAGTTTCAAGAGAGTTTCATTGTTGGACTGGGGCAGAATATAACCAGCACCCATGCATGATCATCACTCCCACCTGTGTGTCTTCAAATGTGTAGGGACCCCAGGCCAGGTCTTAGGGGCTGCTTGCAGGCTATATTATCCAGCTCTCCAACATGTCTCCCCACTCCTTTGGCACCCAATCACACACATGCCTACCCTGAGAGGAGATGGGGAGCATGTGGGCCTGAGAACAAAAGTCTACCCTCTCAAGGTGGCCAGGACAGGCTTCTCAGCTGTCAGTGAGTGATGGCAGCAGACAGGCCCACTATAGCTGGCGAAGGCCAATGCATACTCATGAACCTAGGGGACACAGATAAGCTACAACTGGAGAAGACACAGGTTCATGTAAGTAAGAGGCTGAGATTGGGGAATCTCTAAGGGCACAAACTCAGGCAGATACCACAGGAGACTCAGATTCCAAAAATGGGGGCACAAAGATGCATCAGCCCAGTGACTCATACCCTGTAGGTGCCGGTCATTGATGAAGAAGTGGAAGGAATTTGGGAAGGAGGCATTGGCTCTGCCAGATCTTGTCGTGACCATAGGCATCTTCATTGGTAAAATGAGGAGGCAGGGTCGATCTCTGAATCTGTGATGCTGGCATACTTTTGTGCTTAAAATTGGAGGAATCAGGCAATAGAAAGAAGAGAACAGCCTCTGTGGTGAGATGGCCAAATGGTTCCTAAAGAGAAGGTTTCCTTCTGCCCTTTCAATTTCTTGAATCTTTCGCCATAATCCCTTGTAACAAATCAAAATGCTCTTTCTTAGAAGGCCTGGACTCTATCTTGGTGGTTAGTACTTCCTTTAATTTCTGCTGCACACCTTGTCAGCTCTCCCTCCTTCCCTCTCATCCTCTCCTAGTTGCCCTTAGGTGTGGCTTTTTCCTTCCTGGCATCTCTGACTGCTGAGCAAGTGGGACCCTTCTCTCTGAGTTCCCCAGGCTTCAACAGAGGTCAGATTGGACTTGACCTCAGCAGGTCCTTTGACCACCTGAGCAGTGTCCTTTCCCATTCTCCCACTCACAGACATTTCTTCAGAGGTATGTCCCTAGTTTTGGGTATCCCTTCTCCCAAGGCACCTCCCCTGAAGATCTCTGTGTTCTTGCCTGCTCCCCAAATGTCTTTTGTGGCCACTCCCTGAAGGCCTATCCTGAATCGGCTCGTGCTCATTTTGTCTTTCCCAATATTTGTTGTTTGGACACACAACTCTGCATCTCTGCTTTCTTGGTCTTGCCCCTTCTCCAAGACTTTCATTTTCTGTTTTCACTCTAGCTCTCAGAGTGATTGCCAGGGCTAAGCCTAGAAAGATGCCACTGAAGAGAAAAAGATCTTGCAGACTGGAACTTCCCTACCTATACCCCCACCCCCAGTTATCTCTATTGAGAAATGGCTACCAGGCAATCTCCAAGAGTCTGGGGAACTTTACGGCTGGTAGATTTCAGGGGACTATTCTGGATGTTTCCAGAGTGGAGCCAAAGCTCATCTTCAGGATATTTATATGGCGATCAACCTCTCCAGTGCTGGCTGATGCCGGGCCTTTGCATGAAGTGCTTACTTCTGCTAAATTCTGTTTGTAGGAGCCTCCTCCTCGCAGAGGATGTCACTCCCTTGCTGAGGGTTAACTGCTCAGGAAGCTTTTGATCTGCATGTGAAAGAGCAACCAAAGTCGATCCAGCAGGCAGCCCAGTTTGCTAGCTTTCTCCTTTTCTTCTCTGTCTCTAGATGACATCCAAATAGCCCTGTTCTGATGAGTGCCAGAGAGTAACTATTCTAAAATTAAAGGGCAAGGATGTTTTTTCAAAAAAACATTTTTAAAAAAAACTTGAGCTCTGCAATTTAGCCTTTCCCTCAGTAAGGTAGGCTTCCAGGGTGGCTGGTTTCACTGCTTTAAAGACAAATGGGAGGCTAAGTGGGGATGCATGCACCTCCTAGGGCCATGGCTGGGGACTTGACAAGTCATTTACTCCAGGGCATAGCCTGGCTTCTCGCCAGCCTCCAGTGTAATCTCAGCCAAAGAGAAACCTGAAGTGGACGACCCCCAGCGTGGGTCCTCTGCTTCCCAGCCAGCACCTCCCAGCATCTGGTGGATGTGCACAATTTGTAATACTTTTGAGGATAATGACTTGGTCTCATGGAAAAAGGAGAATTGGTCCAAGATAATGTCTGGTAAGCCTTGACATTCCACCCTGAAGCGATCCTACACTCATGTAGAATCATCGAACAGCTGCACGATCATATTACAGAATCTTCCTCAACAGCCAGCTTGCTATTGAATTCATCCCAAATTCCAGCTTTTCTCAAACAAAAGGAGCCCTGATGTGGGAGGAGCTGGAGTCAGCCAGATGGAAGAGAAGTGCAGATTGCCAAGGCTGGGAGCACCCTTTGAATGTTTTGGTCCAATCCCTCTCATTTTGTATGTGAAAAAACTGAGATCCAAAGAAAAGGGGAGAGAATTTCCCAAGGTAACCCAGTGGAAGAGGTGGGTCAAGAGGATGGGACTCTTGAACCACAGGACCCCAGGCCAAGGTGCCCACTCATCTCTTGGGGTTGCACAGCCCTCCCTGACCCCATTCTCAGAGAAGCCTGGGGAGTGAGGTTCTTGGCCAGAGGAAAAGTGATGGAATCGCTTTAGTGAAAAGAAACAAAGCTGTATTGTCAGGAGGATCCTGAGTCTCCCGGGTCTGCCAGGAGGAGGAATCTTGCTGTTTTAGAGGGAAAATGAGGAGGAGGTGGTGGCAAGGTCCAGCTTTTACAAAGCCATAAATACAGAGTTAAACAATATGAAGCAAGTTGCCTGGAATCTGTAACACAGGTAAACTTGTATCATTGGAATCTTTTTGGAGGACCAAACAGAAAAGAGCAAATAATAGTAGCCATTCAATAGCAAGCCTTAAGCACCTACTTAGGGTAAGATATTGTACTATTGTGCTAGGTGCTATTGGGGATAGAGGACAAAGTGTGGGCAGAGAGTACTGTTCCAAGAGCCAGTCTGGTGCCTGTCAGTGGCAATATTTTTAGAGGCACGCACACAAACACACACATACACGTGTGTCAAGGAATGAAGTATTTCATAGAGCTGAATTCATTTTCTTTATTCCTAAATCATTTTCTATCTTTTTGGGCTGTTATTAATACAACTTTCTCAATTTTTAACAGTATCCTCTGAATAAAATGTTGGCAACTCTCTTGAGTGTTTTTGAAACTGTATTGGTTGATGAAATCCAAAAGTCTGGCAACTACAGATGTGGTTGAAAGGACCTAGACTCTAGGGATAGAGAGAGATGGGTTCAGATCTAGAATCGGTCAATTAACTATCTGCCTTGGGAACATTTCTTAACACTCTGAGTTCAAGTTTCCTACCTGTGATGCAAAAGTCCCCAGAACAGTGAGGCCTTCCTGTGGAAGTACTCACAACTATTATTCCCCATCTCTTAGAAATGTTTTGTGTGTGTTTGTGTGTGTACATGTGTGCACCTGTATTGTACTAGGAGCTGTGTGGGAAACAGGCAGGCTTTAATAGCCTTACTCTCACGGAGCTGAAAATGTTGCCGGCAAGACAGTCCACCTCATCAGAAATCACGAGAGAGAGGCAGAAAGTCTAGCTTATCTTTCTTCTCCCCCAGAACAATTTCTTTGGTTTGGTAATGGTGACAGGAATTTTCAGAGATTGCTTTCCACAGTTCACATTATGTTGTTTTTCCATGGCTGGTTTCAGTTTATACTAAGGCTCCCTCAAAGCTCATAAAGTTCCCTGTAAAACCTCATAAAATTTCACCTGCGGATATTTATTGCCCACAGGATGTGAGCTATGTCCGTTTGGTTTTGATAGATTTACCATTATTAAACCTGGACTCCTACTTCCCACCAGCCTTATGAAGATGGCTGCCTCCTCACTTAGCATAGTGGGCAATCCTCTCTGTCCTCCCGTGAGGAAATATTTCAGTTCCCTGGAAATAAGCTCAGCCAGTGGGTAATGATTCTTCTTCCCAGGCTCCTGAGGTTCAGGAGTTTGCTCCAGCTCAGGGCAATTGATATGGTCCATAAAAGTCACTCCAATGGCCGGGCGCGGTGGCTCACGCTTGTAATCCCAGCACTTTGGGAGGCTGAGGCGGGGGGATTACGAGGTCAGGAGATCGAGACCACGGTGAAACCCCATCTCTACTAAAAAAATACAAAAAATTAGCCGGGCGTGGTGGCGGGCGCCTCTAGTCCCAGCTACTCGGAGAGGCTGAGGCAGGAGAATGGCGTGAACTCGGGAGGAGGCGGAGCTTGCAGTGAGCCGAGATTGCGCCACTGCACTCCAGCCTGGGCGACAGAACGAGACTCCCTCTCAAAAAAAAAAAGAAAAAAAGTCACTCCAACTCACTCTAGCCTCCCAGACTCCTCCCAGATGCCATTCCCAGGAATCCATCCACGAATATTTGTCGACCTCCACAGTCAGAGGTATCTGAGATATTACAAGGATGTTAAAGATGTTCCTGCTACAGTCAAGGGAAATTCTCAAGTGCATAAAAACAATTCAAAGTAATTTCTTCTATTGACCCCAAACTCATCTCCCGGGGACATTTGCCACTGGCCCTAGTCCTATATGACGATCCTGCAAATATTTGCAGAAAGGCATCATGTTTCTTCTTTAACCTTCTCTTTTCCAGGCCAAATATTAATACCACCACTCCATTGAATCTGCTTTAAGGCTCTGGTTTCCAGACTCCTTCCTGTCCTGGTTGGTACCCTCTGGGGTTCCTATTAGAGCATGTGTCTGAATCACACTGGAGTCAAGAAGAATCTGTAGGGATGGATCTCAGTGTGCTGGCTGAAGATCCTTGTTCCCAGGATAAAGAATGAACCTGGCTGTGCAGAGCACTTCAGAGGATGTCAGCAAGTGCCCAAAGTTCACAGCAAGTTCGGACCCTGGTCAATTAAAGAACAGCTCTGGGAAGTCCAAACAGGCAGATAGAGTGCCTTGATCAGAGAATCCACAGCAATTTAGGGGTGTAGGCTGCAGAGTCAGAATAAAGGAAAAGTACAGAGATAGAAGCTGGGCTAATGTAGAAAGAGGAGGAAGTCACCTGCAACTAGATGTAACCCAAGTGCCTAAGCCTCACGCCTAGGGGATACAGAGTCCTGGGTCTGAATGACACATGGGAGGCTCTGGGAGGAAGCTGGAGGAGCAGTCTAGGTGAAGAATTGTTGTTTAACCCCAAGGTTTAGCAGAAGGTGAAGCCAAAGCTGCTGGCCTACTCCTTGTCTGTATTACCAGGATTCCTTTGCATGAAAGTGCAGACATCAAACTCATACTGTCTTATGCACGAAGGAAATCTATTTGTTCATACAACTCCAAGGTACTGGTACTGAGGGTAGGTCCTGCTTCAGGAACTGTTGGACTCAGGTGATTCTCTATCTGTCAGCTCCAAGTTGATGTTCCTTTCAGGCGGGTGTTTCCGAGTGGTAGATTCCGCAGCTTGTGTTAGCTTATTCTCAGCTTCAAACTCAACTGAAAATGAGCCTCTGTTTCCTAAAAATTCTAAAATAAAGTCCCAGAATTGGAATTGGATCATGTGCACATTTCTGGAGCTTGGAGGTGGGGATCTAACCTTGTAATGCAGAGAATGATGGAGAAGAAATTTCCCTGAGGGAAATGGGGCTGGATCCTGGTGAAACACAGATGATAGATGTCCACACGATGCCTCAGTCCGGATTAGCTCTGGAGCTGGGATACTTGGTTTCAGGCTGGGGCAGTGGAAAGAGCTGGCAGTTGCAATGAGCTGAGGGTGTCTGCCAGCTGGAAGGCCTCTTTTTTGGCCAACATTTAGCTTAGCACTTCAGACATGGTCCAAGCAGCAAGGGGCACAAAGGGACCTCATCTCCACATTGCAGGCCCTGGGCTTTAAGGAAAGCCCAAGCGTGGATTGTAGATGCCCCTCTGCATTCTCAACACTCCTCCTGGGGGTGTGCTACACTCAGGAACTTGCTTTAGCTCTGTCCCTTTTCAATATCAGGTACATTTTGCGAGGTGAAAAAAGAACATTTAAAGCAGTCTTGCTTCTCCTCTTCTTGATCTTCCTCTGGAAGTAATCACAACAAAGCCTCATCATAATTCTAAAATTCAAGGTTTGGCTCAGCTTGGTTAAGCCTGGGTTTGACACAATGTCATCCCCAAACTCAGCTCAGCCGTGGATCCCCACCGAGTTGTTCTTCCCCTCCTCTTAATCTCAGCACTCTCTTGTGAAGGCTTTGTGGGAGAGGGGCACTTCTCTGAGTAGGGGCTTCTTGGAGAGCTGGAGTGACTCTATTTTTTCCTGGGGCGTTCTTGTTTCTTCTGTTTGGACAAGAAGAATCTGTCCTTCACTGTCCTCGCTTTCAACCCTTCCACTCTTTGAGCTGGAAACTTTCCTGACAAAGTAAAGATGGAGGTGACAAATCGTATTTGGGTTGCATTCCTAGGTCTCCTCCTCTTGGCTACCCCTAGGCTAAGGAGTCTGGAAACCGTCAAATGATTCAGAATGAGCTGAATGGGTTCTTCATGCTTCACATTTGGTGCCAGGGAGCAGAGCAGTGGCTGATGCAAGAATTGAACACAGCAGGAGTTGAACTTAAAAAAAAAAAAATAAAAAAGATAAGAAGAAACCGGCCATAGCTAAGGACTCCTACAAAAGGTATTTACAAAAAGCACTCAGTGAGGACCCATGCATGGCTGTAGATCTTTGGTTGCTGCTGGAGGCCAGGTAGAGCCGGACTCTGCCCACAGCATGTGCTCATTTGATACTTACAGGATTCCCTCTCTGTTCCTAGGACCTATTCCTGCCCAGGGTCATTGAACAGGAGTAATGAGGTTGGGCAATTGGGGAAGCTAGGATAGGCTCAGCAAAATCTTGGTAGGATGAACAAATGTCACTTATCACATCCACAGGTGACAAGCAGGCAGCCATGGGGAAAAGGCACTCATAGAACAGTGACTTGTACCATGCTGTTCTTCAGCATCTTCTGCTGGCTGTGTGTGCAGGATGATGATGGCAGCCTACAGGTATGCCTTCGGGAGCAGGCAGCCTCCTGTCAATGGAGAAGTCTCGCTGAGTCACTGTTGACTCCATTTTTCTTCATGAATCCTCCAGGCCTTGCCCCGCTACCCCCTACCTAACACCCCTTCAGTCCACTGACCTTCTCCAGGATCCTGCCTTATTCCACTCCCACCCAGTTTTAAACCTGGGGGACCATTATCTGGTTTCTCTGGGGGTGGGAGCTAAAGTGGGGGTGGCCTGGTCTTCCCCTGCGCTCCTCCCAGTCAATCTTGAGCATAAACTCTCTGTCTTGTTTTCTTCAGGGTGCCTCCTTTGGATTGTCGAGAGCCTTTTCTTCTTTCAACAAAACCCTCCTTGCATAAATTTAAAAAAAAATGGTCTTCAAAATTTTTGAATTTGGAATTTGGAAATGAAGAAAAAAATTGACTTTTTTCTCTTTGAAGTACCCTTTGAACAGTTTTTAAATTTTGTGTAAGTAAAATAATTTGTGGGGGTGCAGTGAGGTTTTGAGACATGGAGATGTTGTGTAGTGGTGAAGCCTCAGCTTTTAGGATAGCCATCACCCAAATTACATATAAGTAATTTCTCATCCCTCACCCCACTCTAATACTTCCACCTTTCTGAGTGTCCAATGTCTATTGTTTGAACAATCTTAATTCCCCCCACCCCTGCAAATGACACAGATGTTTTGAAGGCAATAATTAAGACTGAAGAATTGTAAAAAAGAAAAACACAAACATTGATTTCTCAATATGTGATTGTATTTCATTCTCATTGGTTCTTTGTGTGGCCAAATAATTTGGGAGCAGAAAACTGATATCTACAAATAATCTTTCTTTTTTATATATATTTTTATACATATTATATTATTTATAATATATATCATATATCTGTGTGAATCCGAGGCCATTACATCCAAAGCTCTTTCTCCTGCCTTAGACTGCCTCTGAGGACAAAAGATAGCATGGGAGTGTTTTAGAAAACTTTCTCTGCTTTCACAGGCTTGAACTTCCCTACTATTCTGAGAGCCCCGCAGTAGAAATCTATGCCAGCTGGGTGTTTTCAAAATGTAGTTTGAAATGACTGGTTTGTCTGAGATGGCCATCGGTTGAGACTCCAGAGATATGGAGAAGGCTTTTGTCATGGGCCTCCTCCAAAAGGAGCAGATGACATGGCCTAGTGTCTTGAGCCCAGATCATGAGACTCTGGAGCATGAATTCCTCTAGAGTCATCCTGGTACTGCCTCAGTCCTGGTGACCCAGTAACCTGAGCAGAGGGGTAGTCTCCCAGGATTGGACCCTGGGACATCCTCATCCTGCATGGACCAGAGCCAGGTGGAGACAGGCCTTCCCCCCAGTTAGCCCTCTGCCCTTGACCTCTCTTCTTCTTCTGACTTCTTGAACCCTTTTATGTATTTTCTTATGTCTTCCTAACTCCTTCTTTGGACTTGCTCTTTTTTTTTTTTTCCTGTTCCAATAAAACCCTCACGGCAAAGATTTAAGTGACTGACAATACCTAGTGTTGGTAAGTGGATGGGAAAACAGTCTCATTTACCATTGGTGGGAATTTAAAATGGTGCACCCTACTTGGAAGGCAATTAGTAGTATCCGTGAAAAGCTTTTGGATTCAGCTGTTTCAGTTCATGAAATTAATACAATGGAAATACTTGCACAAAGATACATGCACAAATAGCTTTTTTTGAGACAGGGTCTCATCTGTTGCCCAGACTGGAGCTCAGTGGTGCAACCACGACTCACTACAGCCTCAACCTCCTGGGCTTAAGCAATCCTTGCATGTCAGCCTCCTGAAAGGCTGAGAATACAGGTGTGTGCCATCATTCCTGGCTAATTTTTTATTTTTTGTAGTGATGAGGTCTCACTATATTGCCGAGACTGGTCTCAAACAATCCTGTCCTCAAGTGATTCTGCTGCCTCAGCCTCAAGCAATCCTCCCACCTCTGCCTCCCAGAGTGCTGAGATTACAGGCAGGAGCCATCGCACCCAGCCTGTTAGAGCTTTCTTTGTAAATCAGAAACCACCTAAACATCCACAGTAAGGAACTAGTTATGTAAACTGGTACATTGATAGAAAGATACTTCGCAGCCATTAAAATGGTAGTGTTCTGTATATTTTCATAGAGAAAGCCAAAGTTATTTATACATAAATGGTTGAGAACAGTATGCACATTATAATAGTTAATATTTATTAGCAACTTACTATGCATCAGGCATTTGTACTTTCATTTATTGTTTTATTTAATTATCAAAGCAACCATATGAATATTATTATTGTTCCCATTTTCAGACAAGTCTTCACAAAAAATTTACAGATCTTCTCCTAATGCTGCACAGTTAATTAGTAGCCAAGCCAATATGAGAACATGGATCTGTCTTGCTTCTAAGCTTTCCAGTGTAATCACATTTTTGTAGACAATATGATGATAATATGCATGGATGTTAGCACAAGTGTTAATAAAAAAAAATTTCCTCCTAGATTCCTTGGGTGTTTACTTTCTCTCTTTCCATTTCAGGCAGAGTCAGTCACCTCCTCTGAGGTGCTTCCAGAGCCACTTGTGAATATCCCAAATACCCCTCACCAACCTCCATCTTAAACATTAGCTTACGTGTTTGTCACCACTATTATCACGCTCTGTCCTCACCTGCTAGGTCTGGCTTATTTGGTTTTATAACCCCAGTGCCTGGCACAAAATAGATGGCCTCAGAACACTCATTGAAATCCTTAAAGGAGTTTAATACTCATTGAGCCAAGGGTCAGGGGGTCAGGTTCAAGGTCAAGATTTCAGGGCAGATGGCCACTGCTGCTATTCTTGGGAAAGGGCCTGCTGGGCAGACCAGGGAGCTAATCTCAGTTGCTTTTAGGATCACTGGAGTAGAGTTCTGAGCCCCAAAAGGAAGCCTTCCACAGGGCCAGAAAAGACAAACTGGGTAGCTAGTGAATCTAAAGCTTTAGGACCCATGAAGGTCCTAAATTAATACCCATGAAGGTATTAATTTTGCTTTTGTAATTTTGCAAACTTTATTTGTGAGAGGGCTTCCCCAGGCCTGATATGGTGGCTCATTCCTGTAATCTCAGCGCTTTAGGAGGCCGAGGCAGGCAGATCACTTGAGCCCAGGAGTTTGAGACCGGACTGGGCAACATGGCAAAACTCTGTCTCTACAAAAAATTCGAAAATAGCTGGGTGTGGTGGTGTGCACCTATAATCCCAACTACTTGGGAGGCTGAGGTGGGAGGACCACCTAAGTCTGGGAGGTCAAGGCTCCAGTAAGCTGTGATCGCACCACTGTACTCCAGCCTGGGTGACAGAGTGAGACCCTATCTCAAAAACTGAAAAATAAAAAAGAAGAGAGGGCTCTCCCACAGGTGACATAAGGTTCAAACTCCACAAAACCTGTGTCAATGTCCCATCCAGAACTTCTCTATCTCAGACATGACTTCTCCCTCCTTGTTTCCTAAGGTGACCTTTTCTTAAATGTCCCCTTAAATGTCACGTGTCAGGATTCTGAGCGTCCCTGTCATCAACCACCTTAATTGTCATCACTTGCACTTCAATGCAAATCAATTGCATTGAACATTGCAAATCAATGTTCCCCAGGAAGGTAGCTTGGGTGTCTTGGGTCTCCATGGTGTTGAAATATTTTGGGAAGCCTAGGAGAAGCAGCATATTTATCTGTTACCAGACCTCAAGGGTCAACTGAAATGTCGACTGGTGTTGCGCCAGGCTGCAATTGAACCTTCTCATGTGGCAACACTAGGCGCTTCGAGCTCATCAGAAGCTGATTGGCAAATGCATTCATCTGTGATTAATTAGAACATGAAGAAACAATGTCATCTTAATAGGGTCATTAAAAATAAGTCATTTAATTGCTTGGAGACCAAATCTTTCAAAAGCAAATGTAGGGGGCCTTGGAAATAAAAATATTGGGAATTCCTCCTGTAAACCTTTGCTCTGTAGATTGATTAGCCTCTCCAAAAGCAGAGCAGATCCCAAGGCCACAAAGGAGTGGCTCTGAGCACATGAGGTGAGATTGAGTAGAAAACATGCCTACTCACAGCGGCTCTGTCCCCCACCCCCCACCCTGCCCCCCACACCGGTTCAGGGCTCCTGGAAGCCTCTCTTGAAGGGAGACAAATGGTTTTCATTTAAGAAGTGATCATTGGCTGGGCGTGGTGGCTCATGCCTGTAATCCCAGCACTTTGGGAGGCCGAGGCAGGCGGATCACCTGAGTTTGGGAGTTCAAGACCAGCCTGACCAACATGGCTAAACCCCATCTCTACTAAAAATACAAAATTAGCCAGGCATGGTGGCAGGCACCTGTAATCCCAGCTACTTGGGAGGCTGAGGCAGGAGAATCACTTGAACCTGGGAGGTGGAGTCAGCCAAGATTGTGCCATTGCACTCCAGCCTGGGCAGTAAGAGCAAAACTCCGTCTCAAAAAACAAAACAGATAATGTGATTATTTAGCGACTCCTGCACAACCTCTTTCTACAGCCCCTGGACTCCGATTACACAGCCTGCCCCATGAGGTGGGAGGATAAGCTGTCATGTGGCATTTGGCTTAAGAGTAGTTGACCTTTTTGAAAAATCTCACATCTTAGCCTATCTCTCAGCTCCACATGATCAATTCTCAGAAAATGCTAACAGGCCAGAAGAAAAGAGCAAGAGAAGAAAAGGAGGGAGGCAAAGAGTAAAAGAGGACAAAGGAAAGAGTGACAATGAAAAACAAGTAAGAAAAGTAAAGGGAGGGCCGGGCGCGGTGGCTCACGCTTGTAATCCCAGCACTTTGGGAGGCCGAGGCGGGTGGATCACGAGGCCAGGAGATCGAGACCACGGTGAAACCCCGTCTCTACTAAAAATACAAAAAATTAGCCGGGCGTGGTGGCGGGCGCCTGTAGTCCCAGCTACTCGGAGAGGCTGAGGCAGGAGAATGGCGTGAACCCGGGAGGCGGAGCTTGCAGTGAGCCGAGATCGCGCCACTGCACTCCAGCCTGGGCGACACAGCAAGACTCCGTCTCAAGAAAAAAAAGAAAAGTGAAGGGAGGAAAGAGAAAGATGGAAGAAGAGCGAGTTTGATGGCAAAAGGGAGAGAGGGTGAGTAGCGACCCTGAAAAACAACAGTCTGTGATGAGATATGGCCACAGTACAAATGGTGTATTTTAGAAACCTTCAGGAAAAAAACAGGTACTTTTCCCGCAAATGTAATGAAGACTCCTCCTTAACGCAGGTGTCCCACACTCCTCCCCGAGCCCCAGCACAGTATCCCTTCCTTCCCAGAACCCACTTCACCAACATATGCTGTTAGTTTCTGCCACTTAATCTGGGGAGTCCTATGAGGTAATGGGTCTTTCAGGATCGTGATGGGATCTTGCAAACCCAAAACAACACATAGTGGGACAATGGCTCAAGTGACTCCTGACATAGCACCACCTGGGGTAATCACAGGCCAGCTGCTTAACCGCTGTGCCCAAGCACTCAGTGCCAGAGGTGGAGTGGAGCTGTGATTCAAGATAAGGAGGAGCCTCCTAGGCAACAAGAGCGGCAGCAAAGCCCAGCACAGCTTCAGCCCAGGCTCTTGAGCTGGCTTTCCTTTGTCTTTCTGGTTTTATTATAAATATACTCATATAAAAATAAGTACCACTCTACTTTTGTATAACACTTTATAATTTAAGCATTTCCCGTGCATTCTGTCGTTTGATCTCTTTGCATTTAAAATTGTTTAAAAATTAGCTAAATGTTCAATGTTTTTATAATTTTCGTCACTCAACCCACATATTTTCCACAAACATTACTGGTCTATCGCTTCCCTGTACCTGCAACACATGCAACAACAACAAAAAATCTTTTCACCTTTTTTCTCTGTCTTTTCTAACGCAGGCTTTCCTCCTCTGGCCAGTTCTCGTGACGCTGTAATTGCAGGTTTTTGCAATTTCGCTTTCCTGTCTACATCTCCAGGATTGTAATCTTTTGCTCCCTTTTCCACTTACCTCTGACAAAAGGTTTGATCTTTGCACCTGTGGCTTGACTCTTTACCTCCTCCTTCCACATTAACTTAGCCAGCTGTCACCAGGTTCTTTCAGGACCAAAGGACAATTAGAGGCACAAAGATAAAATGTTGGCTAATCACCTCTGCCTTATGTCCCACTCACTGCAGCTGCTTTTCTGCTCCTCGATATTATTATTATTCTTACTTTGGAGAAAGAGTCTCACTCTGTTGCCCAGGCTGGAGTGCGATGCATGACTTCAGCTCACTGCAACCCCCACCTCCTGGGTTCAAGGGATTCTCCTGCCTCAGCCTCCCCAGTAGCTGGCATTACAGGCGTGCACCACCATACTTGGCTAATTTTTGTATTTTTAGTAGAGACAGGGTTTCACCATGTTGGCCAGATTGGTCTTGAACTCCTGACCTCAGGTGATCCATCTTCCTAAGCCTCCCAAACTGCTGGGATTATAGGCGTGAGCCACCGCGCCCAGCCTATTATTATTATTATTTGAGATGGAGTCTCGCTCGGTTACCCAGGCTGGAGTGCAGTGACTTGGTCTCGGCTCACTGCGACCTCTGCCTTCTGGGTTCAGGTGATTCTCTCACCTCAGCCTCCTGAGTAGCTGGGATTACAGGCATGCACCACCACGCTCGCCCAGCTAATTCTTTTGTATTTTTAGTAGAGATAGAGTTTCACCATGTTGGCCAGGATGGTCTCAAACTTCTGACCTCAAGTCATCCACCTGCCTTGGCCTCCCAAAGTGCTAGGATTACAGGTGTGAGCCACCACGTCTGGCTCAATATTATGTTGTCTTGAATTCAGCTCTTTAATTATTAGCTGGGAAACCTTGGGGAAGTTATTTAATCTCTTTGAGCTTCAGTTCCCTGATTCCCAGTAAAATCAGGATACTAGTAGAACCGAAAGTAGGCTTGTGGTAAGACTTAAAGAGATAATGGTGCATAGAGCCTCGTGCCTGGTATGGGGTGGGTGCCTATCAATGTCAGTTCCTAATCTCTTCATTGCACTTTCACATCTTTCTAACTAACTAGGAACACAGCATTATTGGAAAACCACTTGGCTGTGAAATCACTAGAACTATGTTTAATTCCAGCTTTTGCCTCTTTGAACTAGAACTTCATTCTAGTCTCAAGTAGCACATGCATAAAATGGGGAAAATAAACATCTTCTGTATTCACCCACCAAGATGGTTGGAAGGATGAAATGGAAGGTGTGTAAAAATGCCTGTGAAATTCAAAGGTGACATTCCGACACAATTCTTAGTGATAAGACATTCTCTGGGACAGTACTGGGTTGACCCACTTCCTTTTTATTTTCCTTTCACTTCATAAGGAGCCTTTTAAGATTTTTGGTAACATTAAAATAAACATATTATAAAATGTATTATCTTAACCTTGTAAGTGTACAGTTCAGTAGTATTAAGTATATCCACATTGTTGTGCAATCTTTGGAACTTTTTCCATCTTGAAAAACTTCAGAGGATTTAAAAACCTCCTTCTCTCTAGAACACCAGCATCTACTGTGTAAGGCTTCACAGTATTTTCCTTTTGAGATTTCCTTCTTAAGCCCTCTGAGGCAAAGATGGGTCATTGAGCCTCTATTGAGGCAGCCAGCCCAGGAATATTTTAAAGTTAAATCCTGGAGATGGGCCCATGGGGTTGCCCCTGTGCCATCTGGAACCTGCTTTTTCCTCAGTGAAACTCTCCCTTCCTGATACCTTTGCAATGGTAGAGTCAGAATTTGGCTTCCAGTGGTACCTACTTTTCTTTCCACTATACAAGCAAGTCATCACAACCCTAAGATGGCTTAAATGGCTCATGCTGGCCCTCTTCCTGTTCCTTCTTTAGCAGGAAAAAGGGCATCCTCCTGGGGAACAGCCTGTCTCTCAGGCCGAACTCATCCTCCTCTTTGGGGCCATAGCACCACTAGAAGGACCTTGACTATGTTCTATAAAAGAAAACCTCTGCCAGCAAATGTTGCTTCAAATGTCTTGTTTTCTCAGATTAATTCTAAATGACCCTTTAAAAATATTTCCTTTATTTTTAGCTTTTTACTTCTTTCTACCTCTTTTTCAAAGTGAACTCCTGGGCTCCTAGAATACAACTCCTGTTTTGTTAGAGAAAACTTATCACAGGAAATAAAGGCAGATGCTGAGCAGTCGAATGATCTGAGCTTGGATTCAGTATGACCTTGGGTAAAGTTACTCTCTGGGCCTCAATTTTCTAATCTTTAGAATAGGTATAAGAGTATCAACCATTTTTGCCACTGAGAATTTTTGTGAGGATATAGCAACAAAGAATAATGGGCAAGGAATTTCCTCCCAGAAAGCAGACCTTGAACCTGCCTGCCAGATTGGTTGGCTAGGAATTTTACTTTACTGCCAGGGCAGAAGGTTCTCTTTTTTTGTTACCAGTAGGATTTGATAGGTCTGTGGTCCAATGTGCATTTCCCATTTTTTCTTTTTTTTGAGTTGAGTTGGAGTTTTTATGTGGTTTTCTGGTTTCTCTCTCGCCTTTGTGTATCAGAGGCATTAGGGCAGATAAGCTGTCTTTTCAGCTTACGGACCATGGTCATGAGAAGCACATGCAGACCTGACAGGGAGTTCGCACAGTAGCCAGAGATCCTGGACTTCCGACAGGACAAGACTTTGGTTTTCTTCATCGGCGATGACGGCTGAGAATACACACAGGAATAGGAATGCCCATGGATGCCTAGGAGTCAGAAGAACAACTGTGGCAGATACCATTCAATAGTCTGTCAATATCCATTCTCCTCTTGTGCCTTTCCAATGCAGATGTGAAAGTACAGTTTTGTTTTGTTTTGTTTTGAGACGGAGTTTTACTCTTGTTGCCCAAGCTGCAGTGCAATGGCACAATCTTGGCTCACTGCAACTTCTGCCTCCTGGATTCAAGCGATTCTCCTGCCTCAGCCTCTCGAGTAGCTGGGATTACAGGCGGGCACCACCACGCCTGGCTAATTTTTTGTGCTTTTAGTAGAGACAGAGTTTCACCATGCGAGTCAGGCTGGGCTCGAACTCCTGACCTCAGGTGATCCACCCGCCTTGGCCTCCCGAAGTGCTGGGATTACAGGCGGGAGCCACCACGCCTGGCCTGTGAAAGTACAGTTCTAGATCTCCCAGCTTCCTGGCTGCTGGGTGTGACTGTGTCATGCAGTTCTGACCAATGAAATGCAGGTGCAAGTACTCTGGGGAGTCTTCGCTTCCTGAGTAAAAGCCCAAAGCCTTGTAATAAGACAGTCCTTCACCTCTTCACCTTTTCCCTTCTTCCTGCATTGAACATGGATGAAAGCTAGAAGTAGAGAAGCCACCTTGCAACCACGAGGCAACAAGCAAGAAGATGAAAGCCAGCAGGCCACACCTCCAGGGAGGGAGAGGAAGTCCTGAGTCCCCAGTGGGAAGACTGAGCCATGGTCCCCACTGACTGGCTACATGTCTTCCTGAAATGTGAACCCCCTGTTAATTTAAGCCATAGTTGGGCTTTCTTTTATTTTGTGGTTGATTGCAATCCTAGCTTGTACAAGAGCAGGCATATTAAAATTTAAAAAATTAGTAAATTCTATCCCCTGAGAATGGGGTCCCCGAAAAGCACTTAGGTGGGTGTGCGAGAGGCGTTGGCTACTTGAGGAGTGAAACTTAGGTGATTCTGGGACTGAAATAGAGAGCAATCTTTTCAACCTGGTGCTGTGAGGTTTAGAAGAGGCTGAGAAGTTTGTCTCTTGTGCAAGAGTTCATTTGAAGAGCAGCCGCTCCTTGGAAGATGGTTGATGGGACTCTTTGGAGACTCAGCCCAAGACATGAGTGTAGAACAATGGATCTGCAGAGCAGCCCTGAGGCTGAACCAAACCCTGAATGTACTTCAGGCAAATTTAACAAGGTGGGGTTGAAATGTACATAATGCCAGCATACTGCCTTCTCACTAGGCTCTGACAGCCACACCCGTTTAAGCTTTCGTTACCAGTTGAAACTTGAAGAGTTTTACAAGCTCTCTCTCTCTGTCTTTATTTTAGGTTCTATTTGGAAAGGGTCAACAGTCTTCCTCTGCACAAATAGGAAAATTATACTCATAGTTTGATAATTATTGCATTTTGAGTGTTTGAGAATGAGGTTGGGTTTATTTTTCCCAGTTGTTGCTAGCCTTTGTTTTAGGTTCCATTTGAAAAGCGTCTATTGTTTTTCTCTGCATAAATAGGAAAATTCATGCTCTGAGGAGGAGCATGGTGCTGCTAATGGCCCTCCCAGGTGAGGAAGTATGGAGAGTTTCACTGAGCTGGAGCAGAGATGTGAAAACTCAAAAGATGGGAAAGCTGCAGAGATTCTGTGTTCACCTAAGTTTTCACAAACTCTCCCTCCTTGAGTGATTGATTTCCTTCCCAGCATCCCTGCATTGTTTTAAATTAACACCACTTCACTGTACCAGTTGATCATTGAACTTTTTTTTTTTCATACTTTGTTGCATTTGTAGGAAATCATGTGGTCCAGTGGGGTCTGGAGGTCCACTGTGAGGTCTCAGCAGTAAAGTTACAGGACTCAAGAGCGTGGCCCCTTTCATCAGCCTTGTGGCACTGCTCTCTTGAGCAGCGATGTCTGTTGTGACCACCTGCGGAGTGGCTCTCTAGGAGGAAGACTACCTTTTGGACCTCTCTCCGCTATGTCCCATACTCTGTCTTTCTATTTGTCTTCTATGTTATTTTTATTTATTTATTTTGAGACGGAGTCTCACTCTTTCACCCAGGCTGGAGTGCAGTGGCACTATCTTGGCTCACTGCAAGCTCTGCCTCCCAGGTTCACGCCATTCTCCTGTCTCAGCCTCCCAAGTAGCTGGGACTACAGGGGCCCGCCACCACACCCAGCTAACTTTTTGTATTTTTAGTAGAGACAGGGTTTCACCGTGTTAGCCAGGATGGTCTCAATCTCCTGACCTCGTGATCCACCTGCCTCGGCCTCCCAAAGTGCTGGGATTACCATGCCTGGCCTGCAGAAAGACATTTGATTATTGAAATTGTTTTGAATTCTTCCAAAATTTATTTTACATATTTGATATTTTAGCTTGTTTCAGATTTTATCCATAAATTTACATAAAATAATCAGCTTTTGGGGGGAAGTCATGAATATTTGCAAATTCATTCTTTTACTTTTTCCTGTTTCTCTTTCACCTTTGTTCATCTTCCCACCAACCTCCCACTGCTTTTGAAAATTCACATTCCCTTCTGGACTTTATTGCTGTTTATGAGATGTTGGGCTCTGACATACCTTTGGACTATCAGCCCTGTCTCCTGACCCTGCAGAGTTCTATGGAACCCTTTTATTCACTTGTTAGGAAGTGAATTTTAACAACTTTACATATTTAGCTAGGGCTTTGCAGTTTAAAAGTGCTTTCACATGCATAATCTTATTTGATTTCCCCAAATTTTCCTTTACAGGAAGCAGGGTGAACCTTATTAACCCCATTTTATAGAGGAGAAAACAGAGCTTTACTAAGTTTCCCTTCACCAAGGCTACACAGCTAGCAAGTGCAACGCTGAGAGCAAAACCCAGACCTCTGCATTCCAAATCCAGTAGTCCTTCCTTCCATTCTCTCATACCACCTCTGAACAGTTGTCAAAGGCCACCAGATAGAGAGCAACTATTCCCCAGATCCAAAGACTTCTATCTTAAATGGGTGAGCAGATCCTTTTACTATCCAAAATGGGACCCAGGCAGTGAAACCAATCAAGGTGGCATTGGGTTAGAAGGCCAGCCTTTTCCTAGACATGGAGCAGGCACAGAGCTATCCATGGTCCTGAGATCGCCTGCCCTGAGCTCGTGGTGACCACTGCAGCCACCGCCCATCTGACTTGTTCTTTACTTGTCCACTACTGCATAACTTACTCTTTTGAATCTCACTGACTGTTCTGTCTCATATGACTTCTTTTTTCCTTGGTTATTATTTCAGTGGGTTTCAGGATCAGTGGTGCCTGTTGGTCCAAAGTTAGACATATGCTCTATAAAAACTTTTCCCTGCATGACTGCCATCCTTAAAGCAAACAGTAAACTCAGCTCTTTGAGAAATAATGACTTTCTCTATTCATCCTCAGCCTTGAAAAATGAAAATCACCCCACATCTAGTTTTTCTTTCTAGTCTTCTGCATACTTATGCACTTGTTCCCTGTGTATCTGCCTTAAGTCCTGCTTTACCAGTACTTTGTTAACATCTTTTTTCCTTCAAGTCTTTTTTTCCCCCTCTTACCTTTGCCTTCTTTGTCTGTTTCCTGTTTCTTGGGCTATATGCAATACGTTATTTCTATTGCCACTTACTTATTTCTGAGGTTTTTTTATTCCAGAAATAGTTAACAAATATGTTTCTTAGCTTTGATTTGTCTTAATTTCTCTGGCTCAGGGTTTCTCAAAGAATGTCTCAGAGTATATATGAATCAAAATCCCCCATGGCATTTAAATTTCTGGATTCCATCTCTGAGCAGTTCTTCTGGCTTTGACTGGGGCCCTTTTCCATCTGATTTCCCTTCTTATGGACTTGGAGACTGAAGCATTGGCCAGCACATGAGAAAGTGGATCTGAGCTGTGCCTCTCCAAACTCTCACATTATCATTCCTATCAGTGTCTATTCCTGCTCCATAGCCCTCTGCTTCCCACTGGACCACGTGTGGTTTGGGACTGTAGTATGGTCTCCCATCTAGGCCCCCCAGCTCCTCCTGCCCTCCTCTTCATCTTCCACCTCAACCCTACTTTTTCTTGATTTCACTTTTTGGATAGCCTGCTTGAATTTCTCCAGTATGTCCTATAGCTCTAGTATCTAGCTTGAATAGCCCTGGTAGTCCTATAGTATTTTCTTACTCTTCTCTTTTTTCTCATTTCTTGGGGGAAACATATGCTTTCATCTCAGGAGGTGCCATTTATAAGGTAAAGCTGGTCTAGCTCTTATGATAAAATTGTGGGGAAAGCAAAATATATGTCATAATTTCTTTTTACATTTAAGGAAACTGAGATCTGGAAAACTTAAAGTTCAAGGTCACTGACAGAGGTGGTACTAGAATCCTGGTCTGAAGACTTTTATATAGCAATTTAGTTCCACAAATACTTCTTGAGTTTGTACTGTATGCAAGGCACTGAATCAGGCAGTAGAGAAGCAACATGGAGAAAAACTTCCCTCTGTGGTTTTATGAAGCTTCCAGGAGTCATCAGGAAGTTAAGAGATGCCCAAATAACACAGCATCAGGAGCTCTGTTCAATGCTTCAAGCTCTAATACATTTATATGTGAAATATAATGAGATCCAAGAGGAAGGAGGGAATGCCTGAATGCTTTTAACTAAGGGATAGAGAGAGATGGCACAAAGATGAATTACTGGGCATGTGAAGTTTGAGATGGGCATCAGAAAATGTGTAAAATTTCCAGTGGAAATACACTGCATGTTTGGAGAAAACCCTAGGGATTTCAGGCTTCAGGGCTGAGATATTTGAAAAGTAAGTAGGTTTAGGAAGATAACTTGGGGCCGCATCATACAAAGACTTTAATGTCAAGCTAATTTGGAGGTGGGTGATGTCTAAAACTCTTATCATTACACACTATTGCCTTCACACGTGCGTGGGATAAATGCAGAATCCTAAGTATCACTTTATAAATAATAGCACAAATTCAGGCACAATGGAGAATGCACCAAAATGACAAGACCAGCACAGGAGCTCCAGAGCAAGGTGGTGGCAGCACTTCTGAACATCAAATGGGGAACCAACCCTCAGAGTTGCTCTGGAGAGGACAATCCTTTCTCTCATAGAGCTGACATCTGCTACTCAGGGCTTGTATTGGCTCCTGCTGAGTGTTCTACACCTGAAATATAGCATTTACAGCTGCATCTTGAGGTCTTTGTTGTGTATTTCATATTGTGGTAACAGTGAATAAAAATTCCCATAAATACTTTAAGCCACTTGGGCAACCAAATGGGGGAGTGTAGAGTAAGGCAACATTTAAATACAAAGTGAAGAACTGACTTTTCTAAAGGATATGTTGAGCAGTGTGTGGCTAAAAATAGCCACCTGTTCCAGGTCAGATCCCAAATTGAAGAGCTCTTCACATACCAGATTCAAAAAGCATCTGTCACCAGTAGCCATGGCAACAGCCATCCCTGAACAAACGTGAAGAGATGTTTTTGGAATAGGCTGGGAAAGGAAGTGGCCATGACAGTCTCTGCAGAAGGGGTGAGGCCTTCTGCTCCCTTTCTGGTTGAAGGCTCATCTTTCTTTCCCTTGTCCCAGCCCTTCTAATTTTCTATAGTCATTGGTTCTTGTTTTCTTCAAAGAAGCAGTTTGTAGAGTTGGTTAGTGCCTATTTAATGGGCTGGACAGGGAGAGGAGACGGGAGGTAGGATCGGACATCCCACTGGCACTACAGAGATGGGATGGGAGGCCAGGCTGCTTGAGAGGGTAGGGGAAGGATGGGAACTTCTGAAGAAGGGGGTGGTGTGTGCTGTATTATTTTGCTGTTCTCATGTTTTCCTTGTTAATGATCCTCTTAAAATGTATTTGTCACTTCATGTTGGCAATATTAAATCCTGTACATCTGGGTTTTTTGTTTTGTTTTATTTTAATTGTTTTTTATTCTTTGTAAACTCCTTGAGGGCAGGGAGTCCTCTTCCTGATTTTCCCCCATAGCACTGAGAAACTCCTCCAATCTGTCATAGTGTTGCTTGCATGACACAGCACCATGGAATCTTCTCAGGGCTCGGAATGCCTACCCGAAAGCTGTATTTAGCCTCCCACCTGTCAACTCCTGGAGTCCCCAGTTTTGATAAGTGGTTGAAATGTGTTAAGTAGTTGTGTTGTCCTTGAAGACATTTGTAATCTATGAATGAGATGACTCCAAATTAATGTGCACAATAAGCTCTCTTCAGTGTATGAATAAATGTAAATGAATAAAGATGTTTGTGATGAACTTGGTGATGAGGGCGGTTATGTGATGATTAAAGAAAAGCCAGAATCTTCTGAGTGTGTTCTCCATATGGTTTAATAAGGAAGACATCTGGCCACTGGAGAAAGAAGACTGAGAGCAGACTTCTCGTCCAGAGAGGGGTCAGCTAGATTTTCTAAAGACAAAGTCAAGAATTCTTGGGCATTCATGAGATCTTCACTAGATGAAATCTGAACACTATCTGGGTTTCTTTAGGAAGAGCTCTTCTTAAGCACATTGTTCTACATCTTGGCTATTTCCATGGTAGTCTCCTCATTTTTCTTGCTTACCTGATGAAGAAAATAATCTATTTATTAAGCACCTACACCCATGTGTCTTTCACGGTGCATAAAGTCCTAGGCTTACCAGGGGCATGAGACCATTCGCTCATTCATTCATTCATTCATTCATTCAACAAATCTGTCCTGAAGGCTACTGTGTGCCAGGCATTGTGCTGGGTGCTACATAGTCTCTGTCCCGTGGACCTTACATTTGGATAAGAACAGGAAATTTTTATTGTTATAATGGTCCTTGATGATGATGATGATGGTGATGATAACCATCCCAGCTACAGCACAGGCAGTTCTGGTTAGTGCATAAGTGTATTAACTATGTTCTTTATTTTCTGTATTCTTGATGCTTTGGCATGTGGAGCCTTGCTGATCCTGGAGAGACTGTTCCTCCAGAGCTAGCTAATTCCTAGATATAGCACAGCTTTTATATGCAAACCAACCAATCCAGACCCATTCCTGCCAACGCCTCCTTTGTGGAGCTCTCAGTTTGAGCTACTACCCCCTGCGATAATCACCCCAGTCTTAGGAATCAGGCAACTGGGGGCAGTCCCTCCATCCTGGGACCCCACGGAAACTATTTCAACTAGCCAATCCTAAACTTGCCTAGCTTGCTTACCCTGCCTCACCCATTCCTTCATGCAAAACTACAATAAAGCAGGCCAGGCGCAGTGGCTCATGCCTGTAATCCCAGCACTTTGGGAGGCCAAGGCGGGCGGATCACAAGGTCAGGAGTTTGAGACCAGCTTGACTAACATGGTGAAACCCAGTCTGTACCTAAAAAAAAAAAAAAAAAAAACTAGGCAAGCGTGGTGGTGTGTACCTGTAATCCCAGTTACTCAGGAGGCTGGGGCAAGAGAATCATTTGAACCTGGGAGGTGGAGGTTGCAGTAAGCCGAGATCATGCCACTGCACTCCAGCCTGGTCAACAAAGCAAGACTCTTTCTCTCTTGTCCATGCTTTCCCCTCACTTCCTTTGCCTTCTGACCAATGGTGCTGCTTCCTCATGTGACTCTGCATGGCCTCACATGCCCCTTCCTCTTGGGAACTGTGAGTGACTACATATCTTTTCAATAGCAGTCATCTTCTGATCTGTTGGCCTAATAATAATAATAATACAGATGCTTCTCAACTTATGATGTGGTTATGTCCCAATAGACCCATTGTAAGTTGAAAAAACCATAAATAGAAAATGCATTTAATGCACTTAACCTACTGAACCTCATAGCCTAGCCTAGCTACCTGAAATGTGCTCAGAACACTTACATCCGCCTACAGTAGGGCAATAACACCAAACCTATTTTATAATAAAGTGGTGAATATCTCATGTAATTTATTGAACAGTGTATTGAAAGGGAAAACCAGAATGGTTGGATGGATACTCGAAGTACAGTTTCTACTGAAAGTGAATCGCTTTTGTACCATTGTAAAGTAAAAAAGTTAAGTCAAGTCATTGTAAGGTGGGGAGCATCGGTAATAATAATAACTACATTTTAAAACAATAGGAGCTCAAGCTCTGGAGTCAGATCTCCTGGATTCAAGCTTATCTCCACCATTTACTGGTTTTGGAGCATAGCCTTAGTTTTTCATCTCTAAAATAGAAACCATAGTATCTAACTCATTGGGCTATTAGGAGGATTGAATAATATAATTCATATAAAGCACTTAACTCAAAGTAACTGCCATAGGTAAATGCTAAATAAATGTGAGATCTCTCTCTTTCCCTCTCTAGGAAACAGAATGTGAGGCCCATGCCTTTTAAAAATTATTTATTTATTTTTGGAAACAGAGTCTTGCTCTGTTGCTTAGGCTGGAGTGCAGTGGTGTGATCACAGCCCATTGCAGCCTTGACCTCCTGGGCTCAAGTGATCCTCTCATTTCAGCCTCCTAAGTAGATGTAACCACAGGTGCTCACCACCATGCCAAGCTAATTTTTAAAAAATTTTAAATTTTTCGTAGAGATAGGGTCCTGCTTTCTTGCCCAGGCTGGTCTCAAATTCATGGCCTCAAGTGATCCTCCTGAGTTGGCCCCGCAAAGTGCTGGGATTATAGGCATAAGCCACCACATCTGGCTGGCTTCTGCCTTTTTGAAGCCTATAAACAAATGGAATTTTCTAGAATTTTCTAAGAGTTCTCATATTCATGATCTTATTTGGTACTTATAGCTCTTTGTAGGGTAGTGGCGGGTGGTAACTGTGTTTTATAGACAAGGAAATTGGGACTAAAAGAGTACTAGCTAGACAATGGAAAACGCTGGATTGGGATGCAGCTCTCCTGACAACTCATTCTTTCTACCCAGCCTTTCTACTGAGAGGCCAGATGTGGAGAGGATAAGGATTTGGCAATCAGATAGACCAGGCTTAAAAGCCAGCTCTGCCACTTACTAACCTTGCACACGCTAAGAAAAGTTGGAGGTCTCTGAGCTTTCATTTTCTCAACTGCTGAAAAGGAAAATAATTTTTCATACATTACTTGAGGCTTTTAAAAATGGATTTTAATCAAAGCTGGTTACAGTATGGTAAAATAAGCACTCATATATGGTGAATACTCTCATTTTCTTATGAGGAATATCTCAAATACAGAAAAAGCTTTCTGCACAGGGTTGTTCATCACAATATTATCTAAAAAACACAATGTGTTTTTTGTGTTGGAAAAAACAACATGTTCAATAGCAGGAAAACAGAAAAATAAATTGTAGTATAGCCACACAATCGGGTAATATATAGCCATTAAAAATGACATTTACAAAGTTTATGACACACTGCATTTACTGTTAGATCAATAAATCATGCTTGTCTTCCTCTTTGAGGCTGTTTCATTTTAATCAAAGTTACACATGGATTAAAAAGACAAATAGTTCAACAACACTTGTTAAGAAAAACAGCAGTTCCCCTAGTCACCTGTCTCCAGACGCAACGATAGTCTTTAACTCCTTCTGCCGAATATTTGGTTTTTCCTTTTATCTATCTAAAATAATGAGATTTTATTGTTACTTCTTGATTTTTTTGACACCCAGAAAAAGGGACCAGAAAGAGAGCAGGTCTCTGCCTCTGTCCTTTTCTTGATGTTCGTAATGGAGTGAATTGATCAGCAATGCTGGAAGAATCTCTCCCACAGTGTCTGTCCCTAGGAGTGGAGCACATATTCTCTCTCCACCATATAAAATGTACAAGGAAGAGACAAGCATTTTTCTCCTAAGCTTTGAAGCATATGAAGTAGCATAGGAGAGATGTTTCTGGACTAATACTGAGTGGAAAAGGTAGCCAATGTGATTTCAATGAGGGTCACATGGATAAAGGGCCAGGAGGAAACCAGCAACTGCTGTATTAGCAGTGATTCTTAGGGGGTAGAATTATAGGTAATCTTTTACTCCCCACCACCACTCCATATTTCTATAATAATCATTCCGTTCTTTTATCATAGGTAAAATATTTAGTTCTAAAAAGCTGATGAAAATCCTATTTACTTCCACAGTTGTTGTAAGGCCATACCCACGAAGAGCTTACTACATATCAATTAGTTATCCCAGAGGTGGCAGCTTCCTTTCCTCCTTCGGCCCTGACCATCCCTGTGGCTTCTGCTCCTTGTAGAATGATGATGAGGTGGACATGTGCAGTTGGATCCAGGAGTGAATCATCAGGGTGCTATTGAACTGACATTGGTATTTGATTCTTCAGCAGTGTCCCATTAGAGAACCTGCAAAGACATTAGGATCCATGATGAGGGTGGCCAGACCAGAGCTAGGTGCAGCTAACAGGAAATCTTAGCCTCCCACACCCAGGGCCACTCCTATGTACTGATGAGCCAGTCCTACACCGACCCAGCTGGGAAGAAAAAAATGGGTCCTGGGCAGGCACGGTGGCTCATGCCTATAATCCCAGCACTTTGGGAGGCCAAAGTGGGTGGATTACCTGAGGTCAGGAGTTCAAGACCATCCTGGCCAACGTTGTGAAACCCTGTCTAACAATACAAAAATTAGCCGGGCGTGGTGGTGCGTGCCTGTAGTCCCAGCTACTCAGGAGGCTGAGGCAGGAGAATTGCTTGAACCTGGGAGGTGGAAGCTGCAGTGAGCTGAGATCGCGCCACTGCACTCCAACCTGGGTGACAGAGTGAGACTCCGTCTCAAACAAACAAACAAAACAAACCAACGAACAAACAAAACTGGTCCTGGCAGGAGAACTGTGGAGGCAGGTGAAGGGCTGAGGCTTGTGGGGACAAGGACAGGGATGGCTGGGAGTGGGTTGCACCAGAAGGGGTATGAAAGAAGATAATACCAAAGAAGCTAAGTCTCCCAGTTTAGGCTCCCCCAGAAGCAAACTCTGAAGCAAGGATTCAAGAGCAAGTAGTTGATCTGGCAAGTGCAGGGCCATGGGGAAGTGGAACAGGGACAGGAAAACCAATAAAGAATTTGTACCTATTGGCCCAGTATAACTTAGCAGCGCCCTAGGTTATCAAGCAGTTACTCCTGTGTGCAACTGGAGTGTAATCGTATGGGGAAATTCTGAGAAATGACATAAAACACATACCTCACAGCCATCCCATCTTAGGGGTGCAGTTGCCAGGCTATTTGTATACATATCCCTTCCATCGATGGGTGAAGGCTGCTCCCAGGAGATGTCAGTTCCCTGCCATTACAGCCTGGTGTGCACTTGGATAGAACAGCTTTCTGTGGCTTCTCAAACACTCCTCAAGTGAATAGAGGCAGCTCCTGGCAGTTGGAAAACTGGAGGAACACACTGAATTGGCAAGGCCTGAGGGTGGGGCCCTACTACCTACCCCTGGGTTGACGGTATGGTATCATTTCCCAGCTGGTGGGTCAGTAAAAGTTAGTTATCTTTGTAGAGAGGCCATGTAATTTATTACCAGAACTATGACACTTTTAAAAGTGAAGGGGACACTATTAACAATTATGCTGGGACAGCAGGTATGAATGGGGATGGTTCCAGGCACGCCATGTGGACGGTCACTCCACCTCTCTGGATACCCTTCCTATCTAGGCCTGTAAACTTCCTCCCTCTTGCTTTTTTGTGTTAACAAGTTCTATAGTGATTAAAATAACTGAGGAAAAGGGCAGCCAGAGTCCTATTTGTGTGGTTGGATCTATAACAAAGACTATGGAAGATGTAAGGGATTCATTCATTCATTCATTTGCTCACTCGTCAAACACTAAATAACTACTCTGTTCCAGGCACTGTCCTAGACTTGCAGGCCACGGAGATGCCTAGGGCGGCATCCCTCAAAAGGTTCTAGTCAAGCAGATGAGACAGATGTGGAATCCAATAAATTACAATATAGAACATAACTGCAATGCAAATGTTTTCCTAAATTATATATGGAACACAATGATAGCACTGAGAAAAGGGAGAGAAAGAAAATGTGTGGTGGGGCACTGTCAGGAAAGACTTTCTGGAGAAGGTGAAATGTGTACTTAGAAGGATTAAAAACAGTTTCTCCAAGAGCAAGAAACGGAAGAGTTTCTAGGCAGAGGTAATGGTACATATATATAGGGAAGGATGAACAAAAAGAATATTTAATTGAACATCTACTATGCACCAGCATTTTTCCAGACCATGGGGAATTACTGATGACAAGACTCCTATTTTCAAATAATTGAACACCAATGATCATTGAATGGATAAACAAAATGTAGAATATACATGCTACAAAATATTACTTAATATAAAAAAGAATAAAATTTTGATACATGCAACAACATGGATGAACCTTGAAAACATTATGCTAAATGAAATAAGCCAGTTACAAAAGAACAATATTGTAAGATTTTATTTGTATGAATTACTGAGAATAGGCAAATTCATAAAGACAGAAAGTAAAAGAGGGGTTACCAGGGGCTGAGGGGAGAAGGTACTGGGGAGTTATTATTTAATGGGTACACAGTTTCTGTTTGGATGATGAAAACGTTCTAGAAATGGATAGTGGTGATGATTGCACAACAATGTGAATGCACTTAATGCCACTGAATTGTACATTTAAAAATGGTTAAAATGGTCAATTTCATGTCACGTATATTTTACCACAATTTAAAAAAATTTCTATTTTCATAGAGCCTACAATTTGGAAGAGGAGACAGACGATAAATAAATGAACAGATAATAGACCAAGATAATTCTAGATTATGATATTTACAATGAAGGAAAAAGATGAGGGATAAGATGGAGGGAGTAGGGGAGTTTATTTTGGGGTCCTCAACATGTGTTTACCAACAGCAGCTTGGTACCCCTAGAGAATTAAGACTAAGAGAAGAATCTTGGGAGACAGGGCTAGAAAAGTAGTTGGAGGCCAGGATCCACATTATGGAGAATCTTGTATATTAAGATGCTTTGTCTTTATCCTGAGAATCAACGAGGAAAGGCAGTCATGTGGTTAGCTTTGGCCACAGTGCACGGGAAGCATTGGTGGGTGAAGCCAGACGCAGAAACACATGTGTAGGAGGCTGTTTCTGCTATTCTGCTCTGTGGAGGAAGGCCTCAACTTGGATGGTGGCAGAGGACAAGAGAGGTGGAGAAGTATTCCATGTGTAGAATCAACAAGGCCTGGGAACTGGGCAAATGTGGAAGTCAAGGGGCAGGAAGGAATCCAGGTTTCTGGCTTGGGTGACTGGGTGGATAGTGATACATCAGCTAAGCCAAGGATCAGAGCTGAAGGAAAAGATGGAGAGTTTAAGATTTAACATGTTGAGTTTGAAGGGTTTGGGGAAGCTGTTGATAGAGGGCTCTGGAATGTAGGAATGACCGGCATCAGAAATATAGATTGTAAAGCCAGTGCAGTGGCTCACGCCTGCAATCCCAGTACTTTGGGAAGCCAAGTTGGGAGGATTGCTTGAACTCAGGAGTTTAAGACCACCCTGGGCAACATAGGAAGCCCCCATATCTACCAAAAAAAACATTAGCCAAGCATGGTGGTGTGCACCTGCAGTCCCAGTTACTTGGGAGGTTGAGGCAGGAGGATCGCTTGAGCCTGGGAGACAGAGGTTGCAATGAGCCAAGATTGTACCACTGCACTCCAGCCTGGGCGACAGAGTGAGACCCTGCTTCTTTCTCTATATATAATTGAATCACATACACTGAAGAAGGGTTGAAAACTACAAGGATAGCTGCCAATTTCTCAGATGTGAGTACAGAGTGAGAAGAGGCCAGAATTAGGACCCTGGGATACACCTAGTAGAAAACAACAGAGACACAGGGGAAAAGAGAAAAATGATCAGCAAGGCAGGTCATCAGGAGGCAGAAGTAGTCAACAGGCAGTCGCCGTCCTGTTGAGCAGTCAGGAGGTCGTCCGAGATCTTAGCCAGTGCAGATTCCACGAGGTTTCAGCTTAAGCATTCTTTGCTCCAGAAATTCTTTCCTGGTCCATGAAAGGATAGGCTAAGCCTACTAAGTGCTTCCATGTTGCCAGAACTCCTGGTCCTGGCAATGATCAATCTCCATTGTAATAATCGTGAGGCTAGAACTGTCTTCCCCACTAGGCTGGAGGCTCTGTGAGGACATCCCAGGCTAGTTGCTCTCACCATTGCTTCCCTGGCACTCCACACAGTACCTGACATGCCACAGAGGCTCAGTGCTCTGGTAGATGAGTGCATACGTGAAGGAATGATTTAGTTAATTATTTTGGGGTGTGTGTGTGTGGTGTGTATGTAAGGAGGATTTAGGGTATGAGTTACTGGAATTTGCAGGGACAGGTAGCAGAGCTCTGTCAGCTGACAGTTCCCCTTGTCCCAGCTTTAACTTTTCTCCCTAGCTTGGGAATTGGCAAAGCTAGCAATATGTCTGTCCCTGTGCTGCTCTGAAGATACTGCGGTGTCCCTTGTGGCAGCACCAGCAGCTTCATGCGGGACACGAAGGGGGCCATTAGCCTGTTTTTTTTCCTGGCCCCGCAGAAGTTTTGGACAGCCTGCCAGGGGCTGAGCCTGTGCAGCCCCAGTGCTGAGACACAGAGAGGCTGTGACAGGAGGTTTTGGGGTGAGCTCATGCTGCCAAACCTGGAGTGGGGCCTCCAGCTCCCCTCTGGCACCATTTGTGTCTTCCTGCCTCCTCCCAAACCACTCATCCCAGCTGGGTCATAAAGAAAAGAACAATATAGCCACATATTTATAGTCTCTGTGAATCATTGGTGACTAATTTTTCCCATTTTGTCACCCCAAATAGTTTTCTCTTTAGGTTTCCAGTGAAGGCACAACACCAACCAATCATTTCCATGAAAATGTACATTTTTATTTAAAAAAATTCCTCTCTTAACACAGAACAGAATGTTCACAAATGCAAACATTTAACTGAACAATGACCAGCTTTCTTTCTTTAAAAGTGACATTTTTATCTGCACCCAGCTCAGGAGTGGCAGAGAACTTTCTCCACTGAATCCCTGGACTAGGAGGACATTCCGAGGCTCTGTAGTGTATCTTCTTCCACCCAGGGAAGATTTTAAAATGAAAAAAAAAAAAAAAAGGCTGTGTGCAGTAGCTCACACCTGTAATCCTAGCATTTTGGGAGGCAAAGGTGGGCAGATCACCTGAGGTCAGGAGTTCAAGACCAGCCTGGCCAATATGGTGAAAACCCATCCCTACTAAAAAGACAAAAATTAGCCAGGCTTGCTGGTGGGTGCCTGTAATCCCAGCTACTTGGGAGGCTGAGGCAGGAGAATGGCTTAAACCCGGGAGGTGGAGGCTGCAGTGAGCCGAGATCGCGCCACTGCACTCCAGCCTGGGCGACAGAGCAAGACTCTATCTAAAAAAAAAAAAAAATTCCCAGGGTGAAAAGTATCACTGCTATTTTCCTATTTTCCACTGTGTTTGTTGGCTGGATCTCCTTAGCAAAGAAATGGTCTTTCAGTATTTTGGTTACATATCATTATGTTCCATTTAGTAAACCCAGCTTACAAAAAGGAGGCTGGGGCAGCCAGTTTCCAATGCCCCAGTGCCTGTGACATGTTCTTATTTAATAGTAATTGCTCCCTGTAAAATTTGGCCTCTTGAATTTTGTTTTTCCATGATCAGCATTCTTTATGTCTCCAACCAAAAGGCTCCATCACTCATGCATAACTCGGATAATTTATTGCATTGCCTCTGAGGAATTTCTTTCTGTGGCATGTTTCTAGAAAATTCATTCAACTCCTAAATAAAACAATGGAAGGAAGGATGGATGGGATGGGGTCAAGAGAAGGATCTGGAGAGAAGATGTGGGGTAAAAGGAGAAAATATCTAAGGATGGTGTTTAATCAGAAAACAAGATTTTCAGTTAGCATTTCTAAATTGCTGAGAAGCCAGGTGTGGTGGCTCACACCTGTAATCCCAGCACTTTGGGAGGCCAAGTCAGGCAGATCACGAGGTCAAGAGATTGAGACCATCCTAGCCAACATGGTGAAACCCTGTCTCTACTAAAAATACAAAAATTAGCTGGGCATGGTGGCGGGCGCCCGTAACCCCAGCTATAGCTGAGGCAGAAGAATCGCTTGATCCCAGGAGGTGGAAGTTGCACTGAGCTGAGATCTCACCACTCCACTCCAGTCTGGGCGACAGAGTGAGACTCTGTCTCAAAAAAAAAAAAAAATTGCTGAGAAATGAATTGACAAAGCTGTTTAGTATAGAAGAGAGTGTTCAGCTTAGAGATGGCCCATGTGTGTGTAAGGAGGTGACAGAAAGTGTGCTGAGAAGGTGCAGCCAGCTAAGTGGTGGGCCCAGGCAGGAAGAGGTGGGAGAGAGAGTGGCTGGAAGGAATGAGAGTCAGGAGGCCATTGAGCATCTGAAGAGCAGACAGGATGGGCTCTGGCAAGCCCTGGTTTCCCGTGATGTGGCTGTGGCCCAATCAAGCTCAAGGCTCACATCCTACACCTTTCCCCGAATTACTCCAGCTAGGACTGGCTGCCTCTCTCAACTCCCATTGCGTGAATGTGTTTGTGCAATAATTTAAGCTGGCAACCCACAGCCATTTGAGGCATGCAATGTCATTTTGCCCTTGAGAGCTCAAACCTGCTACTTTGGGTTTGATTCAGTTTCTTGTTCCCAGAAGCAAATGACTTTTCACCTCTGGATCTCCACCCAAAGCATATTTGGACCATGGACCCAGGCAGGCTTTGAGGAGCCAGATTTTCCTGCCTGCCAATTGAGGTTTGCCATTGCTGATTTTACACATTCCTATTAGTTTTTAATGAGTATTTTGTTTTAGTTATAAAATAGCAACTGCAGAGCCATAAACTTACAGATCACGTGGTTGGAAGTACATGCTTTAATTTTCAAAGGGTCTCTATGTAGAACCAGGTTCCTAACCCTTTATTAACTCCTATCTTTGGTCAACTACTACATAATATTAATTGAGTGCTTACATTATGCAAAGCCCCAAGCTAGATACTGTATTAGTCTGTTTTCACACTGCTGATAAAGACATACCCAAGACTGGGTAATTTATGAAGAAAAACAGGTTTAATGGACTCACAGTTCCACGTGGCTGGGGAAGCCTCACAATCATAGTGGAAGCCAAAAGGCATATCTTACCTGGTGGCAGGGAAGAGAGAATGAGTACCGAATGAAAGGGGTTTCCCCTAATAAAACCATCAGATCTCGTGAGACTTATTCACTACCAGGGAACAATATGGGGAAAACCACCCCCATGATTCAATAATCTCTCACCAGGTCCCTCCCACAACACGTGGGAATTATGGGACCTATAATTCCAGATGAGATTTGGGTGGGGACACAGGAAAACCATATCAGATGCCATAGAAGGCATGAAAAAAATCCAACCCTCCTCTCAGAATTCGAGACAGGAAAGAATTGAAGAAGTGAGTACCAACCAGTTGACTGCATCAAACCAAATGTACACTCCCACCTATCGCTGGTACTCTATTGCATCCCCAGCCTCATTTTTCTTCAACCTGTTGCCCTCTGTGCTCCAACTATCAGAAACTGAGAAGTTTCTAAAGAAAGCTGGGACGGGCCATGAAGAATAAGACCTTCAAGTCCAGGTGAAGGATTTGTGCTTTGTACTTACTATAGAGCCTTTGGATTATTTGATTTTGTGAGGTTTGTTTGTTTTTTTTGGACACTAGCAATTCCATATTATTGTCAAAGGCATTTCAGAACCTAGGACTAGCTCTGACCCTTGACCAGCACTTTCCAGAGGCTTTGATATTGGAAGTGTTAACAGATGTGTGATTTTTTTTCCCCAGTCAGGCAAAAAAGGGTAGTAGTCTCAAAGGAACCACAAAACGAAGACACCAAATACTTGACTATTGAGGCCCAAGGCCTCAATCCAGGTGTGAGACAGGAGTGATGGGTACCTAGTGGGTACTGTGCTCACTACCTGGGTGACAGATCATTTGTACCCCTAACCTCAGCATCACACAATAAACCCATGTAACAAACCTACACATGGAGCCTGAATCTAAAATAAAAGTTGATTTTTTTTTTTTTTTGAGATGGAGTTTTGCTCTTGTTGCCCGGGCTGCAGTACAATGGAGTGATCTTGGCTCACTGCAACCTCCACCTCCCAGGTTCAAGCGATTCTCCTGCCTCAGCCTCCCAAGTAGCTGGAATTACAGGCGCCCGCCACCACGCCCAGCTAATTTTTTATTTTTTTTTAAGTAGAGACGGGGTTTTACCATGTTGTCAGGCTGGTCTCGAACTCCCGAACTCAGGTGATCTGCCCGCCTCGGCCTCTCAAAGTGCTGGGATTACAGGAGTGAGCCACCATGCCCGGCCAAAAGTTGAAATTGTTTTGAAAAGATGTGATATGTAAAATCTTTATTTAATAGTTGTCCCTGTACCCTGCCCCACCCCAGACCAATACCCTCTAAGCTGGAGAAAAGGAAGAGAATTTAGGGAGTTAGACGCATCTTGGGAGGCCTGAGCCCTGTTTCCTTTTGGGTCCTGGCGTGGAGGAGATGACAGAACACTCCTACAAGGATGGGGTTCAGGCAGGTGAGGACCATGTGTCATGTCCCTGGGAAAGCTTTGAGTGGTGCTGAGCCTCAGAGGGTCCTCTGGCACCATGGTGTGGCAGCTGCAGAGCAGAAGTAGAATGTGGCATGTCTAGACAGAGAACCCCTGACCCCTACCCTACCCCTCCCCCTCCTTCTCACCCCAAACATCCAGGTTTACATGGCTCTTCCAGGGGGTGGAAGTAAGCACAGAGAGTGACCTCCAGGAAGCTGCCAGCCTGCAAAGGGGCTTTCAGCAGGAATGGGTGCATGGAGCAGAGACGATGCTGCCACAGGGAGCATCTGCCAGGGATTGAACAAGGGCAGCCCCTGTAACGGCTTGGAAAGGTGACGTGTTTAAGGACCAGACAGGAACATACTACATCTCAAAAAAAGAACTTGGGGCAGATTGAGCAGAGACATAGCCTCCCTTTTCCATGGATGCTCCAGATCCTGCCCTTGGCGTCAACTCCGGGGAGTGAGTAAGAATGAAAATCTTAAATTTAATAGAATTGAATACGGAAATGATTGAGAAAATGACTTAAGGGACTGTTTTACTTGGAAGTAACTATACTAGTTTTTCTGCATCAGCCAAAATAAGAGCTTGAAATGAAAAATAAGACCAATTACAGAAAAATAAAGAAAATGACCTTGTACCTAGAGGCCTTCTGACTAGGGAAATGAAACCCTTGCATTGATCAGGGGTTCAGGGGTTCTCTGCCTACACATGCCACACTCCACTTCTGCTGCCACACCATGGTGGCCAAGAGGACCCTCTTCCAGCCTGTACCCCATCCCATCCACTGAAACATGCTAAACTGTGCTCCTATTTACAGAACTGTGAGCCTTGTAAGAAAGCCAGGAACTGGCCAGGCACGGTGGCTCATGCCTGTAGTCTCAGCACTTTGGTAGGCCAAGGTAGGTGGATCACGAGGTCAGGAGTTCAAGACCAGCCTGGGCAACATGGTGAAACCCTGTCTCTACTAAAAATACAAAAATTAGCAGGGTGTGGTGGCATGAGCCTGTAATCCCAGCTACTTGAGAGGCTGGGGCAAGAGAATTGCTTGAACCCCGGAGGTGGAGGTTGCAGTGAGCCAAGATTGCGCCACTGCCCTCCAGTCTGGGCGACAAAGCAAGACTCCATCTCGGATTAAAAAAAAAAAAAAAAAGAAAGCCAGGAATTTGTAGCCTAAAAATAATAAAGCTAAAAGGGACTTGAATGATTGTTTGATCCAACCTCTTCATTTTAACAGTGGAGAAACCAGGGCCTGAGAAGGAACGTGACTTGCTCAGGGTCCCAACACAATTGAGTGACGGAGCTGAGAGAATCTGGTTCCTTAGGTGTTCGCACCACAACTCTTTTCCCATACCAGCTCTGGTCCCTCCTGGTCCCCTAAGTGCACAAATCTCTCCATGGACCAAGGACTTGGTCTTGCCCCATAGCCATCAGTCATTGACAGCCCTCTCTGAGCTCAGACATAAGCCCAGGCCTCCAGCGGGAAGGCAGCTGTCCAGTATCCTGAGCTGGACCTGTGATCCAGAGCAGATGGCGCCAAGGACAGGGAGCAGAGGAGCAAGGGACATAACTGGGGAGCTGCCCAGCATGTAGACTTATGGGTGACCCTCCTACAGCGTGACCTCTTGGCCCCGGAACAAAGCACTTCTCCAACACGCTATGGATCATGGCTTGTGGGGGACGACATGACACATGCCAAAGATTCTTTCCAAGCCATAATTGCTTTGGAGTCATGGCAGAAAGTCTCTGTCTGCTGGGGCCTGAGAGCTCCCCACAGGCCGTGCTGAAAGGAAGCAAAGTCTCAGACCTCACTGAGTTGGGACCACTGGCTGCCAGGAGACCACCCCAAACATCAGAACTCAAGGGAACAAGAGGTCAAGCCTCCCTGCCCTAAAGGCCAACACCAAATTAATGAGCAACTTTACAAAGCAGGCAAACACTAGTGTTGAGTTTAGTGTGTCAGCCCTGTGCCAAGAGTTTTGCTCACTGTTTTCATTTAATCCTCACAATCTAGTAGGCAAGTATTATTATCTTTGTAAAAAGAGAGGATACAAATAAAGTTCAGAAAGGTTAAGTGACTTGCTAGGGCTACACAGTCTTTAAGGAGAAGACCTAGGATTAGAACCCAAGTGTGTCTCACTCACTGGACACCGTGGCCTTTCAAGAGGGCTTCTTGTGTGTCTTCAGCTGCAGAGTAGCCCTTGGTCATGCTTCAGAGCCTCCGTGAGTCTTTCTCCCAGGAATCTCTCTCTTAGTCCTTCCCACCGGAATCTGGGGTGCAGAGAGGGAATAGAAACAGCCCCGCGCATTCCCTTGCAGGTTAGGGGTTGAGAGCCGGGACACCTGGGCACTTGCCTTCCCCTCTACTGACCACATCTCGAGCAGCCACTTCTTTCTCGAGAAGACTGTTTTCTGGACAGTAATTGGAACTGGTTCTGAGGATCTCCCACATTCCGTTAGGGCTATTTTAAGTTATAAGCACAACAGCCCTATATTAGGAATGACACTCACCGAAGGCTGATCTGTGAGCAGAGCTTAAAGCAACAAATAAAACCTACAATGGGACAGGCTCAGTGACTCATGCCTGTAATCTCAGCACTTTGGAAGGCTGAGGCAGGAGGATCCCTTGAGCACAGGACGTAGAGGCTGCAGTGAGCCATGACTGTGCCACTGAAGCCCGAGTGACAGAGGGACACCCTGCCTCAAAACAACAACAGCAAAAAAATCTACAGTAAGGTTAATCTCACATAGGGTTCAATGACAAGCACAATCATGGAGCTATATAGAAATTAGACTTAAATGATGAATAGTCCCTGAACGTGAGTATATCATTACTTTTGCATAACTCAGCCAAAATGTTAGCTTCTCTATTCTGATTTGGTGGATTCCTTAGCTACAATCTGTCATCAGGGCTGAAAGTTTTCTTGGGTCATTATGAACAGTTTTATCCTCATTCTACTCCCCAACCCACATACCCACATGCACACTGATTCCCACACATATTAAAGATGGAGGTTTTCACTTCTGCTTACAGCAGGGACCCTACCAACCCCTACTGTGGTCTAGGCACAAGGTTCCTGGTGTTTTCTCATATGTTTGTTGATGGTTCTAGTTTCTTCTGCACCTACTTACTCTCGCCACTCTCTCTCTCTCTCACACACACACACATGCACACATACACACGTGCATGCATGCACACACACACATATGCACACGGGCCCAAGCATGCCTTCTTATATGAGCAGAATCCTTGAGACACCCTCTGTTTCCCACTCAAGATTCATGTGCTGGGTAGGCCCCAGGTGCAGGAACTGGAACCCTGGGGCTGTAGAGGACCTGTTTCCAGGGTCTTCCTCCATGCCCCCTTTGGGCCCTCAGCTATGTCTCCTCCTGCTCCTGGCAGGGTTAAGGTGTCCTGCAGTGACTAAGTGGGGCTCAGAGGCCACCAGCCCTTGCTCAGCACTGGCGGCCTGACTCAGAGCAGTGTGTGGTCCCTGCTGCATCCTGTTGTGAGGGATGCTGTTCCCTGTTTCAGAGGCTCCTGCTCTAATCCCGGGGCAGGCAAAGGAAGTCAGTAAAGTGAAACAGCCATGGGGTTTATAGAAAAGCCTGCCCTGGCCTCCTTCCTGCCTGACGGCTTTCCTGGGCCTCTGTCAGCCCCCAGGAGCTGCGCGTGCTGTTGAGGAGCCATTCTGGTCAATACCGGAGATCAAAGGAAAGGTAATTTCAGCAGCACTAAAAATAGGCCCTGCAGTTATTTCAGAGCTGTTTTGCTAGCAGCGCAGGAGCAAATCTTGGATTTTGCTCAAACTTCCTGTCCATCCCACGGCCTCTTCCTCCGCTATGCTTATTCCTCAGTCTAGTAGTGTTCAGAGGTTTTTGACTATGGCCCACGGTCATTTTCCGTTCCTACTTTGTCCACACATAGAAGCACACACACACACACTGAGAAGTGCCATCAACCATGACTGGCTAGAACGATGTGCAATGCACTCTCTTTTCTGTTCTTTTTCTTTCTTTTCTTTTTTTTTTGTAAACTCCTTGTTATGATCCGCTAAGTGAATTCAATGACCCACTGCTGAGTAGCACCCACAGTTTGAAAAAACATTAATCAATTTATTCTTCCTTTTTTCTTTTCTTTGATGCCATCACTAAACAGTTATGCGGCTTTGAGCCTTTATAGAGCCTTTATGTTTTTCATCCAAAGAGAGAGGGTTGATCAACAGTCTCTGTGTTAGGCTGTTTTCATATTGTTATAAAGGAATACCTGAGACTGGGTTATTGATAAAGAAAAGAGGTTTAATCGGTTCATGGTTCTGCAAGCTTTATAGGAAGCATGGTGCTGGCATTGGCTTGGCTTCCAGAAGCTTACAATCATGGTGGCAGGCAAAGGGGGAGTCGGCACATCACATGGCCAGAGCAAGAGCAAGAGAGAGAGCGGGAGGCACCATACACTTTTAAACAGCCCCATCTCTAGAGAACTCACTCACTCTGGTGCGAGGACAGCAGCAAGGGGATGGTGCTAAACCATTCATGAGAAACCCTGCCCCATGATCCAACCACCTTCCACCAGGCCCCACCTCCGATACTGGGGATCACAATTCACCATGAAATTTGGGCGGGGACACACGTACAAGCTAGATCAATCTCTTTGACTCTCAGAAGTTGTGTGGTTCTGTCGCCTTCCTTTTAAAAGAATCACCTGTGGCATTTCCCAGGCCAGCCCAATCTGGGATTGAGAACAAAGGGGAGATTGTTGTCTTCCCTCTACTGGTCTGGCTTTAACATTGTGGTAGAAAGATGAGCTTTGGAGGTGCACGTATAAAACCCCAGCTCCTCACAGATTGGCTGTGTGAGTTCCTTCACTTCTCAGGGCCTCGGTTTCCTTATCTGTACGGAGGATGACGCTATCTCATAGGGCTGCTGTGGGGGTTAAATATGTCAAAGGCAGTGAAATCCTAACCATGATGTTTGGCATGCAGCAAGCGCTTAAATTATAGTGGCTGTTGCCATTGCTGTAATTATTTAAACGAAAAGAAAAGTCATTCAAAGATTTGTCCAGTTTGAAAAGTCCTTGGTGGTCAAGATACCTGCCTAGTTGCCAACTCTTTCCTTCTTTTACCTCTTCAAAAAGCCATCTTTGCCAAGTGTGACAACCTCCAGTGCCGCAGAAAGGCCAGGTAGGATCTCCTGGACCAGCCGTCTCCACCTGGCTGGCCTGTTCCAGCTAAACCTCTTTGGAACTCACTGGTATTTTCCACCTGTACAACCTCTGGAGGCAGTGAACGGCACTTATTATAGAGCACTATATAGCTTCTCCAACAGGATACCTCTTCCTGCACCGTTTCATTCTCTCATCTTGGCTGCCAAGTCAGGAAAAATTTACCATTCCAGCTTTTCCTTCTCCTCTCTTCCTCTCCCCTGCCCTCTCCTCCCCTCTTCTCTTCCCCCGACTACTACTCTCCTCCCCTCCAGCTTCCCTCCCTTTCCTGCCCCTCCCCTTTTTCCCCTCCTCTTTCCTCCCTATTTCCTCTCCTCTCCTCTCTTCCCATTTCTCCTCCTCTTCTCCTCTCCCATTCATTTGAGAGGATGTCCCCTTCCCTCTCAGACTTGCTAAACTTCTTTCCGGAGAAACTTTATCAACAGCACCTCCTTCATTTGGAGTGTTACTTTTTGCAGAGAATTTCTGCTTTGGTTTTCCTTGGTTCCCACGGAGACCTTGTGGTTTGGTAGGGTAGGTAGGATGCTAATTTTACAGATGAGGAAAATGACTTGCTCGGGGTCACTCAGCTATCAGACGCCATAGGCTCAGGGCTTCTCCTGCTGGAGTCGATGATTTTCCCTGCACACCTGATCTTAGCTCACTGCAACCTCCACCTCCTGGGTTCAAGCAATTCTCCTGCCTCAGCCTCCCGAGTAGCTGGGACTACAGGCATGTGCCACCATGCCTGGCTAACTTTTTTTTTTTTTGGATTTTTAGTAGAGATGACATTTCACCTTGTTGGCCAGGCCGGTCTTGAAGTCCTGACCTTGAGTGACCCACCCACCTTGACCTCCCAAAGTGCTGGGATTACAGGTGTGAGCCACTGCACCCACCCTACACCTGTTTATTTAATAAAGTCTTGAGGACAGCCCTAGACCTGAGATAGGGCTTGTGGCAGCAATTAGACAAGGAACCAGGTAGCTGGGAGAGGAGACAATTGCAGATGATCAAACTTCACTCCCAGGTGTAAATTATGTTTGTGGGCTATTACCGAAAATTACGTACAATAAGCATAGAAAAATTGTGACTCATTCTGATCTGCATTATAATTTCTAATCATTGCATTTGTTCATTTACTCATTTTTGTCTTTTTTCCTTACCAAAATATATGTTCCATCTGGGCAAGGGCTATGTTCGCTTTAGTCATCATTGTGTCCCCAGCATCTAGCACAGTGTCTGGCACCGTAAACATTTGCTGATTGAAAAAAATACTTGTTGGTTACATGACTCAATGTGCCACCTGTGGAGAGACTGGGCTGGTGACCTCTATCTCTATTTATGTGGCTTACTTAATGTATATGTTCTTTGACCTGGATGATGTGGATGCCATGTCTTATGCACCAAAGTGAATGGGAAAAGTGAAATAATTGTATGGGTAATTCAAGCAGGATGGACCACCCACTCCAACCTCAATTATCTTATTTTAGGTGGAAGTAGTTTAAAACCCAAAGAACAGGAATAATTACCTACTTTCTCCATTGCACTTTATTCTTGCAGTGCTAGCTACAGACGGATGTGGAAATCCTACCCTATTAAGAAAGCGAGACCTATAGCAGACACACAACAGCCAGGCATGTGCTGTACATGTAAACACACACACACATGTGCACACATGCAAATATACATACGCAAGAGTGCGAAGGGGAGCAGGAGTTTAAGAGAGTGACAGAAAGCGACATTGAGGAGGCTCATTTTCCACGAGGAGGAATCGTCCATGCCTGGCTTTCTGTAGCACCCAATTTCTTTTCCCTAAGTGTGCATTGCTGGAGCCAGGGAAATTGCTCCTCGACCTTGGCAAACCTGGTTCAGCTCTGAGCTGGACCGTCATGGGCAGAAAGGACTGGGCTGGCAGACGTAGTTCTAAAGAAGGTACATTCTTCAAATCTGGATTTTAAAAAAGAACAGAAAAAATTGCAACCTAAGCCAAGAACTTTGGCTTTGTCACGTCAATAGTATTTAAAGATGTTATTTGGCCGAGCTGTGAGCTCTGCAAATGAAAAACAACTTAGCCCTCTCTTCCCTCCCTTCTCTCCTCTCCCTGTTAGCTTCAGCTCTATCCCTGGCTCTCCACTGAAGCTTCACTCTTGCACAGAGCCTAAAGGCACCTTGTCTTGGAAAAATCACATGTTTTTTTTTCATCAAATCACGTCTCATCAAATCACTACATTTGACACCAACTTAGTCCGCAGTCTGTTTTTCTTTCTGCTGTTTGCATCTAAGGAATTCGGAATGTCCCAGTCATCCACTGGTCTCCAGAGCAAAATGGCACTGGGGTGGGGACAGAGTAGCTTCCTGTCATTTCAAGGAAGAGGAAATGGAGGCCCAAAGAAGGAAGGAAGGAAGAGAAGGAGACACCCAGTATTCCTGAGTGTCTCCCATGTGCTAAGCAGCCACTAGCTAGTTGCTTATGTGATGATATATTTGCGGTTCAGACAGCCCTGTGAGATGGGTACAATTGGTAGAAATATTTTCACTTTACAGATAAGAAAATTGAAGTAGAGAGGGTTAAGTGTTTTACTTAAGGCCACATGTTTAGTAAGTGGCTAGATCTTTTGGATTCCAAACCTCATGTCCCTTCAACCATGTAAAGGGAAGTGTTTTGTTCCGAGTTGGTGAGTCACTTGAGGTACATAGCGACCTGTCTTCCGCCTTCATTTGTTCTTGCTTCTGAGCTTTTGCTGACAATGTTCCCTCAGTCTTCTGTCAACATTCCAACCAGCTCTCAGGCCTGGTTCATCTCTTCCTCCTTTGTGAAGCTTTCCTCGAATCCCCAGGCCAGAATCAGTCGCTTCCCTCTGTCCTCACGGCATGTCTGTTGGTTAACACCTGCACGTTTGTCAGGAGCTGACCTGTGGTACGGTGGCTAGGGGGTGTGGTTGACACTTACTAACGTGGGGGCATTTGGTTCAGCCTGCCACCAGCTTGAGAAGGCACAGAGTGGAGATGAGGCACCCGGGGCACAGGGTAAAGGAGAATCTTCTTTACTCTGATGCTTGCCAGGACATGCCAAACCCAGAGGCTTCAAACCCTGCCTTCCCCTGGATTTGGCTAACCTGAATCCAGCCCACATTACACTCAGATTCCAGGAGAAGGCTTCCTTTATCCTGTTGGGAAGTCAGTGGTGCAGGAAGCATTGGGGGTGGGGGGTGTGGAACAGGAAATAAGCTTTGAGCTCCCCCAAAGCAGGGTGTAGGTCTGCATCAGAAGTTGTTGTGGGGTGAATGAATAAATAACTCAATGATTCAGTGTTGCTACTTTCAGGAAGCCACCATGCTTGGTCCTGGATTGAGAGAGCCATGGGGAGAAGACCTTGTAAATGCCACTCCCTGACTCCCCCTGGTTTCAGCCCAGGCATCACTGTGTGACTCAGGCACTGGCAGGTCTTCCAGGACCTTCCTGGGCTGAGTCTAGCTTTTTGTTCACTCTGGGCTGTATCTGGGGGTGCAGTAAAGCTAAGGCCCTTGTACCCCTGCCTCCTGCCTTGCCCCAGGATGATTCCATATCCTCCTCTTTTTTGTTGCATTCTCCCTGGTGCAATTCTTTAACTTGCTACTAGGATAATATAGAGAGACCAGACCAGCAAGTAGACCTGAGTCTTAGTACTTCTCTCAACCGGGGTGAGGCCTAACAGCCACAGCAAAGATGTGCCTAAGCTTGGAACCCATGGCTATCCTCAACTATCAGCTAGTCTAATTTGAACCCAGGTAACAAAATGTGAGTGTATGTGATCATGCATATGTGTGAGTGTATGCCTGTGTGCCTCTACATGGGTGATTTCTCAGGCTCAGGGTATCTAGGGACACCTGGTTGTACTTGGACAGACTTGAAGTGCCCTTCATTTTATACATAGGGAAACAGTTTATTTCAGTTCATAGAAGTTGACATCTCCATCTGATACTTGGGATATCAAAAATATATGTGTGGCAAACCCCATGGTTGCCGAGGAAGGGGGAGGGTCCCTGCTCATCTGCTCTCCTCCCCTCCACCCGTGAGCCCCTCTTCCACCATCCTGTGTTCTAGGCCCCTTCCTCTCCTCATAGCCTTTATAAGGAACAAACAAACAAAAAAACTCCAGATGGGCCAGGGGCGGTGGCTCACGCTTGTAATCGCGGCACTTTGGGAGGCCAAGGAGGATGGATCACCTGAGGTCAGGAGCTTGAGACCATCCTGGCCAACATGGCGAAACCCTTTCTCTAATAAAAATACAAAAATTAGCCAGGCATGGTGGTGGGCACCTGTAATCCCAGCTACTCACAGGCTGAGGCAGGAGAATCACTTGAACCCGGGAAGTGCAGGTTGCAGTCAGCTGAAATTGCACCACTGCACTCCACCCTGGGGGACAGAGCCAGACTCTGTCTCAAACAACAACAACAACAAACCCAGATTATACCATTGAGGATGCAAAGATGCTTTCATTGTCTGGAGTCCCCATCTGTCCTTTCCTCCCCTGGCCAGCTCACGGCCCCGCCTTTCCCCGCAGGCCCATGCCTTACTGAACAACTCTGTGCCCTTTGTATTTTTCCCCATAAAGCTTTGCAACAACCCTGTGAGGAGAGTATTATTACTCCCACTTTACAGATGAGAAGACTGCGGCCCAGAGAAGCCGAATGACTTGTCCACAGCTCTTAGCTGGCCCCTAGCAGGAGTGGGGTTGGACCTCAGCCTTCCTGCCTCCAAGCGTGTGCTCTGAACTGGCACGCTGGAGGCTGCTCTAGGGAGGACGCACTGTGTCCCGTGACTCTCCAGTCTCCTCGGAGCTGCTGAGCTTCCTGGCAGGAAGCCCATGGCTGCTTCTCTCCCTCTGCCCCCTGTCCACACTCCAGAAGCACTCGGCTTGAGCTGATAACCACGGCAGGTGCTTGTGAGAGGGCTCTGACACCACAGGAGCCCTCTGAGGGGCCAGCCTATGGCGGGGGTTGCAGAATCCAGAGCCCCCATCCTCCTGCACCACGGACACCAGCTTCCATACAAGTGGCCCTGGAGCCCTGACTCCCAGCTGTCAGCACCAGCCACCCTTCTCAGGAGCTAAGCCTTGGCACTTCCCAGGTCTGTAAGAGGCCAGATTTCTCTTCCAGAGAAACTTCATCTGTGTCTGAGCCCAGGGCCTTGTCGCCTGGCCAGCGTCTTCATAGCTCAGATTCCTGTAACTATGAGGGGGTTGGTCCTTCCAGCTGCGTTCCATGAGAGAGGTGATGCCTTTTCCATTACATACCAGGCCCTTGAGTCCTTTTGGCCATTAAAGGACTAGAAGAAGTCCAAAGACTTCTGGTAGTCTCTGAACCAACCCAGGTACTTCAGGTGTCTCCTGCAATGAAGCAGCTTTCCATCCCAGGCAAAGGTCTGGGTGGGGTCAAAACCTGGGGACAAGGGTCTGGAGCTGGATGGAAAGAAAATAAGGAAATGTCAACAGCAAATGTAGCAGGACCTGGGGAACTGCCCCCAAAGAATCCAGGGGTGTCTGCAACCTACACATATAGGGAGTAACATTTTAAACAGAATTACTCTCTAAAATCAGCAAACAAGGAGAGATCACGTATGATCAGACTCACCCTTGATCTTCCTTCAGAAGGTACCATGTTGAAGACTCTGACAAATTGGTGTTTCCATCAGCTTGGGAACAGATGCTGTGATTTTGGGTGCACATGCAATGGAGTGATTGTCTTACATTTAGGGGCCATGTTGTGTGGAAGTGTGTATCACTAAGCACTAGACTCATATTCACACATAGGGGTGCCAGGGCTGACTCAGGCAGATGGCTGGCTTCTGGCTCCTGGGGCATATGTTCACTAAACAGAACAGCAGGCTCAGTGGCTCGAATGACTGCACCTAAGCTGTGATCTGCGATCGCGTGATATGACTCCACCGTGTTGATGCTCAGCACCTCCACGCCTATGTGCGTCAGGCTGGGCAAAGTAGCGGTTTTGGGACAAACAATATAAAAGAGCTGAGAGGCTGCCTCACGGACTTGAACCTGTGCACATAAGCCACCTTTGGTTTACTTTCAGAAAGTTTCTCTTTTCGAAGTGTTCCTTGTTGCTGTCTCCTCACGACATCACATATGAAGCAGCCAGGGTTGGGACCACTTTCTGGTACAAAACAATGAGGTTTCTCTAGCACAATCATGTTTTAGAGCCTCCACCCTCTCCTGCACTGAAAGTTATCATTTATTAAGGGAGTAATTAATTAAGGAAATAATTCATCCTATGAACTGGAGGCAGATGTCTTCTCTGTACTGGGGAAAGATGGATAAACATGTGAGCCTCTGATGTGACATACCTGACAGAGCACCTGGGCATGGGGGTGGGGTGGGGGTGGGGAGAAAGGCAGGAGGTGCTTTAGGTGCCCAGGCAATAGCAGGGACAGAGGAGCTGATTAGGTCAAAAATGCTTCCGGTTGGGAAAGTGAAGGGTAGCCCCAGTGCTAAGGAAGCTTCTCTGAAAACAGAAAAGATAAGGAAGAGGGCACTGAATCGTGCCTAGTTTGCAATGATTTGAAAATCTTTCTCCAAATGACTGATTTTCCTTGAAAGTCCATTGAAAAGCATAGGTAACTGGTATTCTGCAAATATTTATATCAGCATTTAAAAATGCATTACTTTTAGGGCCGGGCACGGTGGCTCACGCCTGTAATCCGAGCACTTTGGGAGGCTGAGGCAGGCGGATCATGAGGTCAGGAGATCAAGACCATCCTGGCTAACACAGTGAAACCCCATCTCTACTAAAAATACAAAAAATTAGCCAGGCGTGGTGGTGGGCACCTGTAGTCCCAGCTACTCGGGAGGCTGAGGCAGGAGAATGACGTGAACCCGGGAGGCGGAGCTTGCAGTGAGCCGAGATCGCGGCACTGCACTCCAGCCTGGGCGACAGAGCGAGACTCCGTCTCAAAATAAAAAAAAAAAAATGCATTACTTTTTATGACAAAAGCAGTACAATGGTTCCATGAAAAAGCTAAATATCAAAGTGATAGATAACATAGAAAGTGAAAGCCCTCATAATTCCACTGTACTGGAAAGAAACACTGGTAATAGTTTCGGATATTTAGACTAGGTTTTAGCCAATCATTCATTTATGTAGTGAAGACATATGCAGGAGGGAAGCATGAGTTTTAATCTGCCTTTCAGCTGTCCGTAGCTGGAGAGCACCTTGCCAGGGCTCTTTAAAACAAAGCACCTTGTCCACCTGGTGGCTACCTGCATTGCAGAGTAGGATGGAGTCGCCTAGCTCTGGGCTCCCTCTCCAGCTCAGTGACAGCGACCTGATCCTGTGCTCCCCCTGCCCTCCTGTCTCCTACCACTTCTCACCTATGCTCGGTGTGGCATCCAAGATGATAAATGTGAGTCCTGTGATGTTGTGGTATAATAAGAAACGTGAGGCCGGGTACGGTGGCTCACGCCTGTAATCCCAGCATTTTGGGAGGCCAAGGCGGGTAGATCGCCTGAGGTCAGAAGTTCGAGCCCAGCCTGGCCTACATGGGAAAACCCTGTCTCTACTAAAAATACAAAAATTAGCTGGGCATGGTGGCACACACCTGTAATCCCACCTACTCAGGAGGCTGAGGCAGGAGAATCGCTTGAACCCAGGAGGCAGAGGTTGCAGTGAGCCGAGATCGCACCATTGCACTCCAGCCTGGGCAACAAGAGTGAGACTTTGTCTCAAAAAAGGAAAGAAAAGAAAAGAAAAAAGAAAAGAAACATGGATTTGGTTTCAGCCCCTGATTTCTGGCTCTTAAAACCCTGGTAGATAGAGTGCTAGGAAACTCTTTTGTTCTGATATTTGATATTTGACTCCAGTTCCTGACGCAGAGCTCCTAAGACCTCTATAATTTCCTAGATGATAGAAATGTCTGACACAGAGCTCCTAAATCCCTTGGAATTTCCTGGGTGATAGGAGCATCTTCTGTTCTAATGAGGTGGCTCCTGGTGGGTTCTTGGATAGGCTCAGGATGGGGATGGGTTGCCAGGGAAACCACCCATGTGGTTAGAGGGTTCAGACATTCAGCCCCATCCCCTAACCTCAACAAGGGGAGAGCGGCTGAAGGTTGAGCAGATCACCAATGGCCAGTGATTTAATCAATCATGACTACGTAATGAAGTCTCCATAAACACCAAAAATGGCTCAGCTTGGAGAGCCTTTAGATAGCTGGACGGGTCCCTGGAGGGTGATGCGCTGGGGAGGGTGTGGAAGCTCCATGCCGCTTCCCACATGCATGTGCATGTCTTCCCCCAGGCCGTCATCTGCATCTTCTGTAACAATCCTTTATAATAAACTCATAAACATAAATAGTTTCCCTGAAATTCTGTGAGCTGCTGTAGCAAATTAATTGAACCCAAGGAGAGGGCCATGGGAACCCCAATTTATAGCCGTTTGGTCAAAAGTACAGGTCACAACCGGGACTTGCACTTGGCATCTGAAGTTGGGGGCAGTCTTGTGGGGCTGAGCCTTCAACCTGTAGAATCTGATGCTGTCTCCAGGTCTGCTGGGGAATCACTGCTTGGTATATGGAAAAACAGCCCCTGTTCATCTGGCGTCAGAAGTGTGTCGAGTGTTGCGTGAGAGTAGGAGATACACTGGTGTTTCCTATCACACAGAGGCCTTTTCCCAGGACTCCTGTGGGCAGGCAACACCCCCAGGGCACCCACCACCTGCCCTGTCCTTACAGCTCAGCAATAGTCAGATTCTCAAGCCCATCCTTTCTCCTTTACTGCTGTGTAGCAGAAAGAGGGCTGGATTTGGGGTGGGGGAAGGGTAGGGAGAAGACTGATGTTTCTTGCCCACTTACACCATCCAAAGAGTTTACGTACATTTAAGTCTTTCATTGTGAGGTTAAATGATATGCCCAAGGTTACACAGCTAGTAAGTGGGAGAGGTGTTTCTGAAACCTGTTCTGGCTGGCGGACAATCAGAAGACCTTGGTGTTCCAGAAACACACCCTTGGAAAAATGGCTTCACCTCTCTCAGCTCAATGTTCCTATAAAATGAGAAAGTTGGTTCTCAACCTTGGCTGTGCTCTGGAATCATCAGAGAAGCTTCAACACACTGCTACCTGGCTCCACCTGGGGCTTCAGACGTCATCTCTCCAGGATGAAGTCAGCCTCACCTTCTCTGGCTCTGTGCTGTGCAGTGGGTTCAAGGCAGGCCAGAGCAGGACTGTCCCTTCCAGGCGTATGGATTTTGCGAGTCCCCACTTTCTTTTCTCTCTCTAGATCTGTTTACCCAGACTAAAAAGTTGTCTTGCCCAAGAGGGTGTCAGGGTCCAAAATCTGTGGGTTCACATCTCAGATGACTCACTTAGTGATTACAGGCAGATGGCTTAAACTCTCTGTGCCCCTCTGTTTCCTAACCTATAAAATGAGGATAAAAATAATGTTTGTCTCACAGGACTGTTGGGAGAATGAAATGAGACAATACGAGAAAAGGGCCAAGCACAGCGGCTGGCATTCGGTAAGGCCCTTTCTCCATCTCCTTCCCTACCTTCTCGAAAGGAGCTCCCATCCCCATGGTGGCCCAGTGGAATGATCTCCATTCACTCTGTATCTGTGAGGGCTGGGTTCAAAGGATCACATGGAAGAGTCCTTGATGTCCAAATAAAGGGAAACTAGAAGACAGTCCAGAAGGGAGACAGGTAGAAGCACCAGAGGAGATGAAACCATTTTGGGGGCTGATTAGGGAGTTGCCTCCATGACCCTAACTCTAACCCCAACCCTAACGCTTTTCTCATTCACACGGGATCTCTCACTGAGATGCCCAGATGCAGAGCTGGCTTCGCAACAAGGAATTGGGCTTGCTCTACCCAACTGCTCAACCATTAGTAGAAGTTGGAGGAGCTGTCTCTTTGAGATCCAGAGAAGTCCCTTAACATGAGAGCCCCAGCCAGGTGGTAGCGCTGACTCCATCCCTGTCACCTTCCGGATGGTCCAGAAAAACTCTCATGACACCTCACTGTCTATTTTTTCTCCCAAGGGTTGGGTTGTGACTCATTGTGTCATTATGTCAGGTCATTATGTTTTGTGACCTGGTGATTGAGCTTTCCAAGGCTCAGCCAGGGAGAGGCCAGGCCCCTTTTTTAGGACTCAACCTTAGCACTATCTCTGGGCCCAGTTCTGCCTGCTGTGGCTGTGAGGCGGAAGCACCTTCATCTCCAGGGAGGGAGGAGCCCTGAGCACAGTAACCCAATGCATCTGGGGTCCCTTCTTTGCCTCTTTGCCTCGCCACTGGTTAGCTTTGTGATCTCAGGCTGGTGGCTTTGCCTCTGGAGAAGAGCTCAGCACAAGTTGTCCTGTTTGACTCCATCTACCTTTTGTCAGGCTTGCTCATGGGGCATGGTTACTTCCTCATAGCTGGAAATGAAGCTGAGGAGACAAAGGAGGCAAAGTTCTGGGCCTTTCTGCTCAGTATCTTGGAAGGAGCACTGCACACAGGGCCTCACATGCTGTCCTGGCAAAGCCACCCACTGACTGCCACCTTGGACAAATCAATAACTTCTCTGGACCTCATTTACACAGCTGTGCTAGAAGGCAGTTGGTTTAAATCAGTCATTCTCAAAAGCGAATTATTTAGTACACTAGTTTGGCAAGCTGCTTCTCAAAAAAAAAGTCTCAAAGGTCAAATAAATGAGGAATCCTGTAAACTCCACCCCCAATTAGCACATATATATATATATATATGTCAGCTTATTAATGGTTCTGAGAAATCCAGTAACAAAGAAGCCAGTCTGGCTTTGTTTAACTCACTTTTTCCTAAACTCATTTGGCCATGAACCTTTTTTCCCTTTTAATTCCTATTAACATCCTGGCGTACTAGCAACGGAAGAAAAACAGGTGAGAAATGATGCTCTAATCTAGAGCTGGGTCTCTCAAATTTGAAAGTGCATACAAAACACCAGAGGATCTTGGTGAAATGCAGATTCTAATTCATCAGGTCTGGGGTGGGGCCTGAGAGTCTAGATATCTAACAAGCTCCCAGGTGATGCCTGTGATGCTGGTCTAGGGACCACACATCGAATTCCAAAGGGCTGATTCCAAAGGCTTTGTTCGGCTTCAATATTGGAAGTAGTGTAGAAATGGTGGCTCAGGGACTCTGAAATCATAAAGACCTAGGTTCGGGCCCTGACTGCACCACTTACCAGTAGTATGACCTTGGACAAATCATTTTACCTCCCTGACATTCGTCTTCTTATCTGTAAAGTTTAGATTTTGATCATGTCTGCTCCATGGGATTGTTTGAGAATTAAATAAGACTGTGCAAATAAAACACAATGCAAGACCTAGCCCATGATAGGAGCAAAATATATGCTGGTCATCACTGATGGTGAGACACAGTTCAAGCCTCTCCCATCTGTAGGCTGACACCTACAGATGACACCTCTTTCCCTGCCCCCACTGTTACTTGCATCACTGACTGCTGCTCGCAACCCTCCTTCCTCCCCAGTCCCAAGGCCCTGTTGTCTCTGTGTGTATGTGACTCTACATGATCTCTCTTCTCGAGCACATTCTGGTAACCTCTCTCGCTTTCAGGGCATCAGAGGAGCTGAGGGATCATGGGATCACGGCTTCTCCTCTGATGATTATAGACAAACTGTACTAGCAGCCCACTAGTAATAGCACAACCCACTCAGGCAGAAGCTGGGCTAACACAGATAGGTCTTCCCGACCCTGTCCAAAGGGGTTCCTCATTGATGGGTGAAGCGAAGCGTCAGGGGTATTATGAGCCCATCACACTATCCTGGGCATGGGCCCTACTGGCTGTCATAGACTTTATTGTATGTCACGTGCAACTACTTGAGAATATAACTCTCACTGTATTCACCTTTGTGTTCCTCAATAGTGTGTCTGCAATGGATTTGTATTAAAATGTTCACATGGTAAAAAGAAATCCTTTATGAGCTAGCAAGAACTATATTTGGGCTCAGTTAAACTCCCTGCTTAATTGCAATTATGCTTAAACAATGGATTAGGACCATATCACTCTGGCTGCCCTTGATCTTGGAAAAGGAAGGAAGAGGGAAAGAGGATCTCCATTTATTGATCACCTTTAGGTGTTTGGCTTTTGATACATATCATCTAAGCCTTTCAGCAACCCCATGTGACAGGTATTCACATTCTTATTTATCAAATTCAGAGAGGCTAAGGAATTTGCCTAAAGACACACAGCTAGTAAGCAGCGGAACTGGGATTAGCATTTAGGAGAATTTGACTTTATTATCACTATAGGATTTCTCTCTTCCCAATTCTCATGGCAGAAGATGGCTGCTATCGACTTCCAAGTTTTACATGTTATTGGAACACCTGGAAAGAAAATAAAGTCTTCTCTCAACTTGACCCTGGTCTTGGGTCAAGTTCTACAACAGGACAAATTAATGTGTCCATAGAGACAGTGTCACATTGTGCAAGCATGGCAGCCTGTGATTGGACCATGTGGATGGGAGGCAGGATGAAGGAGAGTGGGTTAGTCAATGCCTAGAACAGGGTGCTGGGCAGGTCCCAGTGACTTCCAGTCTATGGCATACCCCTTATTAGGGGGCGGCAACTGGTAAAGAAGACATTAACAGGCCGATGGGGATGAAGACTTCATCTTGATCAGATCCAGGTGCCATGCTGGCTGCCCTCCAGCCCTGGTGCAGGTTGTCACCACCAGCTGCCCCCTGCAGTGGCCTTTGTTTTTTTTGGCAGCCTCCTCCTTGGAGGGCCGAGGATGGAAATCAACCACATCCTTACCCCTTAGCTCTCATCTCTCTGTCTGGTTGCAGAGGCTGGTGTGTGGAGGCCATGGTGGCGGATTCCACAGCTGCACACATCTGGGAGCTTCTGGACCCCTGTGTCCCTGCCACACTATGTTACATGCTCTTCCATTTGTTCAGCACGGAAGGAAGTAGGAGAGAGATGACCCATGTCATGGGCCTATGCAAGAGACCATTAAAACCAAGACTTTCTGGAATTTCCATGGAGTTGCAGGGTAAAACGAGGTGAAGTGCGAGTTGCTAACCATTCCTCCAGACTCCCAAAAATGACTTTAGAGAGCCTCCCTGACCCTCCTTGCCAAAGAGTCAGCCAGAAATGCAAACACCATTTAAAGCTGACAGCTCCAGCTTGATAATTGTCCTCTACACCATGCGAATGTGAGCACACCTAATTAATAACCTGGGATGCCCTATCTCCACACTCGGAGGGCTCCGTGCCTTTCTCTTGGTCACCACTGCTAGCTGATTTTTAATTATCTTTCGGGACTGTCGCCTCTTGGAATGCTACAAAGGAAATGCTCACCCCAGCTGGGCCGGGGCCAGGCCTGTGGGAGAACTATGTCCATCCCAGAGTCCACTGTGTTGATCTCTGCTGGAAAGATAGCCCTCAGACGGGAGAGGAGCTCTTCACTGCAAATCAAGAGGGGGCTTCGTGCCTTTTCAGCACTTCCGTGGCTGTGGAGCTGACATGACTTAAAATACTGACCTCTTTTTAAACTTTTAAAACTTTGTTTCTGAAAATACTGCCTTGAATAAGGCAACTTGGGTCTTTTATTATGTTTTAATCCAACAGTTATGATGAGTTCCCCTCTAATTGTAGCAGCTGGTGTTTATTGAGCATCTATTCTGTGCCAGACACTGTGTTTAAAACAATTTTATTTTAATTTTCTTAAAGACGAGTGTGGGGCTGAGTATGGTGGCACACGTCTGTAATCCCAGCACTTTGGGAGGTCGAGGCGGGTGGATCACTCGAGCTCAGGAGTTCTAGACCAGCCTGGGCAATATGGCGAAACCCCATCTCTACAAAAAAATATAAAAATTAGCCGGGCATGGTAGCACATGCCTATAGTCCCAGCTACTTTGAAGGCAGAGGTGGGAAAAGTGCTTGAGCCCAGGAGGTCAAGGCTGCAGTGAGCCAAGATCACTCCATTGCACTCCAGCCTGGGTGACAGAGCGAGACCCCGTGTCAAAAAAACAAAAACAACAACAAAAAAACCCCAAAAAAACCCCAATGTGATACTATAGGCACTGTTGTTTTACATGCATTGCCTCATTCACACTTTGCAGCTGTGTGAAGCAGGTACATTTACTGCCCCCATTTTACAGAGGAGGGGACTGAGGGTCAAACATTTATATCCCCCTCCCCTACCTGAGGTCTAAGGGGCAAGCAGAGAGTGCTGGGATCTGAGCTCAGGGAGTCTGATTTCAGAGACTACCTTTTAGCCATGACCTTCCTCTTCCCTCCTCAGAATTGAGTATATATTCAGTTCTGCCCAAGAACAGGTCCTGGCAAAGCACCCAGAAACCCCAAGCCTTGGTTTATAACTTTTATTTAAACTTTTTTTAAGACAGCATCTCACTATGTTGCCTAGACTAGTCTTGAACTCCTGAGCTCAAGCGATCCGCCCGCTTTGGCCTCCCAAAGTGCTAGGATTACAGGTGCAAGCCACTGTGCCCAGTCCGGTTTATATCTTTTACTCACTCCATCCCAGCAATCTGTGCTCACCTGCTTCTGAGAAATGGAAGGACTGTGTAGGGTCGAGGTGCCATGTTCTTGCCACCACAGTGAGTGTTGAGAGCCAGGGGCTTGGTGGACGAAGACACAGACAATGTCTGCTTCCAGGAATGGACGGCCAACTCCTGGGTTTACTGGCTCTTGCAGCTTCTCCAGTGAGCTCCACCGTATGTTTCAGGAAGGACATGGCTCATTCTCTCCTCATCTGGGATGTTGCAAGGAGAGAAGGAGTGAGAAATGGGGCAGGACAGCAGCAAGGCATTCCAGAGGGCTTTCCTGCTTCCTGCTGCTAATGGTTTTTCCATTGCCGTGACTTTGGGCCTGCAATCCTTCCCCTTTACTTGCCTCTGGAACTTTCCTCTCTAGCATTTTTTAAGTCACAAAGCCAACAAGCCCGAATTTTAAAGTAACCCCAGACCAAGTATGGTGGGTTGAACCATGTCCCTCTGAAAGACATGTCCAGGTCCTAACTCCATGTACCTATGAATGTGACTTTATTTGGAAATAGGGTCTTTGCAGATGTAATTAAGGATTAACATTATTCTCAAGATAAGACCCTAAGGATCTCTCAGGTGGGGCCTAAATCTAACGACTGATGTCTTTATTTAAAAAAAAAAAAAAAGTGAGAGGAAGACTTGAGACACAGAGGGGAAAGCCGTGTGAAGATAAAGACAGAAATGGAGTTTGGCCACCACAGCCAGGGAATGCCAGGAGCCACAGAAGCTGGAACAGGTGAGGAAGGATTCTCCTCTAGAGCCTTTGGAGATAGCATGGCCCTGCTGTCACCTTTTATTTTGGACTTCTAGTCTCTAGAATTGTGAGAGAATAAATTTCCGTTATCTTAAGCCAACTCCGTTGGTAGTAATTTGTTAAGGCAATCCTAGGACACTAAACACTAAGGCAAGACGTTGTCATCAGCCAGGTCACTGGGAGCCACTGAAGAGCAGAACCTGCCTTCCTTGACATCAATGTGCCCGTGGGGATTTGAGGCTGGCCAGGGTGCCAACCTTAGCCCACAGTCACGCCTGGGCTTTTACACTTGTCTGGCGTCTGCACCTTTGGGGATAGTACTGTGTGGAATGGCTGGAAACTGTTGCTTGTACCAGCTGACCACAGTCAGAACTGTTCTGGGAACTGATGGCCCATTTGGTAATGGAAAGCAATGTTCTCCTGCCCACTCTCTCCCAACCTCCACACCAGGCACAGCCTGGGCCTCCCTTGCTGACTCAGGCAGATGGCTTAACCTCTCTGTGCCTCTCTTTCCTAACCTATAAAATGAGGATTAAAATAATGCTTGTCACAAGCACTGTTGGGAGAATGAAATGAGACTGTACGTGCAAAGGGCCAAGCACAGTGCCTGGTACTCGGTAGGCCCTTTCTCCACTGCCTTCCTTACATCCTCTAAAGGAGCTTCTTTCAGCGTGGTAGCTTAATGGAATGATTTCCACTCACTCTGTATCTGTGAGGATTCGAAGAATTACACCGAAGAGTCCTTGATGGTAGAGGGTTGGAGCAAAGGCAGGTTGAATTGCTCCATATAAAAGACTAACAGAAACTTCCAAGGGTCCTTGGAAGGTCAAAAGGAAAGAGGTACGATGGTGTTGCCTCTTGAGGGATGGTAGAGTCTGGAAGAGGGGAGAAGAGGAGACAGTGTCTGTGGACAACATGGCAGTGGGTGGAACCAGGAGCACTAGAATGGCTGGCAGAGGAGGTCCCTGAGGAGGATTGGCCAAGGAAGCACAGGGCAGTGGTGTGAAATGTTCCCTCTCCTGTACTTCACGGTCATCGGTCATCCCCTGCTCCTACCAAAGGATAAATGTTGGTTCTGTCAGCTGTCTCGGGTCAGTGCTTCTTTAGGGAGTGTGGGGAGAGGGACACATCATGTGTGGGATGAAGCCACATGAAAAGCAGGCGACATCGGCAGGGGACACTTCTATGAGGGTGTCTATCACAATTCCCCCAGTCTAAACAAGAAATGAGATTGGGAGACATGTAGCTCTGCAGAATTCCCAGGGATTGGAGCAGGAGGATGAAAAAAGGCTTGAAATTCTGACTGCAAGTGGGAAGACAGTACCAGGCAGCTGACCCGGACGCTAAAGGAAAAGGTGAGCTCAGCGGCTTGAGGACTTGGAGACAGCCAGGAGGCAGCTCTTGGGGACCCATTTGACTTAGCTCCTGATTCCCTGCCATGCTGGGGTGGTGCATTGCATTCAACAGATTCTCAATAAATCCCTAAAAATAAATTATGTCTTGCAGGGGCCATAGAGAGCCAGAATACTACGTAATATTATGCATGGGGCGGGGGGGGCCTATGCTGCAAACCAAAGTCAAACCATGCACAGGGAGCTTCGAGTGATCTTCTTCCTTTTCAGTCCCTGCTAGCTCAGTGGACTTTATCTTCTTCCTTCTTCCCTAGGCCTTTTCTCCTGAGTAAATTCTTCCCAGTGCCTGATAGCAGTTTGTAAACTTTTTCCCATATGACTGCTCTCTACAATCTATAATTCTCATCAATTATATCTGAAAATATACACCTATATCTAAGGACATATGGATATATATTATATATATTATATAATATATATATTATATATTATATGGTATATATTATATATATTATATATAATATATAATGTACATAATTATATAGAGATATATTTTATCTTTCTTCTGTTCCTTTAAAGCAAATCGTTCCCACTCCCACTGCCTTTTTTTTTTTTTTTTTTTGGAGACAGGGTCTCGCTCTGTTGACCAGGCTGGAATGCAGTGGTGCAATCGTGCCTCACTGCAGCCTCTGCCTCCCCGGCTGAAGTGATCCTCCCACCTCACCCTGCCAAGTAGCTGGGACTGAAGGCACGCACCATCACGTCGGGCTAATTTTTGTATTTTTTGTAGAGATGGGGTTTTGCCATGTTGCCCAGGCTGGTCTTGAACCCCTGACCTCAGGTGATCCACCCACCTTGGCCTCCCAAAGTGTTAGGATTACAGCTGTGAGCCACTGCGCCCCACCTCCATCTTCTACATGAGGATAAGGAAGCTCTGAGAGGTTAAGTGACTTGCCTAAGGTCACTCAGCTAACGAATGGTGGAGCCCAGCACTTAGCTCAAGCCAGGCGGTGTCACCGCTCACTGCAGGCTGTTCCCACGTGGTCAGGCACAGGGTCTTTCTGCGTCGTCACTGACATGGGGACTTGAATACGGCTCTTCCTGCATCCTCCATGTGCCCTCCTGGTAAACCAGACACCCACGGCCTCGGCCGCTCTTCGTAGGCCTGACTTGGGCTTCCAGAGCCTGCACAGGCCACGTGGGGCTGGTTTGGCAAAAACTGGGCTCTAGATTTTGCTTTAGCTGTTTTCTTTTCCACTTCATTGTTTCCGTGGGATGTCTGCCTTCCCAAAATAACACCGGGGCATTCCAGGTAAACTCAACATCCGACGAAAATCCCCGTTCAGCGGCAAGTCCGAGGGGCCCTGGTTTTTGCTATTGTTTTCCTCCCTTCCTCTGGCTCAGGAGGGGCAGGCGTCTGGGACAGGTTCCCGGTGGAGCCTGGATGGAGGGGGAAGCAGGAGGAGGAGAGGAGGGGCTTGGCCAGCTCCAGCCAGCCAGCTGATACTCCCGCCCTCTGCGCTAGCACTGGAGGTAGCCCTGAGCTTGCCCTTCTCACTTTTCTGGGGAATGTTCGGAGGCCTGTAGGAAAAGAAATGGGCAGGGTCTTGTGCCCCACTTCACTTTTATCAGACAAAGAAAACAAAACCAAGGTGGCCCCTAATTCTGCTCTGATTTCTGGAGGCAGCATGGATGATATCATGGAGAAGCACTGGCTTTGGATGAAGCCAGAGCTGGGCTGAATCCTGGCTCTGGTGCTTACCAGCTGTAAGCTATAGCAGCTGTAAGTCCATAGACAGCTTATGTGCTCCTCTGAGCCTCCATTTCATCATCAGTAAAATGGGGGGTGATAGTGTCCCTATTAGAGCAATAAAGACAGATGAATGCAATGCCCCAAATAGGATCTGCCCCATAATAGGGGCTCAACCCACATAGAATAGCTTTCTCTCTACTTCTTAGGGTATGGGAGGAGGGGGAGTTGCTTACTTCTTCATTGCTTTTTTTTTTTTTTTTAAGACAGAGTCTTGCTCTGTCACCCAGGCTGGAGTGCAGTGGCGTGATCTTGGCTCACTGCAACCTCCGCCTCCCCAGGAGTCCAAGTGATTCTCATGCCTCAGCTTCCTGAGTAGCTGGGATTACAGGCATGCAGCGTCACTCCCAGCTAATTTTTTTTGTAATTTTGGTAGAGACATGGTTTCACCATGTTGGTCAGGCTGGTCTCAAACTCCTGACCTCAAATGATCCACCTGCCTCAGCCTCCCAAAGTGCTGGGATTACAGACAGGAGCCACCGCACCTGGCTTTCATTGCTGTTTGATGTCATTATTACCCAAGTGCTGAGAAGGTGCTGTTTAGAGGCCAACTTAGAGAAGTGGAAAAAGCAGAGTGAGTGTCATCAGACAGGTAGGGCCCATGCCTTGCTTGTTTATGTATGTACCCCTAACAGAATTTTGTAAAGCTATCCATTCTCTACCCCCAGCACATTGAAAAAATGAAGTTCAAAAGTTAAGTAGCTATAAAAACTGTGCTTTCTGGCTTACTGTAAATATTGATATTTAAAATCTACTGTGACTTCACACTTTAAAATGGATCCAGTGGAACGTAACATCGACAATTTGGTATCCCCATCATCCATTTTAAAATGTGTGAAAAAGCTGATTGGCATTCAGGAATTTTACATCTTTCTTTTTATCTCCTGGAACTCATTACTATTCCTACTTCCTTCACAGATTTTTATCCTGACATATTATTTTCTTATGCTTCAGAGTATTCTATTGATCACTTTTACATACATGGAAAAAGCTGGTTTTTAGTATTTTATACTTTTTTTTTTTTTTTTTTTTTTTTTTTGCTCTCGTAGGACTCTCCCCCAAGAGTAGGGGGAGTGAAGAACAAAGTAATTAAATGAAAATTGTTATTTTATTTTTTTTGAGATGGAGTCTCGCTCTGTCGCCCAGGCTGGGGTGCAGTGGCACAATCTCGGCTCACTGCAAGCTCCGCCTCCCGGGTTCACACCATTCTCCTGCCTCAGCCTCCCGAGTAGCTGGGACTACAGGCGCCCGCCACCACGCCCGGCTAATTTTTTGTATTTTTAGTAGAGATGGGGTTTCACCATGTTAACCAGGATGGTCTCAATCTCCTGACCTCATGATCCACCTGCCTTGGCCTCCCAAAGTGCTGGGATTACAGGCATGAGCCACCGCGCCAGGCGGAAAGTTGTTATTATTCTCGCCACCAGTACAAGGGTGCAGCAGGCCCTGTGAGCTATGGAATTATTCATGGAGTCATTCCCCACGTTGGGTCCCCTTTCTTTTGTAAAATGGAAAAAGCCTTGGTGTGTTAATTCAGTCTTATTCTCAGATAACTCCATTTTAGGGAAGAAGGCTGATGCGAGTCGAGGATCTGGAAATTGGTTTCCTTATTATTATTTTTGCCGAATTACCCTCTGGAATTTGATACATATCCCAGTTAGAGGACACTGAGTTCCCATCTGAAACCCAACTTTACCACTTAAAATGATCAGGTAACCTGAGGCAGGTTTCCAAACCTGTGGGTTTCCACAGAGGATTGCTACTAGAATAAAATGAGGTTATAGATATTATGCTATGAAGTTTAAGTTCCCAATAAATGGTGAATTCTCAGGGGATACATTTTTCACTATTTAGTATTTATGAAATTAGTGTGTGTATTATTATCAGTGTGTACATTTGATGTGGTAGGGCTTTCCCCCCAAATCTGTTATTGAATTGCAATTGATAGCATATAGGGTAAAGATATAGGGTAGTTTGCATCCTTCCAGCCTGTCTTCAATCTGCCTTCTTTTGCGTTTCCAGGCCCATTCTGACCTGGGCTCATGGCTTTGGGAGCTGAAATCTACAGCAAATAGCCAGCGATACCTCTTGAATCCTTTTCCCAGGTTGTAACTGTGGCTCAGAGCTCATCAGCCTGTAAGTGTCATTGGACAATTTTCTCTAGATCCACTCCCCTGACTGCAAGCTCATTGAATTGCATCTGATGTTTGCTTTTCCCTCCACAGCTTTGTGAAAGTTTCTTGTAGTTTTCTTTGATCTGTATGACAGTTCATTGTCCAGAAGAGCTATGTCATCCTTGGATTTGATGGCTTCACTGTATACTCCTTTTCATTTGAAAGAAAAAAAGAAGCCAACTGAAAAGAGATCTGAGCGCTGATCCCCGTGAGAAAGGACAGTTATCTCCAAAGAAGCCGTTATGCTGCCTTTGTTCCTGGACTCTACGGAGATCTGTATCCAGCGTGAAACATCTCTCTGATCACATATTAGGAACTCAGCAAATGTCGCTGAATGCATGAAATGAATCAATCCCATGGAAATTTAGTTTTAAATGATGCTTTATTGCAAAAGATTTCAAACATTGGGAGGTAAATTGTTGGGAGCAAGCCCCCCAAAATCTGGCCATAAACTGGTCCCAAAACTGGGCATAAACAAAATCTCTGCAGCACTGTGACATGTTCATAATGGCCCTAACGCCCAAGCTGGAAGGTTGTGGGTTTACGGGAATGAGGGCATGGAACACCTGGCCTGCCCAGGGCAGAAAACCACTTAAAGGCATTCTTAAACCACAAACAATAGCATGAGCGATCTGTGCCTTAAGGACATGCTCCTACTGCAGTTAACTAGCCCAACCTATTCCTTTAATTCGGCCCATCCCTTCATTTCCCATAAGGGATACTTTTAGTTAATTTAATATCTATAGAAACAATGCGAATGACTGGTTTGCTGTTAATAAATATGTGGGTAAATCTCTGTTGGGGCTCTCAGCTCTGAAGGCTGTGAGACCCCTGATTTCCCACTTCACACCTCTATATTTCTGTGTGTGTGTCTTTAATTCCTCTAGCGCCCCTGGGTTAGGGTGTCCCTGCCCAAGCTGGTCTCCGCAGTAAATAAATCGTGAAGTGAGTGTCCAAGTAGCCATCACTGGTTTCGATAATGGTCAGTTTGTGACCCATTTTGTTTCATTTACACTTCCCTTCTCCCACCAAGGTCATTTTGAAGCCACTCCCTCACGTCATAAAATTTTATCCATAAGCATCTCAGCGTGCATTTCTAAAACATAAGGTTCTTTTTATAAACCTTAAACACAATACCTTATGACACCTTAAAAGTTTAACAATTCCTTAGTATATTCAAACAGTGCACAAATTTTCCCAACTTTCTCTTTATTGTTTTATGATGTGGGAATTCATTTTCAAATATTGGTTTTGGTGGAGAAACTTGTCAAAGACTTTTCAACTATTTTGTATAAGTGTTTCTCAAGTTTCAGTATTCAAAGCATTTACCTGGGGAGCTTAATAAAATGAAGATTCCTAAACTCCCTAGGCCTAGAAAGAGCCCCAGAAGTTCCCATTTATAACAAGCATCTCCAATGAATGTGATGTATGTACACTGTGTAACCCTACTCTGAGAAAAACCCCACCCAGGCCTAGAAAGAGCCCCAGAAGTTGCCATTCATAACAAGCATCTCCAGTGAATGTGATGTATGTACGCTGTGTAACCCTACTCTGAGAAAAACCCCACCCAGGTCTAGAAAAAGCCCCAAAAGTTCCTGTTCGTAACCAGCATCTCCAGTGAATGTGATGTATGCAGTGTAACCATACTCTGAGAAATCCCAATTCACATCTATTAAAACTCCTGTCCTTTTCCTTTCCTTGTCTTGTATTTAACTCCTTGACCCTCACCTCTTGCTGGGCTCCAACTTGTACTATGATCCATTTACACTGAATTTCTTTTGGTTCTTTGAATGTGCCATGCTCTCTTCATCTGGCCTTCTTCCAGGCTTTCACCTCTGCCTGGAACATACCAAGGCTCCGTTGTAGCCCCTCACCTTCTCTTCATTTAATTAACCCCTGTTCATCTTTTGGGTCCTGATATGGTTTGGCTCTGTGTTCCCATCCAAACCTCCTCTTGAATTGTAGCTCCCATAATTCCCACATGTTGTGGGAGGGACCTGGTGGGAGAACACTGAATCATGAGGTGGTTTTCCCCATAGTGTTCTCTGTGGTGGTGAATAAGTCTCACAAGAACTCGTGTTTTGATAAGGGGTTTCCCCTTCCATTTGGCTTTCATTTGCTCTTGCCTGCTGCCATGTAAGATGTGCCTTTTGCCTTCCACCATGATTGTGAGGCCTCCCTAGCCACGTGGAAGTGTGAGTCCATTAAACCTCTTTTTCTTTATGGATTACCCAGTCTCAGGTATGTCTTTATCAGTAGCATGAAAATGGACAAATAAGGTCCTTGTTCAGCATCCCTTCCTCCCTGCCGCCTTCCCTAAACTTCAATTCCAGGTCAGGTGTCCCTCCTACCTGCTCTCCCAGTGTCTCACATTTCCTGTCATAACAGCCATCAAACTCCTTTGCCACTGCATCAGAAGCACTCACTGGTCATGCTCTCCTAGCAGACTGTCAGCTCCCTAAGAGTGGAGCCCTCTTCCGTCTGTTTACTCCTACAATCCCAGCACCCGGTGCCTGCCCTGCACACAGCCAGAATTCCGCGAGCCACCACTGAAAATGACACTAAGTTCTGTTGAAAGTTCATTTTAACCATACCAACTAGGGACAATTTTGCTAGCAGAAAATATCCATATTATATTTGTGTACAGCCTAAAAATCTCAAGCATTAGCACGTATATGCAAAATACAGTCAAACTGGGCCAGGTATGGTGGCTCCCACCTGTAATCCTAGCACTTTGGGAAGCTGAGGTGGGAGGATCGCTTGAGTCCAAGAGTTCAAGACCATCCTGGGGAGCATGGCGAAACCCTATCTGTGCAAAAAATATAAAAAAAAAAAATTAGCTGGGTGTAGTGGCATGTGCCTGCGATCCCAGCTACTAGGGAGGCTGAGGTAGGAGAATCACTTGAGCCTGGGAGATGGAGGCTGCAGTAATCTGAGATCATGTCACAGAACTCCAGTCTGGGGGACAGAGCGATATCTTGTCTCCTGTCTCAAAAAAAAAAAAAAAAAAAGTGCAATCAGACTAGTTATAAACACCTATTTCCAGAATGTTTCCTATAACATATATTTGCTGTGTGTTTTTTTTTTTTCTGTCAGCACTTGCTGGTAGATATGCAACTGTAATTAACAAAAAATTTAAAAGAGCAAAGAAATTTCTATCTACTTAGTTCTTTTATCTTATTAGAAAAGGTAGTCTTTCTCCATGCCTATGTTCAGCTCAACGAATGCCAGCTGAGTTTTGAGGGAAGCCTTTTCTTCCTCCTGTACATGGTCATTTATTCATAAGGTAGCATACGATCTATTCCTGCCCTGTTCAGTAGGGCAGCCACCAGCCCCAGGTGGCTATTGAGCATTTGAAATGTGGCTAGTACAAAATAAGATGTGCTGTAAATATTAAGTACACCATGGACTTTTTTTTGGAACAAAGTCTTGCTCAGTCACCCAGGCTGGAGTGTAGCAGCATGATCTAGGCTCACTGTAGCCTCAATTTCCCAGCCTCAAGCCATCCTCCCATCTCATCTCAGCCTCCTGAGTAACTGGGACTACAGGTGCACACCACCACACATAGCTAATTTTTTTTTTTTTTTTTTTTTTTAGAGACAAAGTCTCATTGTGTTACCCAGTCTGCTCTCATACTCCTGGACTCAAGAAATCCTCGCACCTCAACCTCTCAGAGGTTGAGTGCTGGAATTACAGGTGTGAGCCACCATGCCCGGCCCACACTGGATTTTAAGGACTTAGTATGAAAGAATGTCAATGATCTCATTAAAATGCTTTATAGTGATTTCATGTTGAAATAATAATACTTTGGCTGTATTAAGTTAAATAAAAATATTGCTAAAATTAATTTCACTAGTCTCTTTTTACTTTTATGTGGCTTTTAGAAAATTTAGAACTACATACGTGACTTGCATTGTTTCCATAGCCAGCACTGATCTATACGGCTACTTGACCTCTCTGTTGAAGTTTTCTCAGCTCTAAAATGGGGATATCAATAGTATCTGTTTTATAGGATCGTCATAAGGATAAAATGAGTTAATATTTGTAAGGTATTTTGAACAATACCTGACATATGATAAGTACTTTTAAAAACCTTTGTGAAATAAATAGATGGTGCTTCACATTTTTAGCAACTATACTCCTTGGATAGGCCCAGGTCCCCTACAAAACTGAACTTGAGGCAGAGCTTAGGGGCTAATGTTTTATTGGAGGATAAAATCCCAGGGAGAGCAGGACTGAGGGCAAACGGAAAGTAAGGCAGGGGAGGAGGGAAGCAATCACAAGATGGTTTTTTGTGGAGCTGGCCACAGCTTCCCAAGAAAACACATAGCTGATTGCTTGATCATGTGAGCCATCCAGAGAAGCAGTATGGGACCACTGCATCTTGGCAGAACTGTTGAGGGAAGGAAGGTGAACAATTTATCTGCCAGTTCCCTCCCATCTCCTGCTCACATTGGTTAAAGTTTGCCCCTTGTGGAGTTAAGTCCTTTGCACTTTCTGCTTACGTCACTAAGCCCTTTTGGAAAGCCACCAGAGAAGTCAGAGATGCCGGAGTTCAGGTGGCTGGACATGGGCTCTGGAGCCACCGAGGCCCCTGACAGAGAAGTCGCCATGGAAGGCTTGATGAAGCCCGGCCCTCATCTGTGGGGCTCAGTCAGCAATGAAAGGTCAGGCCACAGCAGTGGCAGCGAGGTTCATAACCACTGGGAGGTCATCATACCACGGTGGGGCTGCTCCAGCTAGGAATCAGGGCAACGACTGAGCCTAGGGGAAAATGGGGCCAAGCTGAGGAAGGAGGCGTGTCCTATGAGCCCCATATGCCCTGCCTCTCAGAGCCTGACCAGATTTGCTTACTGGACCTCGACCCTTACATGTCTCACAAGCATCTCAACTTCAGTGTTTCTGAAACTGAAGTTTTGGTTTCCATATTTGAGTCTATCCCCTGACCTAGCCCCTCTGTTTCCTATCTTCTACAGTTCAGTAAATTCACCCACTTGCTTAAGCCAGAATCCTGGAGGCCATATTTGAGGACTGGCTCTTCCTCTGCCGCATGTGATCATCAGCAAGTCCTGTGGATGTAATCTCCAAATTGGATCTTCAAGCCATCTGCCTTTCCCTATCTCCACCAGATGGCGGGTCACCAGCATCTCTCCCATGGCTATTACAGTAGATTCCAAGAGGGTCTTCCTGCCTCCTCCCTTTCCTCTCTCCAGTTCTTTCTTTACACAGTAGCCAGAGTAATCTTTCACAGTATAAATCAAGTCATGTCTCTTGGCTGCTTTAAAACCCTGCAGTGGCTTTTACAATAAACCCGAAGTCTTTTCCATGCTCTACAAAGCCTTCCATGATCTCACTCCTCCCGTCTTTTCCACCTCACCTTCAAACCCTCCCCTTCCTCCCTGGCCCGGCTAGCCAGCCTCATTCTTTCCTAACACACAATGCATGCTTTATTGTTTCAGGGCAGGAATTGGCAGAATACTTCCTGCTTCTGTTTTATAAATAAAGTTTTATTGGAACACAGGCGTGACAGAGATTGATGGACCATGAAGCCAAAGATATTTACTATCTGGCCCTGCACTGAATGTTTGCTGAACCCTCTTTTGGGGCCTTTGGCCTCGCCTTTAGCTCTTTTTCCAGTTTGTAGCCCAGTTGATTCCTTGACTTTCAGCTCTCAGCTTACATGTTACCTCTTCAAATGGACCATCCTTGACAACATTGCTTCAGTAGAAGCCCCTCTCTCCAACCCCAAAACACCCTATTCTCCATCACACCACTCTGCTTCTGACCTCTGTAGCATTTTCTCAATTTTAGATTACATATGTATTTATTACTTTACCTATTTACTGTCCATATCCTTCCCTGACAACTCTAAGCTCCACAAGGGTAAGGACCGTGGCTGTTTTGTTCAGTATTGCACTCCTTGCACCTCCAAGTGCCTTCTCTTGCTAATAAACCACCGGAATTCCTGCATCCGGTTGAGGCTTGATCCCTTCAGAGCGGCTCCTAGTCTCCCAACCACTCCGCTAGTCTGTATACTGATCCAGCAATTCTCCACTGCTAAGGTGAGGTTGGGCACAGGCGATGCTTCCAGAGAGCAGTTGAGTGTGGAGGCTGAGTCACGGGGCTGAATTTCCTAACAATTTGCAGCCATCTGGGGAGTTGTGACACCACCTCATTGTGTGTTTGATTTTTTAAAAATGATGTTACAGGCTGGGTGTGGTGGCTCATGCCAGTAATCCCAGCATTTTGGGAGGCCGAGGTGGGTGAATCACCTGAGGTCAGGAGTTTGAGACCAGCCTGGCCAACTTGGCGAAACCCTGTCTCTACTAAAAATACAAAAATTAACTGGGCATGGTGGTGCCGGCCTGTAATCCCAGCTACTCGGAAGACTAAGGCAGGAGAATCGCTTGAACCAGGAGCCGGAAGTTGCAGTGAGCCGAGATCGCACCGCTGCACTCTCCAGCATGGGTGACAGAGTGAGACTCTGACTCAAAAAAAAAAAAGATGTTACAATTCCCTCACTGTTCCACACATTCTAGAAAATAAAAAATGAGCACAGGGTAGCATGCATTTATCTTTCATTAAAACAGCCTGAGGGTTACTTTGGGGAGCATTAAGTCTGGAGGGCTGCCGGGAGGAGGTCCCGCAGCAGCACTTGTAGTTGCCTCCTCTGCAGCCACCTTGGGCCTGTGCCACCTTCCAGGTCCTGATTCCTTGCTAACTTCCCCAGATCATGGGCTGGACAGGTGCAGCTGGGGCTGGGAGACCAGGCAAGCAGCTGCAGCTCAGGGGCACTGAGGGCACGGGCCTGGAGACCGTTCTTGGGGAACAGGCCAAAAGAAACCAGGGACATGTAAACGCATCAGACTGAGACTCAGGCCCTAGCACCACTGCTTTCAGATGTACACCGGCAGTCATGGGGAGGAGAGGCAGAGCAGGAAGTGGGTTAGAAAGCCTCTCTCTCGGCTTTACAGATGAGAAAACTACAACTAGAGAAGGGACCTACCGGGTTAAAATTAGAACTGACTAGAACGCAGGTCTCTCTCCATTCTCCTAGTGTGTTCTAGGCTGAATCAGCCAGGCTGTCCTAAGCTTCTAAGGTGTCCTCCTGGACAGTATCTAGAATGGCTGGGCACAGGTAGGATTTCTCTGGAAAGCTTCATGGAGGGGGCTTGGAAGAGCACTGGACTTGGCCTTGGGTGAAGCTAGGTTTGAACCCTGACCTCTCAATAGCTGCAAGTTCAGGACTAATGTCCCAAACCGCTTTGAGCCTCAGTTTCACTACCATGAACTGTGGTAAGGGTCTCTGAATTGCTGGACAGTCTTGAAGATTCAATGAAGTAAGACCCGAGTGTGCCTCAGGAGTTCCAGACACATAGCAGGCATGCAGACATTCAGACAATATTAGTTGGGTTTTGAGTAGCCAAGCTAGCAGAGGAGGGGCCGGAGCAGGAAACCATGTATCCATGGGGTATGGTGTCTTCTATAGTAATTCCAAATGAGTTCATCAAAGGAAGAGTCCGTGACAAATGCCCCCTTTCCCATCCACTCAATCCCAACCTCCCGGAATACCATGTTTCGGGTACTACAAGGATGACGGTTGCATCTCTCCAATGTCTTCAGAGGAATCAGGGTTTGTATTCATAACATCTTACATCCTGGGACATAGGTTTCATTATGACCTATGCTATTGTCTTTGGATACCTGCTTACCAAAGGCATTCCACCCTCTCTAGGCCATTTTATAAATATCCAGCAGAACAATGTTATTGTTGTTGGGTGCCTCAGCGCCCCACCCACTCTGGCAACAAAAGGATATCATTAATGTCCTCTGTGCAACAAAAGGATATCATTTGTCTTAATGTGGGGCATTTGTTCAGAGTCCTTTGAGATCTCAGAGCATTCCTCTTCCCCTAGATCTAGGTTGCCTGACTGTGCTCTGAGAAATTCTGAGTGTTCAACAGAGCCTCTGCTGGTGGGAGAGGGGCCAGAGTGGGTGGGTGCTGAGCCACCCATCACCTTTCCTTCAGAGAAGTTTCACTTTTAGCTCTTTGCACATTGGGTATCTTTGTAAGACTATATTTGAACTAAAATTTTTGCAGCTAAAAACCAGTTTGCAAATTGTGCTGTGGAGACTGAAACTAATGGCTGCCTGGTTCTGTCCTAGGTGGTTGGCACATGTCATCTTGCCTCATATACTCCTCCTGATAACCATTTGAATGGGTGTGATTAGCCTTGCTGCAGTGACGAGGAAATGAGGGTTCTGAGAAAGGAAGGAATTAGCTTTAGGAGCTAAGAAAAGAAGGATCCCAGGACTGGAACCCAGGCCTGCCTGGCTGGAAGTGACACACACTTCAGACCCTGCAGAATACTATCATAGTGTGATGCTAATAACACTGATTTCCAGTTGGAGATCTGGGTTCAAGTTGTGTTTCTGCCTCTTCCTACTTGAATGATCCCTGACTGGACACTATGTTATTTGAGCCCTGTTTTCCTCCCTGAAAAAATGGGTATGATAATAATACTAGTCAGAAGATGCACACCCTTACATCACATCCCAGTGATGCTATTTGTGTGGCATCTTGGGGGAGACCCTGACTGCCTCCTTCAGAACCCCTCACCCCCAGGCTGAGCTGGCCTGGCTGCCAGCAGACTCCTCATTCATAATGATCTCAGTCTTGGGGTTGCTGAACCTGCAAGGGTGAAGTGTCCCTGGGGGCCCAGAAGCCCTTACTTGCCCTCAGTCTGGGGCTGTGGGGCTCAAGATCAAAGTGTGTGCTCTGCTTTCCCCAGGCAAGACACATCCCTTCACCCTGCAGCCCTCTTTAATTAGCTCAGAGCCTTAGAGCAATACCTTTTTTGGGTTCTTATCAGCACTTCCTGATAAAGTAATTAATGGGTTTCTCTTCTCCACTGAGCATCCTGCTGCCCCAGAGGGCTGAGCTGGGAAGGAAGGTGCTAATTAGCTCCTGTGTGATTATCTGGCTAAAGCAACTGCGCCAAGTCTCTGCAAATCTGTACGGAGCCCTCATCCTCCCCTGGGTGAGACTTCAGCTCTCTGACTGTTTATTCCTTTTGCTTGGTGCCAAGTCTGCCCACAAAGTTCAGCCCCTTCCACAGAGAGCCTCTCTTTCTCTTATCACCAGCATCTGCAGGTGGCACTGTGGGACCCAGGGTCCTGCCTTGAGCCTTGAAGCCAGTCACCTGGGAGCTCTCAGGGAGATCCCTGGAAACGTGAGCATTCCAAAGCGAGTCCAGACTTTCCAAGCCTGCCTCCGTGAAAAGCACAACGGCAGCAGTGTTGTGGAAAGAGCCTTCATCTGAGGCCATAGACTGACTCTAGACTGCCACCTGCCACCAAATAAGCTGTGTGACCTTGGGTAAATGATGCATTCTCTCCAAGTCTCAGTTTCCATAGCTTTTTAAAAAGGGAGTGGGGACAGGGAGTTGGTATATAATCAGGGATGGGAAATGCGTGGTTTTGCCAACTGTGATGAGTTTGTCATGACTCTGCACCATGTTGACAGCGATGAAGCCATGTTCAGTTCCAGTGGGGAGACTGGAGAGACTGACCATGATGTCTGCCATTGTTGATATAGGTGCAAGGCTTCCTGTCAGCAGCACTATTGGCATTTGGCAAGGGCTATCTTTGCTGTGTTTGACGGTGCTATGCCTCTCAGGTATTAGTACCTTTCAACAGCATTCACTGAATGGCAAACAAATACTTTGCATGTTTCCAAAGATCCCCTGGGGGCTATGCTATCCTTGGTTGGGAACCTTAGGTAGGCAGATGGTGGTAAGAGTCAGGATTCTTTTGGCTACAAGTGACAAAGATCATACTTAAATTAGTTTAGCTAAAATGGAAATACAGCCATTTATCTAATAGAGAAGCCAAAGGAGAGACTTGGGCTGCCTTTCTCCATCCAACGTAGCTAATTAATCTCTCCTTCAGAAGAATCTGCCATAAGGTAAGTTCTTTTTAGATCCTCTGCCTCCCCAAGCCCTTTCTATCTGGGAGGAAATAACGGAAAAGATGAGCAGCAAGGTCATTACAAAGGTGGGGGATAGATCACTCCTTTGCTTAGTCTGGCAGGCTAGAACATTAGCAGGGACTTAAGCACAGCCAACTGCAGGTACTTGCCTGGGACTTTGTTCTAGAGAGGCCACACAAGGACTCTTGGCTCTATCCAAAGTTATCGTTGGTGGCGGTGGTGCTGAAGTTGGGGTTTTGGGGCAGGGTAAGTGTGTCCAGAGGTGATGGAGTCCAGTAGGGCAGTAATGGCTGTAACAGCCTCCCACGCTGACTTCCTGTGATGAGGACTCGCCTGGGCCTTTGCCACCCTTAGCTTCTACATGTACTTTGTTCTTCGGCCTTCCTGTTTATTCTGTGGGTGGCCCAGGACCTTTCCAATAAATTATTTTCCTGATTTAGTTAACTAGAGCCAGTTTCTATTGCTTGCAACTCAGATCCTCGCTAATACAGTTGGAGTGGGTCGTCTGGGTAGGATGAAAAGCCAGTAAGCAGGTGAGTTGCTCCAAAGTCTCGGGGGGCCTGTGAAAGGTGATTAGGAATCAAAAGCCAACAGGACCCAAAGACCACGGAAGCAATTTTTCTTGGTGATTGTGCTAGTGATCTCACTGAAGACAGGAAATTCCTCCTCACAGAGAAGACTCACTTCTATGTAAGGCTCCGCTTTTGGGGGCTAGTTCCTGGCACCCCTATCTCATGATCTACCTCTTTGCTAAGCTCAGGTCCCAGTGGCAGACAGGATGAGTCTGTGTTGTACTCCCTACCCATCATGCCCCTTTCTTTACCACATGGGATTCAGTGGATAGGTGTCTCCACACTTGTCACTGTCAGTTCTAGAAAACAACATAAAGCAAGTGCCTGAGCTGAACGAACAGCCAGAGCAGGGCCTGGGTCTTTCCCTCCTCCCAGATTAACTCAGACACAGCCAAAGAAGGGCTGGGGTTCTTGCTACGAAATCTGTGGGTGGGGAGAGTCCGCTTTGCAGTGGAGTTGATTGTAATAACCTCCCCCTCCTCCTCCAGCAGGAAATGGCCAATGTAAAACCCTAAATGAGGGCTGGAGTCTAGAAGAAACTGTAATAGGAACAATGACAGCATCCTCTGTAGGAGCTGCAAAGAGAACAGACCAGGATGTGAACCTGGTTGTTTTCCTGTGAGATCCTCTGCTACATTGTTTGACCAAGGTCAAGGCTCTTTGAGTTAGCCTAGTGAATTGTTCACCCCCAGCCTCTCACCTCGCAAGTGCTCAGAGGGTCAAAGCCATGCAGTAGAGATTGGGGGTTGAGACCATGAACTCTAGACTTTGGAGCCAGACTACCTGAGTCCAAATTCCAACTCTGTCACAAGATGAGTACATGTGGGCAAGTTATTAAATATCTGTGCCTCCATTTTCTCCCCTGGAATGATAAAAATAAGATACCTACCCCTGAAATTCCTGGAGAAGAATTTCCATTCTTCAATGAGATCACCTCATAAGATTACCGTGAAGAGTGAAAGGGCCTGGCACAGAGCATGATCTTAATAAATGTCAACATCTTAGTGCCCTTGTGTGGTACCTGATCATGGTGGTTCTCCTGACCTGTTGAATAGATGACCCAGTTCTCCAAGGAATTCCTGAATGAAGTCAGGAAGTAAGAATAAAGTCGTTATGGTCTGGGAGAACCCAAAGTTTATGTTTGTTCCTTAAAACCAAAGAGATATGGTGCTCAGTGGCCACTGTTGGTGAAGTGGCCCTGAAATCTGTCCTGAAGTCTGTCACCTCAGGAATGCTGTGACAGGCCCATGGGGACATGCATCCACACATGGATACACACACATTCACAAACATGCACATATGCACAGGCACACACACACACAGCTACATGAACACAGGCACATGCACTGGCACACACACATGAGCACACATATGGATACAAAAACATGCACACACAGACACACACACATGCACACAAATGAACATATGCACACATGGACACACAAACATGGATACACATGGACACAGACGCATGCACACATGGACACGTGAACACATGAACATGGATGTAAAACACATGCACACACAAACACATAAACACATGCACACACACAGACACACATGGACACATGCACAGAGACACACATACACACACAAACATGCACATGCATGGTGCATTAGTCTGTTCTCACGCTGCTGATAAAGACATACCCGAGACTGGGTAATTTATAAAGAAAAAGAGGTTTGATGGACTCACAGTTCCACATGGCTGGGGAGGCCTCACAATCGTGGTGGAAGGCAAAGGAGGAGCAAAGACACCTCTTACATGGCTGCAGGAAAGAGAGCGTGTGCAGGGGAACTCCCCTTTATAAAGCCATTAGATCTCATGAGACTTATTCACTATCACGAGAACAGCATGGGAAAGACCCGCCCCCATGATTCAATTTCCTCCCACCAGGTCCCTCCTATGACGCGTGGAAATTATGGGAGCTATAATTCAAGATGAGATTTGGGTGGTGACACAGATAAACCATATCAGATGGGCACACATGGACACAGGCACACTTGAACACATGCATACAGACACACGCACGTACACAGACACACAGGCATGCACACACAGACACGTGTGTGTGCACAGACACACATGGAGACACACGAACACACAAACACACACACGGACACATACACACATGGACATACAAACATGTGCATATGCATAGATGCATGCACACACATGGACACACGTGCACACATGGACACATGCATACATAAACACAACATGTGCACAGAGACATGTACACACATATACCACAAACACATGACACATTCACACACACAAACACATGCACACACAAGGAAACATGCACACATTCACACACAGACACGTACACATTTGGACACACACACATGCTTGCATGGGAACTCACAGCCACATGGATGATGGTCTCAGTCAGCTCAGTCACAGTCACTGAGCGACCTTCTTACATCCCCTTCTTACATCCCCCCTAGCAGTGGCGGATGCCACCTCTGACCTACCTTCCCTGGAATCAGAATCCTCTAATTACTTTTCTAGCATACAAACACCTTCAGCGGCCAAGATCGAGACCGTGGAAGAGGAGAAGCAGGCACTTGGTTATACCAGTGTTCTTAAACTCCCCACACCCAGAAACTCTCTTGTTTTTTTCTTCTCAACTCTCCCCACACGGAATTCAGAAACCCCTGAGCAGTTGACTCCCTCACAGGTCTGGGAGCACACAGCTATGCCGTTGCTCCCATCTTTGTCCTAGGGCCAGAATAAGATCTTTATTGACTGTAACAGTAATAATATTATTATTAATAGTAGCAAATGTTTAGAAGGCATTTACAACATGCTTAATACTGTTCTATATGTTTTTTTAATACATATTAACTCTTTTTAATCTTCTTAATTATTTTTTAAGAGAAAAGTTCTTTCTCTTTTGCCCAGGCTGGAGTGCAGTGGCACAATCATAGTTCACTGCAGCCTCCAACCCCTGGGTTCAGGCGATCCTCCTACCTCAGCCTCCTGAGCAGCTGAGACTACAGCCACACACAAGTATGCCTAGCTAATTTTTAATTTGTTTTTAGAGTCAGGGGTCTTGTTATATTGCTCAGGTGGATCTTGTACTCCTGATCTCTAGCAATGCTCCCGCCTTTGCCTGCCAAAGTGTTGGGATTACACGTGTGAGCCACTGCAACTGACCTAATCCTCTTAATAATCTTATGAAGTAAGTATTATAATCATCATCCAATTTTACAGATGGGGAAGCTGAATCACAAAGGAGGAGTAACTTCCCTGATATGGTTTAGCCATGTCCCTACCCAAATCTCAACTTGAATTGTATCTCCCAGAATTCCCATGTGTTGTGGGAGGGACCCAGGGGGAGGTAATTGAATCATGGGGGCTGGTCTTTCCTGTGCTATTCTCGTGATAGTGAATAAGTCTCATGAGATCTGATGGTTTTATCAGGGGTTTCCACTTATGTTTCTTCCTCGTTTTTCTCTTGCCACCACCATATAAGAAGTGCCTTTTGTAGAGTTCATGTCCTTTGCAGGGTCATGGATAAAGCTGGAAACCATCATTCTCAGCAAACTAACACAGGAACAGAAAACCAAACACCACATGTTCTCACTCATAAGAGGAAGCTGAACAAGGAGAACACATGGACACAGGGAGGGGAACATCACACACTGGGGCCTGTTGGGGGGTTGGGGGCCAGGGAAGGGATAGCATTAGGAGAAATACCTAATGTAGATGATGAGTTGATGGGTGCAGCAAATCACCATGGCACGTGTGTACCTATGTAACAAATCTGCACGTTCTGCACATGTATCTCAGAACTTAGAGTACAATAATAATAATATGTATATATACATATATTTGAAAGAAGTGCCTTTTGCCTCCTGCCATGATTCTGAGGCCTCACCAGCCACGTGGAACTGTAAGTCCAATTAAACCTCTTTTTCTTTCCAGTTTCAGGTATGTCTTCATCAGCAGCATGAAAACTGACTAATACATTCCCCAAAGTCACACAATAAGAAGCAGTCAGTCTGGCTCCAAAGGCTGGACTATTAGCCACTACGATCTACTTCGCTATGAGCACTAAAAGGCTTATGGCACTCCTGACCCTCCAACGTAGGTAGTTCAAAATAAAACCAGAAATAAATCATAAAAGAATGTGAGAAAGTGCCGCAGAATTTTGATCCTTTTTCTTGGTGACAACTTTAATGCTTAAAAACAAAAAAAAGCGATCTTTCCAAACATACATTTTCTCTTATATCTTCCCCGTTTGGCTGGTGCCCTAAGCATGGGTTGCTCAGCCCAGCAGATAATCCAAGTATTACTTTCTTTTCCCTGTAGCCAGGACAGCCTCTACCTGAAAGTTCAAGGTTGACCCAGCCTGGGATTGGTTGCTGCCCTTTGTGGGATGTGTAAGCACTTCTTAGCTGGAAGGGGAGTGGCTTTGGCCTCAAACCTGTAAATGGCAGAAGATAGCTGCAAAACGTGGGCCTGTGCCCCTCCCTCAGCTGTGGAGGACAACCTGTGTTGATTGAGGAGAAATGAAGGAGGCGTCCACGTGTGTGCGTGTGTGTGTGTGTCTGTGTGTTTGGGGAGTGGGGGGTTGCCTTAGGGCTCCTTCTTGGTTTCCTTGACCCACTTCCAGTCACAGAAGCAATTTTTGGCTTCCCTTTCATTCTTGGGACCTGAGCTGTAGTGTGTTCTTGGTCAATAACTATCACCAAGAGATTGTTTCAAAAAAAAAAAAAAAAAAACCCCACTTTTCATTTCTATTATCTCTAGGACACAATACAAACAGAGCTGCAGCCTCTAACTTACTGTATTTCCTTCATTCAACATGCAGCAAGGACTTGGGAATCCTCCCCTGGCAAGGGCCTATGCTAGGTCAAAAAAATGAATACAATTCACAGCTCCTGTTCTCAGGATGCTCAGAGTTGGAAGGGAGGAGCTATGTGCTTTATTTTCCCATTTCTATCCCCTTCCCCTGTTTCCCACCACGTTGTAGGGTAGGGACAGTATTTTCTCCCTTTCAGTACCTCCCTCTCCCAAACTTAACAATGGCCCCATTGTCCTGCCCACACCCTGGCATTTCATGGACTTTCCATGAGTGTTTGATGATGAAAGGGCTGGAAGGAAGAGAACCGGAAAGGTTATCTAATCCAGTGGTCCCAAAGGGGCAATGCCATCCCCTGGAAGTGTTTTGAAAAACTGTGGGGGCCCAGGTGCGATGGCTCACACCTGTAATCCCAGCACTTTGGGAGGCTGAAGCAGGTGGATCACCTGAGGTCAGGAGTTCGAGTCCAGCCTGGCCAACATGGTGAAACCCCATCTCTACCAAAAATACAAAATATTATCTGGGCATGGTGGCAGGCACCTGTAATCCCAGCTATTTGGAAGGCTGAGGCAGCAGAATCGCTTGAACCCGGGAGGCGGAGGTTGCGGTGAGCCGAGCTCACACCATTGCACTCCAGCCTGGGCAACAAAAGCGAAACTCTGTCTCAAAAAAAAAGAAAAACTGTGGGGCCCTTTTGTTTGCTGGTGGGTGAAGCCCATGGATGCTACATGTCCCACCATGAATGGGACGGTCCTGTACAATGAAGAATTGTTCTGTATTTCACCCATCTTTCCAATGTTTCTCCAGACATTCGTGTATTGAAGACTCTGGTTATAATTTTCTGATCTTTTAAGCTCTGACTCCATATTACATAAAACCCCAAAGTATTTTTGCATGGTTTTAATATATATTGAATATTCCAGGAATACAACTACTGTGAATATTGAGGAAAAACAGTACTTTGTATTTCATTCCATACTTCAGTAAATAAGAGTTGTTTGTTGTTTTTGAAAAATTATACCACTGATGGGAACCCGACTCAGAGTCACCAAGAAGACAACACATGGATGGATATCAGCCTGCATGTGTAACTATTGCTTTCATGGTGATTTTACATGAAGATCCAACATCTCTCGTTGTTTTTTTTATGAGACAGAGTCTCATTCTCTCACCCAGGCTGGAGTACAGTGGCGCAATCTCGGCTCACTGCAACCTCTGCCTCCCATGTTCAAGTGATTCTTGTTTCTTAGCCTCCTGAGTAGCTGGGATTACAGATGCGGACCACCACACCTGGCTAATTTTGTATTTTTAGTAGAGATGGGGTTTTGCCATGTTGGTCAGGCTGGTCTCGAACTCTTGGCCTCAAGTGATCCACCCGCCTTGGCCTCCGAAAGTGATGGGATTACAGGCGTGAGCCGCCATGCCCAGCGTCATTGCATCTTTTAGTGTAATGGTGGTTAGACATTTACACACTGAATACATAATATATATTATATATGTATACACACATACATACATATATAAATTTTTTTTTATCTGTTTAAATTATTATTAACTCACTAAATTGCTTTTAAAATTATATGTCTAAGTAGTTTGTATTTTTATAAATTTTGTTTCAGGATAATATGGGGGGCTGTTATGAAATATTTGTTATGGAAAGAGGGCATAGGGCCTAAAACCCTGAACCTGAAGGTAGCTCAACTATTCCTCTTTGGTCTCAGTTGTTTTCAATGCATGCAAACATACCTACATTTTAAAGCTTTCAAGATTAAAAGTTTTCACCACCTCCCACAGCAATCCATTCATTAAATTATTGATGTTGCACTTCCTTGTGGTGTGAATGAATCGTCTGTCCAGTCTCCAGCAGAAATGGTGGTGTGTGTGGGGCCATGTTAAATCTCAGTTCCTTCTAGAAGTATGTTTCCTGCCTTGGAAAGGACCTTGGGGCAGTGGGAAGGTGGGTGGTGGGGATCTAGCAGCCAGAACAGAGGAGTGGATGGGGCTGCAGACAGCATGGACTTTAACCATAGGGGCCTGGGTTCTAGGTCCTGTGTGGCCCCTAATCTGTGAATGGCTCTGGGCCACATGCACAAAATGAGGTGTCTGGACTGAGTCCATCTAGTGCAATCTGTGATTCTGTGACTGGTTCTTTGCTCTGCAACGTGGCTCATGGTAGTCACAGCAGTTAAAGAAAAGTCAAAGAATCTAAACTCCAAATCCTAGCTCTTCTGCTTAATAACTGGGTGACCTTCAGCAAATAACCTCTTTAAGGCTCAGTGTCCTTGCCTGAAATATAAGGATCAAAATAAGCACCCATTTAATAAAGCACTGTGTGCATTGAACAAGAAAAATGATGCAGTACGTCTGGCACCTTGTAAACATGCATGGTACTGTGGCTGTGCCCACCACCGGGGACTCGCGGCTTACTCAGCAAAGGTGCTTCTGTTATGATGTCTGTTGTGATGGGGCATGACAGGTGCCCACATTGATCCACAGTGGCACTCACACCACAGGTGGCTTGGACTAATCCTCTACCAAGCAGCCTAGTCTGATATTTCTGATCTAAATAGCCAGCAAGCCCTGAACCAAAGCTGAAATCTTCTTACACGCCAGCCACAGATGCTCACCTAATACTAAGATAAAACATCAGCTTTAAACAAAGGGGCCATGTTGATGGTATTTGCCTACTAAAACAACAGGTTGATAGGAGCTCACTGTTTGTCTTAGTTTGGGCTGCTATAACAAAGCACCAGTAAATAGGCTGGGTGGCTTATCAACGACAGACACTTATTTTTCAGAGTTGCGGAGGCTGGAGGTCTGAGATCAGGGTGCCAGCACGGTCCTGTTCTGGTGAGGATTTGCTTCCTGGTTGCAGACCACTAGCTCTTTCCTGTGTGCTTACATGACAGAAAGAGGGTAAGAGAACTCTCTGAGGTCTTTCTTCTTTCTTTCTTTTTCTTTCTTTCTTTCTTTCTTTCTTTCTTTCTTTCTTTCTTTCTTTCTTTCTTTCTTCTTTCTTTCTTTCTTTCTTTCCTTTCCTTTCTTCTTTCTTTCTCTCTCTCCCTTTCCTTCTTTCTCTGTCTTCTTTCTCTCTGCCTTCCTTCCTTCCTTCTGTCCTTCCTTCTTTCCTTCCTTTCTTTCTTTCTCTTTCTTCTTTCTTCTTTCTTTCTCCCTCCCTCCCTCTCTCTCTCTCTTTCTTTCTTTCTTTCCTCTGTCTCTCTCTCTCTCTCTCTCTCTTTCTTTCTCTTTTGCAGCGGAGTGCAGTGGCACAATCGCAGCTCACTGACACCTCCGCTTCCTGGGTTCAAGCAATTCTCCTGCCTCAGCCTCCTGAGTAGCTGGGATTACAGGCATGTGCCACCACACCCCGCTAATTTTTTATTTTTAGTAGAGATGGGGTTTCACCATGTTGGCCAGGCTGGTCTCAAACTCCTGACCTCAAGTGACCTGCCCACCTCAGCCTCCCAAAGTGCTGGGATTATAGGCATGAGCCACCATACCCAGCCTTGGGTCTCTTTTTTCTTTTTTTTTTTTTTTTTTGAGATGGAGTTTCACTTTTGTTGCCCAGGCTGGAGTGCAGTGGCGAGATCTTGGTTTACAGCAACCTCTGCCTCCCGGGTTCAAGCGATTCTCCTGCTTCAGCCTCCCAAGTAGCTGGCTAGGATTACAGGCGTGCACCACCACGCCCAGCTAATTTTGTATTTTTAGTAGAAACGGGGTTTCTCCATGTTGGTCCTAGGCTGGTTTTGAACTCCTGACTTCAGGTGATCCGCCCGCCTTGGCTTCCCAAACTGCTGGGATTATAGGTGTGAGCCACCGCGCCCAGCCTGGGGTCTCATATTTTATAAGGGTACTAATTCCATTCCCTTGGGATCCACCTTCATGACCTAATTATCTCCCAAAGTCCCCCTCCTAATACCATCACCTTGGGGTTAAAATTTCAGAGTGTGAATTTGGAGGGCGGACACAAGCATTCAGTCCATGACATTGTTCATTTATTTAACAAATAGTTTTCTAAGCCTACTGTGTACTCAGAGCTGTGCTAGATGCTGGGGGCTCCGTAGTGAGAAGAACAAACATCTATGTACAAAGCAGAGTGGTTGCTGCTGTCTTCTGCTTGGCTAGCAAAGACACAAAGAGCTTCACAGTAATATCTGTGTGGCACTTAGGAGTTTTCAAGAAACTTGCCCAACAAACCCTTAAGGAGTCATTATAGCCCACATCACATAGATCAGGAAACTGGGGCTCCAGAAGTTTATAAGTGGTCCAAGGTCACCTGTGTAACTTGCAAAGGGCAGAATAGAAACTTACACCCAGGCCAGTCTAGCACTGTTCCTACTATGCCACACTGCCCCCTGCACTGGACAGAGGGGGTTTGGATGGAACTTAATCTCCATGCCAGTGCTAATAAAAACACAAGTGGCCAGGTGTGGTGGCTCACGCCTGTAATCCTATCACTTTGGGATTGAGGATTGAAGATTGGAGGCTGAGGGAGAGGATTGCTTGAGGCCAGGATTTTGAGACTGATCTGGGCAACAGAGAGACTTCATTTCTACAAAAAAATTAAAAATTAGCAGGACATGGGAGTGTGCACCTGTAGTCCTAGCTACTCTGGAGGGCTGAGGCAGGAGAATCTCCAGCCCAAGAGTTACCACTGTTACCTCGAGGTAACTGAGCTATGATGGCACCACTGCACTCCAGCCTGAGCGACAGAGTCAGACCCTGTCTCTAAAAAACCAAACCAAACCAAACCACACACACACATGCTCTTCCTGAATTAAATTGAGAGCAGCTTATCCTGGGGGCCCTAACCAAGCTAAATGCTCTTGGGATGGTGGGGATCCTGTGCCTTTGTTCCCCCCGCACCAGGTTGGCTCAGAGGGTATCAGGGAATGAAGAGCCAGGAGAAACCCCAAGGCTGTGACACCCTCAGGAAGCAGCTGGACCCAGCAGATGTGCAGACCAGCTTAGTTTTGCTCCAGATGGAGCCTCTTTTGTCTCAGTAGCCTCATCAGTGCAACGTGCATGACGCCTTCTCTGCCTGCAGGCAGGGGCTGGGCAGGATGGCCCTATGTGGTCCCATCTCACTCTGAGAACCTCATGTCCAAGGCTGTGACTCAACGTTTTCTTCACGGCTGAGAGGTGCTAATTGGTTCACACGCTGTTTTCCAAGATGTGAGCTGGGAAGGGCTAGCTCTTCTGGCATATCCCATACTCGAGTATTCTCTAGGGTTCTTCACAATCCTGGGACAGTAAAGAAGGGAAAAGTGGTAGGAAATGCGAGTAAGGCATGGAAATTACAAATCCATTGTCTATCAAAATTACTCAAGCTGAAGACAGCAGACAACTTTAGGGGATGAAAGATCTAGGGAATTTTCCCTATCAATCTGGGGGCAAGTTTATGTGTCTGTCTGTCCCTGACCGGCTTAGAGGACAAGTCCTGGTGGTTCCATCTTCCCAGGATTGTAGAGGGTAAGTACAAAGACATCGTTACTTCCAACCAAGTGAGGCTGAGACCAGGTCTTAGGAGTCTCCAAACCCTCATAACCAGGAACATTTGGACCTCAACTACCATTTGTTCTTACTTCTTCCTTTACAGGGATTAAAGGTAAGGCAGCACCTAGAAGACCCTATAGGCAAAAATTGTGTGTACAGGTGTGTGTGTGTGTGTGTGTGTGTGTTTGGGGGGGCTTCCGGAGTGAATGAGTTCTAGGGCACATTTTATCTGGCAAGCTGGGGCCTACCCAAGAATAAACATCTCCAGCCATGAGCTGGTCAGGCCTGTGCCCTGGGAGAAGAGGGCTGAGGCACACACTCTTTATTAATAGCCCAAGCATCCCAGGCCCCTTTTTCCCCAAGCCATTTCCATTTGTGGTTCCAATGGGGTTTTGTTTTTGGTTCTCATGAGTTATTTTCTGCCCTCTGCCCTCTGCCCTCTGCCCTTTTGCTGTGGGTCAGCTGGAGAGCTGAGCAAAGGGCCCGACTGGTGGCATGGCAGTGCTCTGAGAAGAGAGAAGGGCCAGGGGATGGGTGGGGGATTTTTGCAGAAAGCCCCCATTTTGTGCTTGGTGGAGCCTCCAGGGTTATGGCTGCAGAGAACTGGGACTGATTGGAGCTAACTAAGCATTCAGGGAACATCTAAGTGGAGATGCAGGGGAGGGGCTTTTGGGCAAAGCCAAGGCCTAAGGCTCATCCCCAGGGGAAGGGACAAATGTGGTCCCTCTACATAAGAAAAACACTCTCAGAAGTCTGCAGCCCAGAATTCCCCACACAGGCTGCTAAGGTTGTCGTCAGTGTGGGCTCAGCTGTACCTACTTTCTGCTACTTTCTGTCTTCCTTCTCCCTGGGAGCCAAGGTTTTCAATATTGACAAGAGACTCCATTGCACTGGTTCATTCACAGCATTACAACCAAACATCTTACCAACTTTAGGTCAATTTTATTAAGAAAGAGAGAGTATTGGGCTGGGTGCGGCAGCTCACACCTGTAATCCCAGCACTTTGGGAGGCTGAGGAGAGGGGATCGCCTGATGTCAGGAGTTCAAGACCAGCCTGGCCAACACAGTGAAGCCCTGTCTCTACTAAAAATACAAAAAATTAGCTGGGCGTGGTGGCAGGAACCTATAATCCCAGCTACTTGGGAGGCTGAGGCAGAAGAATTGCTTGAACCCAGGAGACAGAGGTTGCAGTGAGCTGAGATGGCGCCATTGGACTCCAGCCTCGGCAATAAGAGGGTCTCAAAAAAAAAAAAAAGAGTATCTCGTGACTTAATAGCCTTATTATTTGATAAGCGTGGCGAATATGTATTATCCCTGTTCCTCACTACCCCTCAGGGATTTTGGACAAATAAATATGTTTAACAAGTGTTTTCTTGCTTTGAAAGAAAGAGTACAGCTGACTGCAGGACCGCCAGGGACAGAGGTCTCCAGGGAGGTGGGAATGGGGCATGACATCTCAGAGAAAATTCAGCCCTAGTTTTGCAAGTTTGGGAGGGATTGATTCACTAGGAGTTGAAGCTTGAAGCTGTGAAAGTGGATGAGATCTTTGAGAAACAAAGCACTGAAAGCACAAAATGTGAGTGAGGATTAAACCTTGAGATCACATTGAGGAGGGAAAGAAGCGGGGGAATGAATCATGCTTCATTCAACTTGGAATCTCTTGAACTAGCCCAGTGCTTAGAATGCACTTAATAAATGGTGTTGAAAGAAAAAAAGAAGAAAAAAGGAAGGAAGGGAGGGAGGAAAGAAGGAAGGAAACAAAAGCCATTAGAAGGCTGAGGGGACTAACGTTTAAGTTTCACACTGTGTCATGCACTTGAAATGCATCACCAAGCTTAATTCTCCCTACAACTCTGGGTAAAATGGAAATGATTATTCTCATGCTACCCATGGAGTGGTGGAGGTCAGATCTGATCCCAGCTTGTCTGACTCCCCTGACCTTTCACCATATTCCCTTTAGGAGAAAAACCAAGTACAGTTTCTGAGAGTGTAAGGGTAGAGAAAATTGACAGTTCAAAGAGGAAGCAAGGGCAAACCAAAGTTTGTTCAAGATTGGGATGACTGGAGCATTTCTTTAGACAAAGTGGATGGCACTCCCAAGGTAGGAAGAAATTAAAGATTCTGGGTAGGGTTGGGGGGAGTTGCATTTAAAAGAATGTGTTGCTCAGTCTTACTTCAAGCACTTCCAATTTAATTCTACATTTAAAATATGTGTTTAGTGTCTGCACTTTAGTGAAGAAAGGCAGGGAATGGCATTTCAGACAGGGGGAGTCACATAGACAAAGTTATGAAGCCCTAAAATGCATGACTTTGTGAACAAATGTGAACCCGAAAGAGCCAGTATTTCAAGATGGATCCCCAATGGCTAACTGGGCCTAAATTCAAATAGAGCAAAGTGGCCACTTGATAACTACAGGTCACACACATACTCGGAGTTTCCCCCAAACCCACACCTCCGTTCGATGTGGGGACTGACAAAGCTCACCTGAGCCAATCAATCAGAGCCCACCTGCCTTGATCAATCAGGGTTCAGCTATATGGAACAATTAAAATTCAGTTGTACTGACCAATCAGAACGAAGCGAGTGTCAGTCCTTCATTTATATAAACAGACCTGATTGGGAACCTGGGTGGGAACTTTTGCTATGAAACTGGAATGCTTCCTTTGTTCTCTGGAATGTACCTTGGTCTTACACGGGCTGCTGCGTCTCTCAGGTTTGCCACCTGTTCACTGGAATGAAGTCTCTTTCCTCCAAATTCCTTTTCAGGGAACTCTTGTTCACACCTGTGTATCAGTTAAGATTGTATTTAGCAGGTAGTAGCAGAAAACTCTAACCCAGTGGCTTAAATAAGTAAGGGGCTCTTCTTCCTCATTTAACTGGGAGACCAGAAGGAAAGAGCCCAGGGCTGGGAGACTCAACTCTGTATCCTCTTGCTCTGACATCTTAGATCAAGGCTTTTTTTGTCTTCATCACATGATGGTTGCTGCACCTCCAAACATTATGTCAGAGTTCCAGGCAGGGAGAAGGGGGAAATGATGGACAAAGTTTTGCCCATTTATTTTGGTGGGAAGCCTGTCTCTTGGACTTCTGCCTACCTCAAACCCATCAGAGTGACATCACTTGGTATCTTACCTGCAGGGGAGAGTGGGAATTGGAGTATTTCTCTTTTCACCCTTTGCAGCAGAGGAAGATTAATATGGAAGGGGATTGGAATGAGTGTTCACCAAGCCAAACCATGGTTCTGCCACAGTATGCATAGAGGAAATGTGAGTGGTCCAGAGTAGACAGAAGACACAAAAAGCGACTGGAAATGGGGCTGGTAGATGGGAACTGAATTGTCAGTGCCGCCCTGCTACAGGTTTGGTTAAAACCACTTCTAGAGGGTGGAGCCAAGATGGCCGAATAGGAACAGCTCCGGTCTCCAGCTCCCAGCCCCAGCGACACAGAAGACTGGTGATTTCTGCATTTCTGCTTGAGGTACCGGTTTCATCTCACTAGGGAGTGCCTAACAGTGGGTGCAGGACAGACGGTGAAGCGCACTGTGCGCGAGCCGAAGCAGGGCGAGGCATTGCCTCACTCGGGAAGTGCAAGGGGTCAGGGAATTCCCTTTCCTAGTCAAAGAAAGGGGAAACAGACGGCACCTGGAATATCGGGTCAGTCCCATCCTAATACTGCGCTTCTCCAACGGGCCTGGAAAACGGCACACTAGGAGATTGTGTCCCGCACCTGGCTCGGAGGGTCCTGTGCCCACGGAGTCTCGCTGATTGCTAGCACAGCAGTCTGAGATCAAGCTGCAAGGCGGCAGCGAGGCTGGGGGAGGGGCGCCCGCCATTGCCCAGGCTTGCTTAGGTAAACAAAGCAGCCAGGAAGCTCGAACTGGGTGGAGCCCACCATAGCTCAAGGAGGCCTGCCTGCCTCTGTAGGCTCCACCTCTGGGGGCAGGGCACAGACAAACAAAAACTCAGCAAAGAACCTCCACAGACTTAAATGCCCCTGTCTGACTGACAGCTTTGAAGAGAGTAGTGGTTCTCCCAGCACGCAGCTGGAGATCTGAGAACAGACAGACTGCCTCCTAAAGTGGGTCCCTCACCCCTGAGCAGCCTAACTGGGAGGCACCCCCCCAGTAGGGTCAGACTGACACCTCATTCAACCGGGTACTCCCCTGAGACAAAACTTTCAGAGGAACTATCAGACAGCTGAATTTGTGGTCTCACGAAAATCCGCTGTTCTGCAGCCACCGCTGCTGACACCCAGCCAAACAGGGTCTGGAGTGGACCTCTAGTAAACTCCAACAGACCTGCAGCTGAGGGTCCTGTCTGGTAGAAGGAAAACTAACAAACAGAAAGGACTTCAACACCAAAAACCCATCTGTACATCACCATCACCAAAGACAAAAAGTAGATAAAACCACAAAGATGGGGAAAAAACAGAGCAGAAAAACTGGAAACTCTAAACAACAGAGCACCTCTCCTCCTCCAAAGGAACGCAGTTCCTCACCAGCAACGGAACAAAGCTGGATGGAGGATGACTTTGATGAGTTGAGAGAAGAAGGCTTCAGACGATCAAACTACTCTGAGCTACGAGAGGAAATTCAAAACAATAGCAAAGAAGTTAAAAACTTTGAAAAAAAATTAGAAGGATGGATAACTAGAATAACCAATGGAGAGAAGGGCTTAAAGGAGCTGATGGAGCTGAAAGCCAAGTTTCGAGAACTACGCGAAGATTGCAGAAGCCTCAGTAGCAGATGCGATCAACTGGAAGAAAGGGTATCCCTGATGGAAGATGAAATGAATGAAATGAAGAGAGAAGGGAAGTTTAGAGAAAAAAGAATAAAAAGAAATGAACAAAGCCTCCAAGAAATTTGGGACTATGTGAAAAGACCAAACCTACGTCTGATTGGTGTACCTGAAAATGATGGGGAGAATGGAACCAAGTTGGAAAACACTCTGCAAGATATTATCCAGGAGAACTTCCCCAATCTAGCAAGGCAGGCCAGCATTCAGATTCAGGAAATACAGAGAACGCCACAAAGATACTCCTCGAGAAGGGCAACTCCAAGACACATAATTGTCAGATTCACCAAAGTTGAAATGAAGGAAAAAATGTTAAGGGCAGCCAGAGAGAAAGGTCGGGTTACCCACAAAGGGAAGCCCATCAGACTAACAGCTGATCTCTCAGCAGAAACGCTACAAGCCAGAAGAGAGTGGGGGCCGATATTCAACATTCTTAAAGAAAAGAATTTTCAACCCAGAATTTGCTATCCCGCCAAACTAAGCTTCATAAGTGAAGGAGAAATAAAATACTTTACAGACAAGCAAACGCTGAGTGATTTTGTCACCACCAGGCCTGCCCTAAAAGAGCTCCTGAAGGAAGCACTAAACATGGAAAGGAACAACCGGTTCCAGCCACTGCAAAAACATGCCAAATTGTAAAGACCATCGAGGCTAGGAAGAAACTATAGCAACTAACGAGCAAAATAACCAACTAACATCATAATGACAGGATCAGATTCACACATAACAATATTAACGTTAAATGTAAATGGGCTAAATGCTCCAATCAAAAGACACAGACTGGCAAACTGGATAAGGAGTCAGGACCCATCAGTGTGCTGTATTCAGGAAACCCATCTCACGTGCAGAGACACACATAGACTCAAAATAAAGGGATGGAGGAAGATCTATCAAGCAACTGGAAAACAAAAAAAAGGCAGGGGTTGCAATCCTAGTCTCTGATAAAATAGACTTTAAACCAACAAAGATCATAAGAGACAAAGAAGGCCATTACATAATGGTAAAGGGATCAATTCAACAAGAAGAGCTAAATATCCTAAATATATATGCACCCAACACAGGAGCACCCAGATTCATAAAGCAAGTCCTCAGTGACCTACAACAGGACTTAAACTCCCACACAATAATAATGGGAGATTTTAACACCCCACTGTCAGCATTAGACAGATCAACGAGACAGAAAGTTAACAAGGATATCCAGGAATTGAACTCAGCTCTGCACCAAGCAGACCTAATAGACATCTACAGAACTCTCCACCCCAAGTCAACAGAATATACATTTTTTTCAGCACCACACCACACCTATTCCAAAATTGACCACATAGTTGGAAGTAAAGCTCTCCTCAGCAAATGTAAAACAACAGAAATTATAACAAACTGTCTCTCAGACCACAGTGCAATCAAACTAGAACTCAGGATTAAGAAACTCACTCAAAACCGCTCAACTACATGGAAACTGAACAACCTGCTCCTGAATGACTATTGGGTACATAATGAAATGAAGGCAGAAATAAAGATGTTCTTTGAAACCAACGAGAACAAAGACACAACATACCAGAATCTCTGGGACACATTCAAAGCAGTGTGTAGAGGGAAATTTATAGCACTAAATGCCCACAAGAGAAAGCAGGAAAGATCCAAAATTGACACCCTAACATCACAATTAAAAGAACTAGAAAAGCAAGAGCAAACACATTCAAAAGCTAGCAGAAGGCTAGAAATAACTAAAATCAGAGCAGAACTGAAGGAAATAGAGACACAAAAAACCCTTCAAAAAATTAATGAATCCAGGAGCTGGTTTTTTGAAAAGATCAACAAAATTGATGGACCGCTAGCAAGACTAATAAAGAAGAAAAGAGAGAAGAATCAAATAGATGCAATAAAAAACGAAAAAGGGGATATCACCACCGATCCCACAGAAATACAATCTACCATCAGAGAATACTACAAACACCTCTATGCAAATAAGCTAGAAAATCTAGAAGAAATGGATAAATTCCTCGACAAATACACCCTCCCAAGACTAAACCAGGAAGAAGTTGAATCTCTGAATAGACCAATAACAGCTTCTGAAATTGTGGCAATAATCAATAGCTTACCAACCAAAAAGAGTCCAGGACCTGATGGATTCACAGCTGAATTCTACCAGAGGTACAAGGAGGAACTGGTACCATTCCTTCTGAAACTATTCCAATCAATAGAAAAAGAGGGAATCCTCCCTAACACATTTTATGAAGCCAGCATCATCCTGATACCAAAACCTGGCAGAGACATAACCAAAAAAGAGAATTTCAGACCAATATCCTTGATGAACATTGATGCAAAAATCCTCAATAAAATACTGGCAAACCGAATCCAGCAGCACATCAAAAAGCTTATCCACCATGATCAAGTGAGCTTCATCCCTGGGATGCAAGGCTGGTTCAACATACGCAAATCAATAAATGTAATCCAGCATATAAACAGAACCAAAGACAAAAACCACATGATTATCTCAATAGATGCAGAAAAGGCCTTTGACAAAATTCAACATCTCTTCATGCTAAAAACTCTCAATAAATTAGGTATTGATGGGACGTATCTCAAAATAATAAGAGCTATCTATGACAAACCCACAGCCAATATCATACTGAATGGGCAAAAACTGGAAGCATTCCCTCTGAAAACTGGCACAAGACAGGGATGCCCTCTCTCACCGCTCCTTTTCAACATAGTGCTGGAAGTTCTGGCCAGAGCAATCAGGCAGGAGAAGGAAATAAAGGGTATTCAATTAGGAAAAGAGGAAGTCAAATTGTCCCTGTTTGCAGATGACATGATTGTATATCTAGAAAACCCCATTGTCTCAGCCCGAAATCTCCTTAAGCTGATTAGCAACTTCAGCAAAGTCTCAGGATACAAAATTAATGTACAAAAATCACAAGCATTCTTGTACACCAATAACAGACAAACAGAGAGCCAAATCATGAGCGAACTCCCATTCACAATTGCTTCAAAGAGAATAAAATACCTAGGAATCCAACTTACAAGGGATGTGAAGGACCTCTTCAAGGAGAACTACAAACCACTGCTCAATGAAATAAAAGAGGATACAAACAAATGGAAGAACATTCCATGCTCATGGGTTGGAAGAATCAATATCGTGAAAATGGCCATACTGCCCAAGGTAATTTATAGATTCAATGCCATCCCCATCAAGCTACCAATGACTTTCTTCACAGAATTGGAAAAAACTACTTTAAAGTTCATATGGAACCAAAAAAGAGCCCGCATCGCCAAGTCAATCCTAAGCCAAAAGAACAAAGCTGGAGGCATCACGCTACCTGACTTCAAACTATACTACAAGGCTACAGTAACCAAAACAGCATGGTACTGGTACCACAACAGAGACATAGATCAATGGAACAGAACAGAGCCCTCAGAAATGATGCCGCATAGCTACAACTATCTGATCTTTGACAAACCTGACAAAAACAAGAAATGGGGAAAGGATTCCCTATTTAATAAATGGTGCTGGGAAAACTGGCTAGCCATATGTAGAAAGCTGCAACTGGATCCCTTCCTTACACCTTATACAAAAATTAATTCAAGATGGATTAAAGACTTATATGTTAGACCTAAAACCATTAAAATCCTACAAGAAAACCTAGGCAATACCATTCAGGACATAGGCGTGGGCAAGGACTTCATGTCTAAAACACCAAAAGCAATGGCAACAAAAGCCAAAATCGACAAATGGGATCTCATTAAACTAAAGAGCTTCTGCACAGCAAAAGAAACTATCATCAGAGTGAACAGGCAACCTACAGAATGGGAGAAAATTTTTGCAACCTACTCATCTGACAAAGGGCTAATATCCAGAATCTACAATGAACTCAAACAAATTTACAAGAAAAAAACAAACAACCCCATCAAAAAGTGGGCAGAGGACATGAACAGACACTTCTCAAAAGAAGACATTTATGCAGCCGAAAAACACATGAAGAAATGCTCATCATCACTGGCCATCAGAGAAATGCAAATCAAAACCACAGTGAGATACCATCTTACACCAGTTAGAATGGCCATCATTAAAAAATCAGGAAACAACAGGTGCTGGAGAGGATGTGGAGAAATAGGAACACTTTTACACTGTTGGTGGGACTGTAAACTAGTTCAACCATTGTGGAAGTCAGTGTGGCGATTCCTCAGGGATCTCGAACTAGAAATACCATTTGACCCAGCCATCCCATTACTGGGTATATACCCAAAGGACTATAAATCATGCTGCTATAAAGACACATGCACACGTATGTTTATTGCGGCACTATTCACAATAGCGAAGAGTTGGAACCAACCCAAATGTCCAACAACGATAGACTGGATTAAGAAAATGTGGCACCTATACACCATGGAATACTATGCAGCCATAAAAAATGATGAGTTCGTGTCCTTTGTAGGGACATGGATGAAACTGGAAAACATCATTCTCAGTAAACTATCGCAAGGACAAAAAACCAAACACCGCATGTTCTCACTCATAGGTGGGAATTGAACAATGAGAACTCATGGACACAGGAAGGGGAACATCACACTCCGGGGACTGTTGTGGGGTGGGGGGAGGGGGGAGGGACAGCATTAGGAGATACACCTAATGCTAAAGGACGAGTTAATGGGTGCAGGAAATCAACATGGCACATGGATACATATGTAACAAACCTGCACATTGTCACATTGTGCACATGTACCCTAAAACCCTAAAGTATAATAAAAAAGAAAAAAAAAAAAAAAAAAAAAAAAAAAAAAAAAAAAAAAAAAAAAAAACCACTTCTAGAAAGCCAGGCCCTGGAAGCTACAGGAAGGCTGTCAGTCCATTAACTATGACCCTGGGTTTGGTTAGTGGCAAAAAGTGTAAGTATATCTTTCCAGAAGGGTATATAATTCTCAGGAGAATTTCATGGGTGAACCTGTTTTCTTTCTTTCCCACCATATTCCTTCTCTTGCCTATCCACTCATTCACTCATGCATCCATTTATCCATCCATCCATTCATCCATCCATCCATCCATCCGTCCATCCATCCATCCGTCTGTCCATCCATCCATTTATCCATCCATCTATCCATCCATCCATCTATCCATCCATCCATCCATCCATCCATCCATCCATCCATTTATCCATCCATGCATCCATCCATCCATCCATCCGTCCATCCATCCATTTATCCATCCATCCATCATCCATCCATCCATTTATCCATCCATTCAGTATCTGTTATCTATGTGCCAGATGTATTATATATGTGCTAAGCTTGTATATCCTCTCTCTGTCTCTCTTTTCCCCAGGCTAGGCTGAGACCTTTTCCAAATGTGGGAGCCTAAGGATGAAGGATTATCTAAGACAGTTTCTATTTCAGTTCAGAGCTGGAAGCTAAAAATGTTCGAATGGAAAAAAAAGTTTAAAAATATGGATGTGTATTTTTCTAAAATCCCATTAAGCTGTCAAGGGCCCTCACTGTGTGTTTCCTTTCCCATCGTTGCTAATCGGCAAGGTATGTGTGTGCCCTAAACAGAGGGGTAGCCAGCCTCCTCCTCCTCCTCTTCTCCCCACCTCTTTCTGCTGCTGCTGGTGCTTGAGTCTTGGGAACCCAGGAGCCAGGCCTCCTGTCCCTGGAGGACCGCTGACTGGAACAGCAGCCCCGCTTCTCCACGGAGGCCGGGATGCCAGTACTACCCTCCTCAAAGATGCATCTAGACTGCCTGGGTTCAAATCCTGCCCTCATCACTGACTAGATGTATAACTTTGGGTGCTTTATTCCTCTGGGTCTCAGCTTCCTCAGGTGTGAAATAGGGATTGCAAACATTACCTACATCTTAGTGTTGCTGTGAGATGAAACGTGCAGAACACATAATGCAGGGCTTGCGTTCATGTTTATCATTGCTCTTCATTCCTTCCCCGAATTTAGAAAGTCTTCGCATAAAAGAACGAGAAGAGAGACCTCCAGGTTTCTTTATCCAATCACATAATTTTAAGATGTGAAAATGAAATAGAAGAAACTTTCTTATCACTTCCCACTTCATGGGAACATGGCTCCAGTGTCCTTTCCACAGGAATACAGCTTGGGTCGCTCAGCCTCCTCTCCTGTCAGCCCACCAAACCCTTGCACAAAAATATTTTACATTTGCATTGTTTAAAAATGTGTCCCTTGGCCAGGCACGGTGGCTCACGCCTGTAATCCCAGCACTTTGGGAGGCTGAGGCGGGCAGATCACCTGAGGTCAGCAATTTGAAACCAGCCTGACCAACATGGTGAAACCCCATCTCTATTAAAAATGCAAAATTAGCCAGGTGTGCTGGTGCATGGCTGTAGTCCCAGCTACTCGGGAGGCTGAGGCAGGAGAATCACTTGAACTCAGGAGGTGGAGGTTGTGGTGAGCCAAGATTGTGCCATTGCACTCCAGCCTGGGTGACAGAGCGAAACCCCGTCTCCAAAAATAAATAAATAAAATGTTGTCCCTTAATGCTGTCCCATCCTCATGGCCTGTCTTGCTGTGCTAGATATACCCATCCCCACAGCCACTGCAGACAGAAAGCCAGAGCAAGAACTGCTTAGGAGAGAGATTCTGATGGTGGGGACGAGAGCAGTAAAAGGAGTGGCACTGGATTCTTGGCTTAGATTCAAGGGAGTATCTTTGAACCCTCAAGCCCTGGGATTATGTGATTCTAATATTTATATAAATACAGAGTATCATTTCCAATCAGATGAGAGGTTGAGGACTCAGGTTCCGGAGGTATTACTGTTATTCCCACATATAGATCCGGTGTGACTAGGAGTAGCCTTTCCAGAAGGAAGTGCAAGTGTTCCTCAAACATTTCACTAGCCCATGACATCACCTCTGGCCTTTTCTCCGTGTTGGCTGCTTAAAAACCAAGTTGACTAACTGTTGGTACCTAGAAGGCTATGTGTGCTATGAGGGATCCCAAGACGGGTGCCTCAAGATCCCAGCTTTTGAGAAATTTGCAATGTACTTGAGGAGATAAGCTATAAACAGGTGAATAGTGAAATGACAGCAGATGTGAATGATGGTTCAGGACATCCCAGCATAGCACAAGATGAGGACCAAATAGACCATAGTTGCTGTGAAAAGGACACTAGGCTGAGAGACAGGGCTCTGCTCCTGGGAGCCCCGACATCTTGTTCTGTTACCTGAGTAATCCTTGACCTCTCTGAGCCTCAGCGTCCAAGTCTGTGAAATGAGGGGCTGGCCTGGATTCCTACCTCCCTGTATTCACCCTCTGGGTCCCCCACTCTTCTTGTTCTATGGATACATCTGGGCCTGGATGCTCACTCCCTACCTCGCCTCTGCTTTTCCTGTTCTGTGGGCTCTGAATAACTGCTCCACAAGTTCATGGCTGGGGCAGGGCTTGTTATGGAAGACCATGACAGGACTGGTGGCAGGACACATGGTATGGCCTTTCATCGTACCTCACCCTCCCTACACCAGACACGTTCACAGTGGAAACAGAGAAGAGAAAGGGGTCCTGGGGTGAGGGGTGGACCTGATGGGCTGGAGAGACTCGGGGTTAGGAGAGTTGAGGACAGGGTCTGCTGAGTGAGTGTGCAGGCCCAGGGCCCAGATTCACTGGGTAAGACACTCAGAGAGCAAGAACAAAAGCACTTTTATTTTGGGGAAAGTACTCTCAGAAAAACACTCTGAACTTGAAAACAGCTTGAAACAGCTATCCTCATTTATTTTACGTGAAATGAGTGTTCAAATTCTGGCACTTCACTGTGGGCCATTGGAGGTCTGTGAGCAGCAGTGGTGGCCAACTTTTCAGCACAGCTTCCTTGGTGCAGGTCTTCTGGGATGCCTGGACCACATTCCCTATTAATGAGAATCCTATCTATCCATCAGGAAGTTTCAGGCTGCAAGGCCCATAATATCTTACTACTGTTAATGGGTTACGGCATACTGACATTTACCATCATGCTTAACAAGTCTGGAAGCAAGCATTGGTTACAATTGTTTAGTGGCTCATTGATTTCAGCAGGGTACAGACTGCTTCTGTCCTTTCTCTCTTCTACCCTTATGGGAACAAGATGATAGCCACAGTTCCAAGCACCAACTCCTCACCATGAGCAGAAGTAGGCAGGGGTCAAAGGTCACTTCCCTTCACATCTCTCTTTGATCAGAAGAAAGATCTTTCCCAAACAGAATTCCTTCATGTTTCATTGGCCAGAATAGGACCAGACGCCAACCTTAGACCAATCATTGGCAAAAGCAATTGCTTTGTTGATGTAGATCATGTATTCTTAATGAGTGTGATGTCACCCTCAAGGGGGTGAAAATTGGTTCTTGGGGGCAAAAAAAAAAAATCATACTGGGCCAAGTATGGTGGCCCACACCTGTAATCCCAGCCCTTTGGGATGCTGAGGCAGGCAGATCACCTGAGGTCAGGAGTTCAAGACCAGCCTGGCCAACATGGTGAAACCACGTCTCTGCTAAAAATACAAAAATTAGCCAGGCATGGTGGCGCGCAGCTGTAACCCCAGCTTCTACGGAGGCTAAGGCAGGAGAATTGCTTGAGCCTGGGAGGTGGAGGTTGCAGTGAGCCAAGATCATGTCACTGCACTCCAGCTTGGGCGATGAGAGTGAAACTCCATTTCAAAAAAAAATCACATTTTTTATGTATAAAGTACAGATATGCATAAAGTACATAAACGTACAGTGTATCTGAGGTATTAAATTTTCATGGGACAAAGCAATCAGGAAAACATATCTAAAAAGTCTCCTTAAGGGGATGGGCTGAGTTAAATCAATTATGATTCATTGCTGGCACCTGGGGACTTTTCTTTTGGCCAGGAAGTCTGGGGAATGATGGCCAAACAGGCAGCAACAATATCTGCCACATCCTGCCTAGAAAGAAACATGCTTTGTGTGAAAATCTGGGTATGTGTGTAGGTGTGAGACTTCAAAGTGTGCTTGATTAAAATGTGCCATCACTGACCTGCTTTCAAAGATGGGTAGGGCTGGCCAACTGCGTGGTTCAATCTGGGCACAAGCTGAGGACCAGAGGTGAATTTCTGGGGACAAAAATGGGAATTGACAAGGGGCTATAGGAGAAAGAATAAAGACATCTAGAGGAGATTTGTATTATATAAGGTTGGTTGTGCAGTGAATGACTGCGTTAAGTGACTCAAGTTATTTCTCCCCCTTTGGCTGAGGCTTTAGGTCATCAGCACTACTCCAGTGAACCCTGACCGTCCTGCTTAGTGAAAAAGTTGCAGGGATCCATCTTTTTGAGTAGATGGCTAACTCCTGCCAATGTGAGGGATTCAGAGGCACAAGGATATCTTGCCTTCTTCCATGCCTGAGTCCATCTGAAATCCTCACCTTCTTTTTCCTCAGATGCTTTAGTCCTTCTCTTCCATTTATTATACCACTGTGTTTCCAATTCCCATCCTGCTTAATACAACCAGTATTCACCCCTCAGGAGAAGTTGTGTAGCTAACTAAGCATTCTTTGTTGGTAGCTGGGTGAGCTGAGGCAGATGTACTGTTGACCTGGAGTCATTGTGGGATTTCCCACAGTTCTGTATCCACCACCACTTTCACACCTTCCACTTTGGTTTTCCTGGAGTCTTGTCTTACAGACCTTAAATGCTGCCTGGGTGTTTTTTTTTTTGGCCCCTCTGGGCTCCTAGGAGGTAGGGACAGGTAGTCTCATACAACCATAAGAACCTGATTTCTGAAGGAGGACAAAGGGATGATGATCTCCTCTGGTACTGGAAACCTGGTGGACCTAAGTTGGTGCTCCATGCCAGAGATGGATTCTTTTTTTTTTTGAGACGGAGTCTCGCTCTGTCGCCCAGGCTGGAGTGCAGTGGCGCAATCTCAGCTCACTGCAAGCTCCGCCTCCCGGGTTCACGCCATTCTCCTGCCTCAGCCTCTCCGAGTAGCTGGGACTACAGGCGCCCGCCACCACGCCCGGCTAATTTTTTTTTTGTATTTTTAGTAGAGACGGGGTTTCACCGTGGTCTCGATCTCCTGACCTCGTGATCCACCTGCCTCGGCCTCCCAAAGTGCTGGGATTACAAGTGTGAGCCACCGTGCCTGGCCCAGAGATGGATTCTAAGTATCCTCGTTCCTTGACCTGGTCCCCACAGCCCACATTTATGACTCCTCTGGCTAACTGCACTAAAAGTCAAAAGCAGTTATCTCCAGGGAATGGGTGTGTAGGTGATGTTCACTCTCCTCTTTATGCCTTTCTATAGATCAGTGGTTCTCAGCCCTGGCTGTACGATTAAATCACCCAGGCAGCTTTTAACTCAATATTGCTGCCCAGGTAGCAGCCCAGGTCAATGAAATCAGAATCTCTGGGGATGGGATCCAGGCTTCAGGGTTTTTGTAAACTCCTGTGTGACTGTGATGTGCCACCAGCATATATAGAGGCTGTAGGCTGTGTGTGTGTGTGTGTGTGTATGGGTGTATTTTTCTTACAGTGAGTATACACTTTTTTTTTTTTGGCAGAAACAGGGTCTCGCTTCATTGCCCAGGTTGGTTTCGAACTCCTGGCTTCAAGCAATCCTTCCACCTTGTACAGGCATAAGCCACCATGCCTGGCCTATTTTTAAAATCTTAAAAGAAAATATAGCAATTCTCAATGTGAAAAGAAAAATTTGGCTGGGCGCAGTGGCTCACACCTGTAATCCCAGACTTTGGGAGGCCAAGGTAGGCAGATGACGAGGTCAGGAGATAAGAGACCATCCTGGCTAACATGGTAAAACCCCATCTCTACTAAAAACACAAAAAATTAGCCAGGCGTGGTGGCGGGTGCCTGTGGTCCCAGCTATTTGGGAGGCTGGGGCAGGAGAATGGTATGAATGGGGGAGGCAGAGCTCGCAGTGAGCTGAGATTGCACCACTGCACTCCAGCCTGGGCGACAGAGCGAGACTCCTTCTAAAAAAAAGAAAAAAAGAAAGAAGAGAAAGAAAGAAAGAAAGAAAAGAAAAGAAAAATTAACCCTATTTCTGCTCAATTCTTTAAAAAAAAATTAGTCCCTCTTATTTTTCTGAAACTTGAAAAAATTTTACTAGAAAGGAAAACATTACATGTGGTGAGAAAGTTTACATTTTAAGGGCTGAGCATGATGAGAAATCAAGTAAGAAATGAAAACAAAGTCAAGTCATAATTTTAAATGAATATAATTTATATTTGATTTCTTTAGTGAAGTAACTGTTTTCGTGGCATTGTTTGTTTGTTTGTTTTGTTTGTTTTGTTCTGTTTTTTTGAGATGGAGTCTTGCTCTGTTGCCCAGGCTGGAGTGCTGTGGTGCGATCTCAGTTCACTGCAACCTCCGTCCCCCGGGTTCAAGCAATTTTCCTGCCTCAGCCTCCCATGTAGCTGGGACCACAGGCACCCGCCATCACACACAGCTAATTTTTGTATTTTTAGTAGAGACAGGGTTTCACCATGTTGGCCAGGCTGGTCTTGAACTCCTGACCTCAAGTGATCCACCTGTCTCGGCCTTATGTAATGCTGGGATTACAGGCATGACCCAGTGTGCCTGGCCTGTTTTCACGGCATTTTTATAAGGAGAAAATGATGGAAAAGAAATTTGAAATGAGTAACAAATCAATTGAATTACAGTTTCTGATGGGTGCTGACATATGTCCTTGCCATGTACTGATCTTTAAATCGTTTTTTTATTTCTGCACCAACCCATACGATAGTTCTTTCTGGTGGAAGCTGAGATTATTGTAACTGCATGTTTTGTACCAGATGTGGTTGCAAAAGTAGTGGTTGCTTGGACTGAGGTCATTCAAAGAAGAAAATAGAAAAGTAGAGGGTAAGGAAACATGACTGGAAATAGGTCCGTATGGTTTCATGGTCCAGTGTGCCTTTCCCTTTTCCTTGGCTCAGGTCTGTCCTTGGAAGCAACTGTTGAGAACAGGTAACTTGGACAAGTCAATCAAGGGCTACCCTAACCAACTCCCTAAGAGCAGACATGGTAATGGTCTTCTTGGTTTGGGACTCACAGCCCCTGGAGGCTGAGGCCGTGAGGCTCTAACCCTAGGAAGAGTTGGCAAAGCCCTGAGCCTGTGAGCCTCTCAGAGCAGCAGGTGGGTGATTTACAGGGGAGGAGTCCAACCAAGCTTTCCAGTAAGATCAACCTGTGGCTTGATTCAGGACAGCTATGTGTTGGTGACCAACATGACAGTCATACCTAGGTCTTTATTTCTCTAAACCTTGTGTTTTAATGTTATCATGGGAAGCTATATTAAAAAAGAACTTACTTAAAAATTGTTTTAAGGATAACAGAGTGAAAAATAATATCTGGCTGTATCAAGGCCCTATCTGGGCCGAGTGCTGCTATATCATATGCAAAGTAGCCCAACCGCTTATGTGCTGAAATGTCAAACATAATTATACAATGACCTAATTTCACAGTCCTAATCTCCTTAATAATAACAGGATCCCTCACATTTGTGTGAAGTGGTAGAGATCTTTCTTGTCAAAGAGATTTAATATATATATTCATTAATCCATATTTTTCTTTCTTATAATTATTCTCATATATTTTCCCAAGTATGTTCTCTCTTAAGGCCCTCAAGGGAAGAAACCATGCTATGGGTGTTTCTCTTCAAGAAGTCTCTAGGGCTGGGGGTGGTGGCTCACGACTGTAGTCCCAGCACTTTGGGAGGCCGAGGCAGGCAGATCACTTGAGGTCAGGAGTTCGAGAAACCTTGTCTCTACTAAAAACACAAAAATTAGCCGGGCGTGGTGGTGCGTGCCTGTAATCCCAGCTACTCGGGAGGCTGAGGCAGGAGAATCTATTGAACCTGGAGGCAGAGGTTGCAGTGAGCTGAGATGGTGCCACTGCACTCCAGCCTGGGTGACAGAGGGAGACTCTGTCTCTAATTAAAAAAAAAAAAAAAAGAAGTCGTCTCTAATATGTTGAACTACACACAGTTGGTGCCTAATGAGTACATGATTGACCAGCCAATGCGATCACTAAATCACCAGCACATTGCTGCAGCCTTCACAGTAGTAAATGTCCAAATGACTAGAGTTGAGATTAGAGTCAGAGCCAGAAGGATGTTGAGGGACCATCTGGGATGCAATCTAGCCCAGTGCCCTAGTTTTACAGAAACTGAGATACAGAAAGGCCAAGCAACTTGCTAGTAAATATATGTTAAAAAAGGACAACCCAAATATACATTTCACCAGGCTGCTGCCACCTGCTCCACTGTCCCCTGGAGGGACAGAGCCTGGCAGAAAAGTTAACAAGTTTGGATTATTAAACTCCATTTCAGGGGCAAAAAAGATGTCTGTGTATTAACTGAAGAAGGGCATGTTGGTTCCTCTGCAACAGTTAGGACACTAAGCAACAAAAAGGAGTGTGAGGCTGCCATCATTTTACTTTTTTTAAATTGGACTAACTAGCTTAGCTATTAGGATGACATCCTCCGGCATAGGCCCTTTCTATGGGGAGAAAATGAAGACACCCCAATACCAGCTGCCCTCCCAAATGATCCACATAGCATTTCTAGGGTATACCTGATACTTGACCCACCAGAGGCTTCCAGGAACCCAGTGAAAGCAAGCAAGCCTGCATGGGCTGGGCCAGAGAGGGGCCACCCTGGGTGACGGTCATGCTTTCCCTTGGCCCCTTGTCCTTATTATATATATCCAGTTCAGAGGGACCTTGGTGTCCCTCTTAGAGGAACCTGAGCAGCATTTTGGATACAACATCCAGAAAGTGAAACCACTGCCTCCATGTGGGTGTGCTGTGAGGTGTGATCCCCTCTGTGGAGCTCCTTGGCAAGAGGGCTCCCCTCACCACCCGCTGCCCTGCCACGCCCCCTCCTCCCTCTCATTTTCCTATGCTCTTTGCAGCAGCCACTTGCTACTCAACAGCTGTTGCTTTCTGCTGCTTTTCGTTCTGCTCGGCTGTGACTGATTTCACTGCCCCCACCTATGCCCCAGGTCCTTGCTCTGGGGCCTGCCCATCTTTGCCTTTACTCGCCCCAGCCAGCCCACCACAGCTGATGCTCACAGGCTCCTGCGTCACCTCTCGCCCCTCATGAGAGCTCACCCTGCCAACCTGGAGCAGCAAGCAAGCAAGACTGCAAGCAAGATACACTTCTTTTTCTTTTTAAGCCAATTTTTATTGTGATAGAACTCACATTTTTAAAAAAGGGGGGGTGAGATGCTTGGTGCAGTGGCTTATGTCTGTAATCCCAGTATTCTGAGAGGCCAATGCAGGAGGATCACTTGAGCCCAGGAGTTTGAGACCAGCCTGGGCAACAGAGCGAGACTCCCTGTCTACAAAAAATTTAAAAACTAGCTGGGCATGGTGGCATGTGCCTGTAGTCCTAGCTATGTGGGAGGCTGAGGTAGGAGGATCCCTTGAGCCTAGGAGTTTGAGGCTGCTCCCTGCAGGGCCTAGCCTATTCGGAACAAGATACTCACTCATTATGTGTTGGGTGGATAAGGAATTGAAATGCCTCCGTACCTCTATCATCAGCAACTTTGAGCCATTTTCAGGGTTGTGTCTCCCTTTAAATATAAGCTGCTGATAACAATTCCTTTTGAATCTGCACAAAAGTTTTCTGCATGGTGTCCATATTATTTCACTCAGTCCTTAGGTGCCTCAACTTTTCATGATCATCTCTAGGTCAGCAAGGTAGAAATACTGTGGTCAGTTATTTCAAAGGACATTTCAGAATGTAGTTGGTCATCCTGGGAAGGGTAATAGACAATAGAGCCTTGGGCTGTGTGTGGTGGCTCATGACTGTAATCCCAGCACTTTGGGAGGCCGAGGCAGGTGGATTGCTTAAGGCCAAGAGTTTGAGACCAGCCTGGGCAACATGGTGAAACCCTGTCTCTACAGAAAAATATAAAAATTAGCCAGGCATGGTGGTGCATGCCTGTAGTCCCAGCTACTTGGGAGGCTGAGGTAGGAAGATTGCTTGAGCCTGGGACGCAGAAGTTGTGAGTGAGCTGAGATCGCGCCACTGCACTCCAGCCTGGGTGACAGAGCCAAACCCTGTCTCAAAAAAAGAAACAAAAAAACAGCACAGAGCTTGGCACAGGGACGTGAATACTATGGTGGGCAGGGGTGAAAGCAGGACCCAGACCCAGAAGATAAGATTGTGGAGGTGGGGTCTGGCTGTGGACTGAAGCCAAGGAGGACTCAGAGGAATGGTGTTAGCCTCCTGGGACCAGGAAGCTGGGGACAGAGGCTCAGGCTCAGGCGGGGGTCACAACCAGACACAGAGCTCTAGGACCTAGAACCAGGGCAGCCTGGAAAACCAGGCTGCGGCAGAACAGGAAAGGCAGGAGTCAGACCATGGCCAGAAGGCAGCTGCTGATTCTGAGGCTAACAGAGACCAGGAAGATTCTTCAACTATGGATTTTAAAAAGGCCCTGATGGCTGGGGGCAGTGGCTCACACCTGTAATCCCAGCACTTTGGGAGGCCGAGGTGTGTGGATCACCTGAGGTCCGCAGTTCAAGACCAGCCTGGCCAACATGGTGAACCCTCGTCTCTACTAAAAATACAAAAATTAGCTGGGCGTGGTGGTGGGCACCTATAATCCCAGCTACCCGGGAGGCTTAGGCAGGAGAATCGCTTGAACCAAGAGGTGGAGGTTGCAGTGAGCTGAGATCATGCTACTGCACTTTAGCCTGGGGGACAAAGCAAGACTCCTTCTCAAAAAAATTAAATAAATAAATAAAAAGGCCCCGAGGACACCTTCTGGGCCAGAACCAAGATCTCCTACTACCGCTGCTTGGACTAGCCACTTGGCTCCTGCAGGAGGGTGGCCAGTCTGGGAAGAAGATTTACAGCTTGCCAAGCACGTCAAAAGGTGAGGCGGGGAGGAAAATGATCAAGGGGGCCACAGATATTAGGCCACATTTTAGCCTCACTTTCCACAAAATGCCTAGCACAGTTCTTGTCAAATGAAAGGTGTTCATCAAGCATTCATTCTCCTCTACCCAGAGTTGATGCTGGCCTGGGAGGGCTGACACTGAGTCTGGGGCATCCACTGTCTGCTGGGGCAGTCCCTGCCATCCTGCCTCCATAGTACCTTCTCTCACCTTGTCGGGCTTAGGAGGAGAGGTGGTCAGGAGTGGGAGACTGACCTTCACTGGCCTATGGCCTGTCCTGTCACCCTGCTCATGATGGCCCTTAGGGGCAGGGGCATGGCGTGGCTGCCCATCCAAATTGTGTGATTTGAGTCAAGAAGGCCAAGGCCCAGATGATCTGCTCCTCCTGGGTGCCATGGATTTGGAAATGGCCCCATTGCAGAATCAAGAAAAGCAGGGAGCTCAGTGTGGTGACTTAAACCTGTAATCCTAGCTACTCCAGAGGCTGAGATGGGAGGATAACCTGAGGCCAGGAGTTTGAGACCAGCCTGGGCAACATAGCGAGACTCTCTCTTTAAAAAAATAAAATAAAATAAAATAACCAGGCATGGTGGCACATGCCTATGGTCCCAGCTACTCAGGAAGCTGAGGTGGGAAGATCATTTGAGTACAGGAAGTCCAGGCTGCAGAGAGCTATGATCACACCACTGCATTGTAGCCTGGGCAACAGAGCCAGAATTTGTCTCTTAAAAAAGAAAAAAAAAAAAAAAAAGCAGGGATGCTTATTGCGTATGTCATCCTCTAAAGCAAGGATTTCTATGGCAGCACAGACAGGACATAGGCAAGGTTGCCTCAATCTTCAACTATAGGAGATTGAGTGGATTCCAGAAATTATGGTGGCGAGGGAGAGGAAAGTGGGGGTGATGAGGGAAACTGAGATCACAATGTATCTGAGTCTAAGCTTCTCACTGCCTTGTGGCCCATTTTCCAGGCTCATCTAACTTCACTTCCCCTTGGCTCTGCTTCCTGAAAATAGTCTTACAAACAGCTAATATTTATCAAGCAATTCAGATGCCTGATCCCGTTTAATCTTCACATGGCCCTGTGAAGCGAGTACTGTCGTTCCTCCCAGTTTGCAGTTCCTCGTCCTAGGTTTATAGTTGGTAAGTGGCAGAGCTGGGGATAGAACCTTAGAGGTCCTGTCCCATAAGCCTTGCTGATATTTATTCATTCATCATGTATTCATTCATCCCTGTACCAAACATTTACTGAGTCAGGGATTGTGGCATAGATCTAAAGATAAATAATACAGTTCCTGCCCGCAAGGAACTGACAGGCTAGAGAGAGAAACATCTGCATAAGCAAATATTCACACTGTATACGATGAGGACTATCCTGGGGCCTTGAACAAGTTATTTATGTTGTCCTTGATGTGAAACCAACTCTCGGAGGTTGCCCCTCTTTGCCCATTCCCAGTCTCTTTCCACAATCTTTTGTCATCCTCCAAGATACTGAAGTTTGTGCCTGGGACCTCATCTGATCCCCTCTGCCATGCTTCTCCATGTCCTCTGGGCCTGGATGTCCCCCAGCTCCATGTGGCACTGGGCATTGGGTGCCCGGCTTCCTGTCAGTCCAGAGTAGGGAAGGGGAAGGGCCCTGAGACAGGCCTGGTGAGCCAGTTCTCCTCACAGCTCTCCCTCTGGCCAACAGCTAGGACTTGGACAAGTCACTTAACATCAGGGGACCTCACTTTCCACTTTTTATAAAAGAAAGGGTAGGGTTAGATGCTCCTTAAAGTCCCTTCGACTTTAGGTGTTGCGTGAATGGAGCCCGAATCTCCAGCATGGAGTCAGGGCAGAAGGGAAAGGACGAGTGGGGTTCTTTCCTGGAACTTCACATCCAGCCCACCTTTTCCTTCCTCCCTGGCCCTAGGCCTCACCCTTGGAAAGCCTGCTTTCCTCCTGCAGCCATGCCACTGATTTCTAGCAGGTGCCACCCTCTCTAGGTGTGTTCAGGCCCCTGGGTCCACCCTGGGTCCTAACTCACCAACTCCTGACCTTGAATGATCTCCAAGGTCTACTTCACCCATATCTCTGGTCCAAATGACGAATTCGGCCGTGAATCACTGTATGAGTTCGTTCTCATGCTGCTATAAAGAAATAACCGAGACTGGGTAATTTATAAAGAGGTTTAATTGACTCACAGTTCCACATGGCTGGGGAGGCCTCAGCAAACTTATAGTCATGGCAAAAAGGGAAGCAAACACATCCTTCTTCACATGGCAGCAGGAGAGAGAAGAATGAGAGCCCAGCAAAGGGGACAGCCCCTTATAAACCATCAGATCTTGTGAGAACTTACTCAGTGTCATGAGAATAGCATGGGGGAAACCGTCCCCATGATTCAATTACCTCCCACTGGGTCCCTCCCATGACATGTGGGGATTATGGGAACCACAATTCAAGATGAGATTTAGGTGGAGACATAACCAAACTATGTCAGTCACCTATGAAAGCAGAAGAAATTTGGGATTCCTAGCACCTGGCCCAGGCTCAGAGCTACTTGAGCAAGCTGGCCGCTTCCCCGATGTGGGGCCAAGGCTTCCTTCCCTGCAAACAGATGATCCCAGGTCATGGAGGGAGGCTTGCTGGCTGCACCAGGCCCATGCTCACCCTTGTCCTAGGCCCAGGGTTTATTATTTAAGAGTAGCACCCCAAAGCAGGTGCTGTGGATGCTTTTGCTGTAGAAAGGCATTTCAGGTGTGAGTGTTTATGGATCAGATGGTTCTTCTTTCTCTCCTCTTACCCCACGTAAACTATAGGCAGAAAACTAATTTCTCACTCTCCCTATAGTTTATGTGGGGTAAGAGGAGAGAAAGAAGAACCATTTGATCCATAAACAAAAATTTGCCCATGCAAATACCTCCAGTTCAATATCTTCTCCTGATGTGACCTTAAGGTATGGAAACTTAGAGAGGCGAAGGGATATATCTCAGGTAATTTAGCCAACAACAGGCCTGGCACAAATTATGCGCTCATGCCTTCACATGCCAAGGTGGGCTCGCTTCAGACTCACTAGGTGTGCTCAGGCCCCGTGTTCTACCCCGTATCCTAAAACTGGATTAACAGCCTCAGCTTGCTTTCCCACACCCAGCTCTGGACAGTTGGATGCAGCATCACCTACTCCCCATCCCACAGCAGAGGAGGATCTGGAGCTGGGATCTTGGTGTGAAATGAAGGGTTCTGCCTGGGAAGGTGGCATCTTAGAGGCTTCCACGCCTGGGCCCTGGGCTTTGCTTCCTTTGTGTTCCTGCCGTTTGTTTTAGGTCTGTTCTTATAAATGCCTTTTCTTCAGTGCAAGGAGTGCACAGATGAGGGCACAGCTGTCTCCTGAATGTCTAGGCTCCTTCATCGGCCTCAGTGGGCAACCTGCTTCCCAGAACATCTGCCTCAGAGTCACCCTCCTGGAGAAGGAGCCAGGGCTTACCTTTGTGTTATTCTTAAGCATTTATTGAACATCTGCTATGCCCAAAGTTCTATAGCAGCCACCTCTCCTTGTGACATAAAAGTAATTTCCTTCTGTAAATATTGATAATGTGCTTATCAGGGCAGAGGCTGTGGCTGTGAACAAGAGAAAAGTCCCCCACAAGGCAAGTCCTTGTCCTCTCAAAGCTTCATTCTAGCCAAATGTGAAACTATGATACAGATAGGAAAATAGTAAATATAAAACGAGTAAGTTCCCTATCCTTAAGGAGCCATAATCTAGCTGGGAAAATAAAATATGGTGATTGTGTGAGTCAGGGTTCTGCAGAAAAACAAGATATATATAAAAGATGTCTGGCTGGGTATAGTGGCTCATGCCAGTTATCCCAGCAATTTGGGAGGCTGAGGCAGGAGGTTCACTTAGGCTCAGGAGCTGCAGACCAGCCTAGGCAACATAGCCAGACCCCATATCTGAAAAAAAAAGAAGAAAGAAAGAAAGAGGAAAGAAAAGGAAGAAGAGAAAGAAAGAAAGAAAGGAAGGAAGGAAGGAAGGAAGGAAGGAAGAGGAAGGAAGGAAGAAAGAAAGAAAGAAAGAAAGAAAGAAAGAAAGACAGACCCAGGATTTCTATGGAAATTGGCTCATGTAATTATGGAGGCTGAGAAGTCCCAATACCTGCCATCTGCAAACTAGGCAGCCAGGAAAACTGGTGGTATCATTCAGTAATTCAGTCCGAGTCTGAAGGCCTGAGAACCAGGAGGTCTGAAGTCTGAGGGCAGGAGAAAATAGATGTCCCAGCTTAAGGAGAGAAAGAGGGGGAGTGAGGGAGAGAGAGAGAGAGAATTCATCCCTTCTCTGCCTTTTTGTTCTATTGGGGCCCTCAATGATTAGATGATGTTCACTCACATTAGTAAGAGTGATCTACTTTACTGGTTCTACTGGTTCTTTTTTTTTTTTTGGAATAGAGTCTTGCTCTGTCACCCAGGCTGGAGTGCAGTGGCGTGATCTCGGCTCACAGCAGCCTCCGCCTCCTGGGTTCAAGCGATTCTCCAACTTCAGCCGCCCTAGTACTGGGACCACAGGCGTGTGCCACCGCATCTGGCTAATTTTTGTATTTTTAGTACAGACCGGGTTTTACCATGTTGGCCAGGCTGGTCTCAAACTCCTGACCTCAGGTGATCCGCCTGCCTCAGCCTCCCAAAGTGCTGGGATTACAGGCGTCTGGCCAGTCTACTGATCCAATGCTAAACTCTTCTGGAAACACCCTCATGGACACATGCAAAAATCATGTTTTACCAGCTCTCTGGGCATCCCTGAGCCCAGTCAAGTTGACATGTAAAACTAACCATCACGGCCGGGCGCGGTGGCTCACGCCTGTAATTCCAGCACTTTGGGAGGCAGAGGAGAGCAGATCACAAGGTCAGGAGATCGAGACCATCCTGGCTAACACAGTGAAACCCCGTCTCTACTAAAAATACAAAAAATTAGCTGGGCGTGGTGGTGGGCACCTGTAGTCCCAGCTACTTGGGAAGCTGAGGTAGGAGAATGGCGTGAACCCGGGAGGCAGAGCTTGCAGTGAGCTGAGATGGCGCCACTGCACTCCAGCAAGGATGACAGAGCAAGACTCTGTCTCAAAAAACAAACAAAACAAAACAAAAACAAAAACAAAAACAAAAAACAACTAACCATCACAGTAATCAATCAGCAATATTTTATCTAAAAGCCATCATCCATACCTAGCCAGCAGCCCTTTGTTGCTGGGAAGAACAATGGTCACAGGTTCCATTGTTTGTGGTGACAAGGGGAGATGGTGGAGAGAGCTCTGTTGCTCAGCATCTGGAGCGGGACCACCAAGATGTGCTTCCAGACTTTGCCATGTGCCGGCTGCGAGGTTCACACAAACCCCTTGACCTTTCTGGGTTTTGGGCTCTTCATCCGTAAAATGGTTTGCCTTGTTTCCTGCACTGGGTTATTATGAGGACAGATAAGTTAATGTACATGAAAACGGTTGGAAAACTATAAATAGCATCAAAATGTCATTATTATTCTTGAAACAAAAGGTCAGTATTTTAAAATAAAATTTTCCAAGTGTGAGGCTAGTTCCCTTTGGATTCCCAGAGACTAGAGAGTTCATACAGTGACAAGACAAGCACAAGCAGGTGCATCCATGTCGAAAATACTGGGCCAATTTTTCCACCGGGACCTTCAACCAGACCAGGGTGCATTTTAAGTGGAATTTGCCACCACTTACATGGGGGTGCTTTCCAAACGGGTTACTGACATTCAAAATCCATCATGAGAATACTATCCCTTTAGCTTATGCTAGATGGATTTTGTCACCTCTCACCTGAAAATACCCCACCTCAGTGAGAATGAACATTCTTGGGTGCAAGTTGTGGAAAAGCGATTCATTCATTCAACAGCACCTGGTCAGCACCAGGCTCCGGGAACACAAGGTGGTCAAGACGGCCCGTCCTCCATGCTGATGGAGCTTCTGTCCAGTGCTGACCTGAGACATCGAGTCGGCACTCCAAAAGAGGGAAGCAGTGCGTGATAAGGGGCAGTCAGGCGGACATGGATACACCAAGAGGAGCGTCTCACCCAGACGTGGGAAATGCTTCCAGGACGAAGTGCTGTTCAAGCTGGTAGCTGGAGTGAGTTGGAGTCAGCTGGGAGGGTTTGGGTGGGAGTGTGGGCTGGACAAGGGAACAGCTCATGCACAGGTGCTGAGGTGAGAGAGTGGGCAGGAGCGGAAAGAAACCTGGGGCCTGGAGGGTGGAGGGCAGGGGCGGTCTGTGCGGAGATGAGGCTGCAGTGCGGTCGGCCTTGAAGGGTCCCGTGTGCTGTGCTAACCAGTTTGAACTTCCTCCTTAGGGAAGGCAACCCTTCATCCCCATTTTCCAGGGACAGTCGTGGTGTATGCCTGTTGCCTCAGCATAGTGAGGAAGGGCACTGTCTCCTCTTGCTCTTCAATGCTGCCTGGGTTGGATGATAAATTATTTGGTCACCTACCTCTATTAGGGCATGGAAGGCAGCAGAGTGAGGCTGTGACGGAGGGCTGGAGAGAGAAATTCAGCTCCTTTATCTGTTGTAGAGGGGCGTGGGCACAGACAGAAGGGTCTCAGAACATTCATGAGATCATTTCTCCCTCCAAGATAACTATTTCTTTAAAAACCCAAGGAATCGATTGAGGTCTCGGCCTTCAGTTTCTTTGTGACCACCAGCCACCCTGCCAGTCACCCAAAGAAGTTTGAAGATAGAATGTTTTGCCTCTGGAGATTCCACAGTCAGTCATGAAGTACCCAGAACCAGGAGATGCCAGGAGGACAGGGTGGGAGAGGAGCGGGCGGCAGGCAGGATCTTCCTTCAGCCCAGGTTGGGGAGGAGGGTAGCGAAAATCAACTAACCTCATTAGGTGTTACCCAAACCCCAGCTACCAACTCCTGTGGGGTTGGATACTGCCATTCTGGGGGACACTCAGGCCTCTTCTCCTACCTTCCCATCCTGGAAACTGGCTGGTGTGCAGTTGCCCCAGGACCCAGGGTCTCCTGGGAGCCCATCTCCCCACACCCTGCTCCCAGGAGAGGAGGTCTGATATCACAGGAAATGAGAGTTACTTGGCTTAAGTGCTGTTTCCAGCCTAGAGTTGGCATTTCTGCTCTGGTTCTGCTTCTCCCACAGTAATTAACTAATTAATTACCAACAAGGGGGTGATGCAATTATGACACAATGAGCCTGGCTTTTCAGCCTCCCACCCAGGAGCCCCCAAGCTCTCTGAATCAAGAGAAGCCAGCCTATGTCATTAAATAAACAGAATTTCCTCGAACCCCCGCGTGGTCACTCAGCTGTGTCTAAGGCCTTAGCCTCACCGCCTTCCTTGGTCCCAGAGGCCAGGCTGGGGCTGGGTCAGCTTCGAGAGTGAACACTGGACTCTGGGGAAACCCAGTAGCTATTGACCACTGTGTGTCCTTAAGAAGTGCCTCTGGCCCGGGATTAGTCACGGAGGCTCCCTGAACTTGTTTCTTCATCAGTAAACAAACCTAACAAGAGCTGTTGCATTAGTGAATGTAGGGCGCTTTGTAATGCACTGCGATCCTTCTACATATATGCAAACTGAGGCTCAGGGGATTAAGTGCCCTGCCTGGGACCACCAGCAAGCAAGTGGAGCTTGGGTCAGAATCCAGGGTGCCTGGGTCCAGACAGCCTTGCCCACAGTGGCTCACTCTGGCTTGCGGGTACCCTCCTGACAGCAGACCCAGAGAATCTCTACTCCAGCTGCCTGGCCCCCCAAGGTGGAGGGCCAGGAGCTCCAGGAGTCAAAGAGCTGGAGGGAGGCTGGGAAACTTCAGAAGTCACACCTGGGGACACTCAGCCTTTAGGGCGGTTCCTGGTACTGAGGCCCATCACGCGGCCCCAGGAGCTTTGAAAGCCCAAGGGCATTACCCTAGGCGGGGGCCTCAGCCATGGTGGGGTTCCAGCCGGCCCCCAGCTTTGTTTGATTATGTGCCTTAGCAACTGCCTCCCTTGTCAACAAGAAGCCTGGGAGGACTGTTTTGTAAAAGCTCTTCCATCCTAGACTCTTGATACCCCAGCTAGGAATCTTGAGACAGAATAATTGTGAAAGCAGCCTTCAGTCAGAGTTCGCCTCCTAGTCTTCTGTTTGGTGATGTGTCCCCAACTATGCTGCAAGGTCGTCCCAGGACAAGCCTTGAGCCATCGGCATCTCTGAATCCCCAAAGCACTTAACACAGAACTTCAATGGAGCAGTGGCTCAATTATGCTCAGATTATAAATCACAAACTCTGTTTGCATTACAACTAATTTCTTTCCAAATCTTGTCAATGGAATTTCTAAACATGTTAGCATCACTGTAATGATATGCAAGTGCTATTTGGTTCTCAAGATTTTTTATTTGACATTATTTTATCTATTACACACTTCAGTGCATAATCCACATACTTGTCATTGTTAATAGCTACGCTGGATTCCAGGGTCCCAACATACCATCCTTTGTTTAAGCATGCATTCCCTAATTGTTGGGTATTTGGGTTGCCTCCAATGTTTGAACACTATTAATAGTGCTGCCGGGCCACCTGGTTTTTCTCTCCTTTGCCTGGACATGAAGAGATGGGATGGGATGAGGGAGGGAACCCTTTCTCTCCTGCATTCCCAGAAAGGCCTATTCTTCATACTACTTCCCTGGGCTGGGAATAACAGAGGCCAATGTCTGCTGTCACAGACAGGCTATTATCTCGGACTGTCATTGGGAGACTTCTTATAAGGCCTGTGGTGCCCCAGGAATAAGAGCAAGGCCCTCAGCTGGCTGCACTCAGGGGCTCTGGACTCAGCAGGGCTTTCATGTTGAGCTCTTTGCTGTGAATTTGGTTTTTCCTGTACATGGCTCTGTTGAACCATCTCATCAGACAGGCCCTGAGGAGAGACTTGATAACTCCTGTTCCTGGCAGGTCATTTCAAGGTTACGCTGGGAATCCCAGAACTTCTGAGCTGAAAGGTAATCTTTCTGTCTAACTATCCGACCCTTCTATTTTACAGCTGAGGACATTGAGGGCCAGAGAGGGGAAGTAACTTTCCCAAGCTCACTCAGCTGTTTTTGGCAGAGCTGGGCTGGGGCCAGGAGGGCCTCGCACCCCCAGGCAGGCGTTAGTGTCACCTGGCTTCCCCAGGGGAGCATGTTTATGGATTGGAATCCTTCTTGTAGTTAAGATACCAATTCTCCACAAATTGAACTCTAGATGTAACACAATCCCAATCCAAAGCACAGCAGGATTCTTTGTGGATACAGGCAAGTGAATTCTACCACTTACATGAGAAGGTAAAGCCAAGGCAATTGTGGGAAAGAACAAATTTGGAGACTCACACTACCTGATACTATCAAGCTACAGTCATCCAGACAGTGTGGTATTGGTGAAAGGATAGACAGAATAAAGAGTCTGGAAATAGACACACACAAATATGGTCGATTGATTTTTGGCAAAGGTATATAAAGGCAATTACACGGAGAAAGGACAGTCTTTTTAATAAATGGTGTTGGAGAAATTAGACATCCTATGCAAAAACAACTACCCTCGACCTGTGCCTCACCTTATAGAAAAGTGAATTAAAAACAGATCATGGACCTAGATGTAAAGTATGTAACTATAAAACTCTCAGAAGAAAACATAGGAGAAAATCCTTGTAATCTTGAGTTAAACAAAGAATTCTTAGATACGACAACCAAAGCATGCTCTATAAAAGAAAAACAATAAATTGGACTTTATCAAAATTAAACACCTTTACTCTTGTGAAAGACATTTTAAAGAGAATGAGAAGAAAAGCTGCAAACTGGGGGGAAATATTTGCAGATCACATATCAGACAACAGACATCTAGACTATAAAAAGAACTCGTAAAACTCAGTAAGAACAGAAACAACCAATTTTCAAAAACTAGGCAGGATTTGAAAAGATGCTTCACTAATTAAGATATAGAAATGGCAAATGAATACATGAAAAGATGCTCATTAGTGATTAAGGAAATGCAAATTGGCCGGCCGCAGTGGCTCACGCCTGTAATCCTAGCACTTTGGGAGGCCGAGGTGGGCGGATCACCTGAGGTTGGGAGTTCAAGACCAGCCTGACTAACAATGGAGAAACCTCATCTCTACTAAAAATCCAAAATTAGCCAGGCGTGGTGGTGTGTGCCTGTAATCCCACCTACTCAGGGGGCTGAGGCAGGAGAATTGCTTGAATCTGGGAGGCGGAGGTTGTGGTGAGCCGAGATCGTACCATTGCACTCCAGGCTGGGCAACAAGAGCGAAACTCCATCTTAAAGAAAAAAAAAGGAAATGCAAATTAAAACCAGAATGAGATACCATCTTATGCTTATTAGGATAGCTAAAAATACCGACAATACCAAATGCTGACAAGGATGTGAAGAAACTGGAACTCTCGTACATCGGTGGTGGGAATACAAAATGGTACAGCCACACTGGAAAATAGTTTGATTATTTCTTATAAAGTAGAATCTATTTACCATACAACACAGCAATCCCACTTCTAGGTATTTCTACTAGAGAAATGAAAACATGCTTCTACCAAAAACTACACCAATATGCATAGTGGCACTACTCATAACCTCCAACATGTGAAAACAACCCAAATGTCCCTCATTGGATGAGTGGATAAATGAACAGTGGGACGTTCATACAATGGAAACTACTGTGCAGGAAAGAGGAGAAAACTATTCATACAATGACTTAAATGACTCTCAAATGCATGATGCTAAGTGAAAGGCCTGTCACAAATCAGAGCTCACTGCTTCCATCCTCCTTCCCCTTTCTTTAAACTCTAAGTGAAAGAAGCCAGTTTCAAAAGGTTACATACTGTGAAATTCCATTTATATGGCATTCTGAGAAAGGCAAAATTATAGGAACAGAAAATAGATCAGTGGTTGCACAGAGCTTGGATGAAGGAAGGGCCTGAATGCAAAGGCGTATCATGAGGAAATGCTTTGTGATGTAGGAATTGTTCTTTATCTGGTTAGTAGTGGCGGTTACATGAATCTGTGCTTGTGTTAAAACTCAGAGAGGACTCTACATCCAAAGTGACTTCTACTTTATTTAAGTTAAAAACACAAAAAGCTGACAAAGTACTTTTGTATCATTAACTTATCTAAGTCTCCTAACTACCCATTAGTGGATCCACTGTACACTTTGAAGAAGGAATGAATTGTTCATTCATTTATTAATTTAAGAACTATTTATGGGCCCTTACTATGGGCATTTTTCTAGGTACAGGCACAAAGAAAAGTTTTGATCTCAGAGAGCTCCCATTCCGGTAGGTAATTCTTCTGAATACTGAGTTTCCCCCACTTGTGAGCTTGTAACTTTCCATCTCAACCCTCTCACTGCAGGAAGCTGCCACCTCCCACTGCAGCTTCCCAGCCACCCGGGGCCTCGGCTGCATGGCCTGTATGGAGGTCAATGCTTGGGCCCTGGAACACTGCACCAAGCAGCAGGGGAGACGGATCGCAGCAGCCTTGCCGTGGGTCTGGTACCCAGACTCCCTGGCCACCCACTGTAGGGGTTGCATTTGGCCTAACCTTTCCAGCAGATGAAACAGACCCTCTTGACATGGCTCAGGTTCTAGTTGGTGTCAGGACTGTTCTGCTGTGAGCTCCCCTCTTTCTCTAGTAATTAGAATCAACACAAATGGGGATAGGGGTGGAGTAAAGAGGGGAATATATGAGCAAGAGTGGGGAGATGAAGGGCAAGGGAGGTAAGCGTGTAAGCAACAGTATACAACACAAAATACTGTACACATAAAATACAGGGAGGTGAGTGTGTAAGCCACAGTACACACATGAAATACTGTACACATAAAATACAAGGAGGTGAGTGTGTGAGCAGTGGTGCACACATGAAATACTGTACACATGAAATACAGGGAGGTGAGTGTGTGAGCAATGGTACGCACATGAAATACTGTGCACATTAAATACAAGGAGGTGAGTGTGTGAGCAGTGGTACATACATGAAATACTGTACACACAAAATACAGGCAGGTGAGTGTGTGAGCCACAGTACACACATGAAATACTGTACACACAAAATACAGGGAGGTGTGTGAGCCATAGTACATACATGAAATACTGTACACACGAAATACAGAGATGAGTGTGTGAGTACACACATGAAATACTATACACATGAAATACAGGGAGGTGAGTGTGTGAGCCACAGTACACACATGAAATACTGTACACACATGAAATACTCTACACACAAAATACAGGCAGGTGTGTGAGCCACAGTACATACATTTAATACTGTATACACAAAATACAGGGAGGTAAGTGTGTGAGCCACAGTACACACATGAAATACTGTACACACGAAATATTTTGAGTCCTTTAAACAATGTTATAAAACAGATATCTCTACCCTATATCCAGGTGGCATAATGGTGACCTGGGGGATTACATGGCTTGCCCAATTCCCACAGCTAGGAAAAGGGCTAAATCAGGCTTGTAACTCAAGTCTCGGTGCCTCCGGGGCCTCTGCCCTTCCCCATCGCACCTGCCTCCAGGCTGCAGGAGGCACAGGCCCAAGTTCATGGGCAGGCAGACAAGCTTCCCCCTCGGAAGTGCCCTGGCCTCACCTAGGCGCTCCAGCTCCCAGACAAGACTGAGTGGAGACAGGGTGTTCAGAGGGCAGGGCCCCACAGAGTCTGGGTTCTAACTCACATGGCTTCAGGCAAAGAGCATGTTCCTTCCTTACCTGCCTCTCCAGGAACACCAGACGGGGTAATTTAAGAGCCTCCAGCCTATCTTTCCACAGTGTGGTAGGCAATGATCCAGATATATCTGCTAAAAGCTGCAAGATGTTCCTGATAAATTTCATTCTGGGTTGCCCCTCAGGCCACCTGACAGAGTGCTTCAGCACACATCTTGGAGGCCCTGACCTCCCTGTATCCAGATCCAACCTTGACTCTGGATCCACAAAGAATATGTGAGTATCAGGTTGGGGGCTCCTAAGGGGGCCACTGCTAAAGTCCCACTGCAGAGAGGACCAAGGCCAAGAGCATAGTGGGTGAAAGGGAAGGGCCTGGGGGCAAAGACCCCTCCAGGCCCTGCAGGGTGGGCCAAGGGCTCCCAGAGGCAGGCAGGCATGCTCCTCCTGTCTGTTTCCCCAGTCAATGAAGCCTCTGGTTGAGCTCATGACATGGCAGCATCTTCTGAGGCCCAGAGGAAACCTGCCTTAACTCTTGGGAAAGGGATCCTTTCTAGAAGACAGAGAGAGGTTTGAGATAACGATGGTCTCAGGGACAGGGTTTCAGGCACCTAATGTCCTAAGGGAGTTAGAGAATAGGTGGGAATCAATGTGGGGGGTGGGGAATAGCAAAAGTGACAGTAAGTGTTGACTGTGAAGAGTGATGGGGCCGGGTGACCCGAAGTCTGAAACTGGTTTGGGATATGATGAGGTTTCTCTTCAAATAATCTGATCAATCTTTTATTCTTTAATTCATAGTACCCCTGACCCCCTCGCCTTTTCTCCTTTTTTCCTTTTTGCCTTTGTTAGATGGCCAGGTATGCCACAGTACCAGGCGGTATCCATACCAGCTCACATTCCTTTCCTTATTTGGAAAGAGGACTAACTTTCTAGCTCACTACAAACACCCCTTCCCCTTCCTGTCCACTTTCTTTTACTTGCCCACCTTATCTAAAAAAATCAAATGTTTAGCCAACCGCGATTAGTTTAGATTGTACGACCCGACCCTGGCCAATAGGGAAAGGGTACAGGGGCAGGACTTGCATCAGGAATAAAGGCTCTTGTGCCCCTTTGTTCAGGTGTGCTCTCATGGCAACGGCCAAGGAGGCACCCCTCTGCGCAGAAGTAAAATTTCTTTGCTAAGAATCCGTTGTTCAAGTGTTCAATTTCCTTAGGATTTTGAGCATTATTCCTAACACTGGCAGGGAGGTATGGTCTGGAAGGAGACATGGGGACCCTGCTGGGGTCTGGGGCCCAGGGGCATTTCTCCACAACTTGAAGGGATTGACCCCAGAAAGGCAAGCTCAAGGCACTGAGGGGCTGGAGAACTCATGAGATGGCCCAAACTAAAGGGACACCAGATTGGGCCCCTGGGTCAGGAGGGGCTATGGGGTGAAGGCTTGGTCATGGGAGTCATCTCTGGTGCTTGCCCTAGAACAGAAGATCACAGAGCAGCTTGGATAAAGCTGACTTGGGGTTACAGCCCTAGAGCCAGGACTGACCTCACAGCCAGGAGTGGTGGTTCGAGGCCTGCAGAGGCCCAGGGGCCTTGCTGGGGAATGGAGTGAGGGAGCGAAGCAGGGATCTGGGGACGACAGGACACAGCCAGCTGTGAGGAATGCCTTGTGTTGTAGGAGCCGGGGAGTGTGACATTGGAGTGGGACATTACTAGCTGTATGGCCTGTACAAGGACCCACACCTTCCTCCCCTTGTCCAGGTCTCCTATCTATAGAATGGGGATGAGAAAACCAGTCTCTAAAGTTTCTTGCTTGGTTGGGCATGGTGGCTCACACCTGTAATCCCAGCACTTTGGGAGGCCAAGGGGAGAGGATTGCTTGAGCCCGGGCGTTCGAGACCAGCCTGGGCAACAGAGTGAGACCATGTCTCAATAAAAACTAAAAATAAAAAAAGTTTCTTGTGAGAATTAAATGACAATAACACACAAAGTGCCTAATACATAGTGGGTGTTGGGAGGAAAAGGGGTCTAATTTATTCAATTGTCATCTGCCATGGAGGTAGAAGGAAAAGCATAGGCCAGTGGTTCTCAAACTTGACTGAAAATCACAATCAACTGGGGGGCTTGTCAACCCAGTTTGCCACTGCCCACCCCTGGGATTTCTCATTCTGTAGCTCTGGGTGGGTCCTGAGATCATTTCTAACAAGTTTCTACTGCTGCTGCTGCTGCTGCTGGCCTGAAGACCACATTCTGAGAACCCCTGATGTAAATACGAAGAGGGTCAGCCCACTTTTGAGTGGCGGAAAATTGTGGTTCTACCACTTTCTACTTCTGGGGCCTTGAACAATTTACTTAACTTCATTGTAGCTTAGTTTCTTCACTTATAAAATAAAGATAATTGTGCCTTGGGATTATCATAGGGTGTTATAAAGATGAAATGAGTTAACAAATGTGTAAATGGTTTGGAAGAGTATCTGATAAAATGTAAACACTCAAAAATGTTAGCTCTTAGTATATGGTAGGCCCTTGAAAAATACATTATCTCAGTTGTCAAAAGATCAGCAGCAGCAGTTAATATTATCATCTCCATTTTATGGCTGAAGAAGTGTAAGCTCAGAAAGATAAGATCTACTACATAACTAAGGAACCCAGGCTGTGATCTGAACCCAGATCTTCCAGCTCCATAGTTAGGGCTGTTATAAATCAAGTCTCACTGCTTGCTTCCTCTTTTTTTTCCTTTAAGCTCTGAGAGTGGATGATTCGGCCCTTAAGCCTGAGATGCTGAGAGTGGGTAGGGCTCAGTGCCTGGAGCAAGGAAGAGTGGAGGAGGAAGCTCAGGAGGAAGTCTGCCTGGGAACCTGGCACAGAAGTTACTCAGGATGCACAGTGGGGGTATTTTCGTGTGTTCAGAGGGCAGATATGCGGGTGACTCAACGTTTTGCCCACGTAGTGCCTCTTGTTGCTTGGCTGCCTTAACTGATTGAAGTCATCAGTGGATAATGTAGCAGGTGCAAATGAATCGGCCACTGATGATTTATACAACCCTGGAGGACGCCCCTACTCTCGGCCTAATATGGACAGAAAATACAGTTATTGACTACAGCATCAAAATACTACAACCCTGTGGACGATGAATCAGAGCATCTCCCTCACCCACAGAGACCACAGTGTTCCACAAGAAGGGAAGATCTGCAGCAGCAAGTCCTGCGGCAGGGGGAGGCTTTTTGTCCCCCCATCCTAATTACTGTCAGTTGCCCTGCACTTAGTGCTCGCAAACAAGGGAGGAGGCACTGCGTGTGGTCATCCCCACTCCTCACAGCTGCTGAAGAGAAAACTCTCATCCATATATGGTGTTCAATGGGTTTATACATTGACGACTCCCATCATGTATTTGCAGCCCCAATTCTGACTCTTCTGTCCTCTGTCTAGAAGATCTATCTATCTATGTGTCCTTTACACTCCCTGGATTCACCATGGCCAAACCTCCTTTTTTTTTTTTTTTTTTTTTTGAGATGGAGTCTCGATCTGTTGCCCAGGCTGGAGTGCAGTGGTGGGATCTCGGCTCACTGCAATCTCTGCCTCCCAGGTTCAAGTGATTCTTGCGCCTCAGCCTTCTGAGTAGTTGGGATTGCAGGCATGTGCCATCATGCTGGGCTAAATTTTTTTTTTGAGATGGAGTCTCACTCCTGTCACCCAGGCTGGAGTGCAATGGTACGATCTCAGCTCACAGCAACCTCCACCTCCTGGGTTCAAGCGATTCTCCTGCCTTAGCCTCCCGAGTAGCTGGGATTACAGGTGCCTGCCACCATGGCTGGCTAATTTTTGTATTTTTAGTAGAGATGGGGTTTCACCATGTTGGCCAGGCTGGGAGAACTAACCTCAGGCAATTCGCCCACCTCAGCCTCTCAAAGTGCTGGGATTATAGGTGTGAGCCACCGCACCCTGCCTAATTTTTGTATTTTTAGTAGAGACGAGGTTTCGCCATGTTGGCCAGGCTGGTCTTGAACTGAACTCCTGACTTCAAGTGATCTGCCCCCTCTCAGCCTCCCAAAGTGTTAAGATTACAGGTGTGAGCCACCACACCTGGCCCAATGTTCCCTTTATTATCCTCTTCCCTCAAACTTTGCTCTTTCTCTGTCCCCACTGTCTCACTTGGTGGTGGCAGCCACTAAATACCCAATCCAGAGGCTCTGAGAAGACCCCAGCTGTACCTTTTTTTTTTTTTGAGACAGCATCTCACTTTGTCACCCAGGCTGGAGTGCAGTGGTGCAGTCATGGCTCACTGCAGCCTCAATCTCCCAAGCTCTGGTGATCTTCCCACCCTAGTCTCCTGAGTAGCTGGGACTACAGGTGCACACCACCACGCCAAGCTAATTTTTTGCATTTTTTTGTAGAGACAGGGTCTCACTGTGTTGCCCAGGCTGGTCTTGAACTGTTGTGCTCAAGTGATCTGCCCACCTCAGCCTCCCAAAGTGCTGGGATTTCAGTTGTAATCCACCTGGCCTGAGATTTACTTTTTAATTTTAATTAATAGACTATTTTTCAAGAGCAGTTTTAGCTTTATGAAAAATTGAGAAGATGCCGGGCGTGACGGCTCACGCCTGTAATCCCAGCACTTTGGGAGGATGAGGCAGGCGGATCACCTGAGGTCAGGAGTTCGAGACCAGCCTGACCGATATAGTGAAACTCCATCTCTACTAAAAATACAAAAATTAGCCGGGCATGGTGGCAGGTGCCTGTAGTCCCAGCTACTAGGGAGGCTGAGACAGGAGAATTACTTGAACCCGGGAGGCAGAGGTTACAGTGAGCTGAGATAGTGCCACTGCACTCCAGGCTGGGTGACAGAGCAAGACTCCGTCTCAAAGACAAACAAACAAACAAACAAAAATTGAGAAGAAAGTATCAATAGCCATATCCCTCCTCCCCACTAGTTTCCCTTATTATTAACCCCTTGTATGAGTATGGTTCATTCGAGTTTGTTACAGTTGATAAACCAATATGGATACATTTTTATTAACTGAAGTCTATATTTACATTAGTGCTCACTCTGTGTTGTACTTTTTGTTGTTGTTGTTGTTGTTGTTGAGATGGAGTCTTGCTCTGTCTCCCAGGCTGGAGTGCAGTGGCACGATCTTGGCTCACTGCAAACTCCGCCTCCCGGGTTCAAGCAATTCTCCTACCTCAGCCTCCCAAGTAACTTGGATTAGAGGCACCTGCCACCACATCTAGCTAATTTTTGTGTTTTTAGTAGAGACGGGGTTTTGCCATATTGGCCAGGCTAGTCTTGAACTCCTGACCTCAGGTGATCTGCCCACCTCGGCCTCCCAAAGTGCTGGGATTACAGATGTGAGCCAACATGCCTGGCCTTATGTTGTACATTCTACATATAGGTTTTGAGAGACATTCTGTATGCTGTTGTAATGGTGGGTATATTTAATGCCAAGTTTGTTCCTAAAGCAGATAGTGGCCTTGTAGTGGGGTACACATAGTATGTCCCCCGAGAAGAGGAGCACTCAGAACATACTTGTCAGTCCCTTCCATCCTTTCTCCCTCTGCCTCAAGGAACACCTACTACCCCAGGTTGTTTCCTGGTTGGCCCTGACCCCGGCTTGCCTGTGTTGGATGGGAGCTGCCTGTGGTTTGTAGATTAGCCCTTATCTTAAATGCCAAGCTCCAGGTCTGACCTCACACAGGGCTTTGGGCTGACCTGATGATGTTTGGTGAGGAACAGATGCACTTGGTGAGCTGGGAGTCCGTCTTCTTGACCATAAGACCTGCGGTTCAGACTCAGGTCTCACCCTTTGTCAATTTTACGCACTCATTCATTGACTTAGCTTTTACAGCAGGGGCTCCACAAGCAGCCCCAGATGATCACAAAAGCTGGGAGGCAGAAGTGACTTGGAACAGCTGAAGTCCTAAAAAAGAGCCTTAGGTCTGATTTCCATTCAGTCGTGTTGGCCTCCCTTGCTAGTTAGCTGAGAGGAAGGAGGACTTTCTTTCTACCCCTCCAACTCCCATAAGGCCCCCAGTGCTGTCTGTGTTGCTGGAGTGGGATGGGGTGAGAGAGGGAGAGGGAGTAGAAAGAGAAACACAAGAAATTCAGGGAGTGAGTCACATTCCTGGTCCTCACATTGGCACTACTGAAGGCCTCTGTTGGCCTTTCAACTCTTGGATGCCTCGATGGTTCACTTTAGAAGGAAAAGGGAATGATTTGGAATGCCTCCACTTGTTGCAGAGTGATTTATCCAGGGAAAAGGAATGCATTGTTCACATTTCTTAGCCTTTTTTTCTTTTAATTGAAGTGATGTGAGCAATTAAAATGTTTCCTTCCAAAAAAAGCCCTTTAAAAATTCTATGAAGGTGGCCAGATTTCAATTATGTTCATTATAACTAGATTTAGATGTGTATTTTGTATAATGTAGAGGCATAGGACATCTACGTCATGAACATTCTAGAACCATCCCCAGAAAAATGCAGTTTCATTAGGCACACACATAACATTTGCATGCATGGATGGGGGTGAGTCTTGGATCTTTTGCAGCCCACCTAGTGATGGCCACTAGGATCACAAACTTTAAGAACAGCTCAGTGACCCTAACTTTCATATTCTGATCCTACATTGTGCTAAGGTGTGTGTGAAGTGACCAAATTTAATAGATAATAAAATTACTGGCTGTGCGCTGCTATCTGACCAATGCTTGCTTTGGACGTCCTTGACAATACCCTCTACCTTGCCTCTTCAAGGGTTTTAACCTCTCCATGACATTGTCCTCTATGGGAGAGCTCATGCACCCCACCCCGCCCAAGAACTTCCCCTTAACAATATTTTACAAATGCTGTAGAAAAAATTTTGTGTGGCTGGGTGCCGTGGCTCATGCCTGTAATCCCAGCACTTTGGGAGGCCGAGGCAGGTGGATCACTTGAGGTCAGGAGCTCGAGATCAGCCTGGCCAACATGGTGAGTCCCGTCTCTACTAAAAATACAAACATTAGCTGGGCATACTTAGCTGGGTGTGGTGGTGCACACCTGTAGTCCCAGCTACTTGGGAGGCTGAGGCAGGAGAATCGCCTGAACCCGGGAGGCAGAGTTGCAGTAAGCTGAGATGGTGCCACTGCACTCCAGCCTGGGCAACAAAGCGAGATTCCGACTCGAAAAAGAGAAAAATAGTATTTCAGTGTAAAACTGTGCATTGTCTACAGCAAAGCCTTCAGGGCTATCAGATTCTACTATGCATTGTCTTTGAGCTATTTTGCAAGGCTCTGTAAATTGGAAGTAACTGATAGATATGTAAATTATGTCTTGTCTGAGAGTGATTTAATTGACTTCCTCCCCTTTTGGAAAAAAAAGTAATTTAATCTCCATTTGCAATTCATCTCTACATTCCTTCACTCAATAAGAATTTGTGTGTTTTTGACTTTTTCTTTGAACTATTGCCTGGTTTCTTGGTATCAGGAGTAAATAAATTCTTTAACGTGTACATTTTTATATCTGTATGTGAATCACAATTTTATTCTTTTTCTGAAAAATAACTTTTAATACTATATTGTCTCTTTCTAACCCTTTAGGAGACTATTTTTTTAGGCTACCATTTGAATTTTGTTAGACTTCATGCCTCTTCTATCCTCACCAATTACCTCTCTTACCCCCTCCCTAGTCCACCCAATTTATTGCTTCTCCTGGATTCCTCTGTTCTTTTACCCTAGACTTGTGCAAAATCAGGCTTGGACATATCCAGGCACTGCTGGAAACCAAATGTTTTGAGGCTGGTTATGTTGTAAATTTCAGCTTCAGCGCTGAAGAACTATAGCCTGGGCATGTTTTGGTATTTAGGATCATTTAAAAGCTGCCTATTTGGAGACAGAGACCATAGTTAGCATTTTCGCAGCTTTGGAAGGCAGACTTAGGGCCTGCATTTTTTTCAGATGATTTGTATGACATTAATTGGGCAAATAATTTAACCCTTTGCTTCAGATTTTTTTCCTTTTAAAACAGAGGAGAGTTTAATTCTGAGGAGGAGCTCTGTTGTCATCAGTTAATGTTTTGGTTTTTTGTTTTCTAATGGCTTTAATTAAGAACTACAACACACCCTGAGTGCGACTTTGCCAATATATTTAGGCTGGCTTATTTCAATGTGCATGCGTGTGTGAAAGACACAGAAAATAGAGGAAATGAGAGAACACTCTCAAAACTCGCTAAGTGTATAAACTGTGATATTATGTTCATAATTTCCTTTTTCTTCGGCTGTCAGGTTTGAGCCTCAAACATTTTTTATTCCAAGGGAGACAACAGCCCCTGCAAGTAACCCAAGTTCACGGCTTTCCTGGGCCCTTGGAAGCAGGGGAGGCACTCTTTTACTTGGAAGGGTTAATTGAAGACACTTAAGTTTACTCTTGGTCAAATTCACAACCAGGAGAGCTAGAGAGAGAGGAAGTGAATGAGTCTCACTTGCCAAACTTTCCTTTTTGTTTTTTTTTTTTTTTAACTTAACTCTTTCTTTACCCTGATGTGGACAAAGTGCACTTTAAACCTAAAGGTTTCATGGTTTCAACTGTACGCTTGATGAACATTCTTGGATCTCCTGCTAGAAAACACGTTGGTGCATCAAAGAAAAGGGGAAATGATATCTAGCTTATGAAGGAACATTTTCTTCTGAAAATGGAGATGGAAGATGGGTCACAGATTGAAACTAAACATAGTCTCCATGGGCCTAGAGGAAATTTCTCTGGCTAGCTCAGTGAGAGCTCGGGAGGCCATTTCAACATTTTATGAATGAAATTCTTCATCAACACTGTTTCTAGAGAGACTGACTTGATCCTGGACTAATATAATTGCAGCACTGGAGATATTAATGTAATTTTGAGGCCTCATGTCACATTATAAAAACACAGTGCTATAAAAGACTCTAATTTGTCAAGCTCTACCAGACACCAGATGGTACACTTACAGAGAGAAATTTTTTCCTTGAGCAGAAGGAAATCTGTGATGTCATAAGCAGGAGAAATCGCCGATACTCAGGGTCTTGGACACTGACATCCTTTTGAGCTAGCAGAGAAAAAGGACCACAGATACCCAAAGGGGCAGTGCTAGGTTATGTGGTCCTGACTTTTCTTCTTCCTGCCATCAGCCCCCTGGTAATGACAGAGAGACTCACAAAAGGGGGATTAGAAACTCCGGGCAACCCTGTTAACGACTTCTTGTGGGATCTCATTTCCTCTGAACCCCCCAGAAATGAGGAAACCTCAGCTTATTTCAGACTCTCCCTTCTCCATTTTACTCTACCCACATCAAGCACCATTGATTCCAATCCTGATATTTCAGAACCCCGCAGTGGCTGCAGCCTGAGCTCCTGCCTTCTTCACTGCCTGGGCTGAATAAACAGTGAGCTCTGCCTTAGTTCTCTCTCTGTCCTTCCCATCTCTTCCCTCTATCTTCTTCATGCTGCCAGAGTGGTTTTCTTAAATGCAAATTCTATCATGTCTCTGTCTTGCTTAAAAATCATTGATGGCACCTCGCTGCCTGGACCAGTAATGGGAAAAATTGGCCCTAGATTAAAGGTTGCTTTGACCCATGTAAAAAGCTTGAAGGCAAGTCTTGAAAGATCAAGTTGTTTCCAAGTAGCTTAATTGAGTCCCAGAATAAAGCTCAAAAATATTTAAAGAAAAAACATAGCATTCAGCACTAATCTGGCATCCAATAAAAAATTATCAGGCATCAAAGAACTAGGAAAACAATATAAAGAGGAGAAAAATCAATCAATAGAAATAGATACAGAAATGACACAGGTGAATAGACAAGAACAGTATATTAAATGAGGTAAATATACTCCATATATTTGAGAAGACAGAGGAATGCATGAGCGTATTAAGGAGATGGTGGTAGATATTTAAAGGAGAAGACCTAAATCAAACTTGTAGAGATTAAAACAAAGAAACAAGAACCTCCAATGTCTGAGATGGAAAAACACACTAGATGGGAATAAGAATGGACACTGCAGACTGAAGAAAAACAGTAAATAGCATCAGTGAGCTGCAGAACAACTTCAAGCAAGGTAATATAACATATAGCTTATATACAATAATATATAATAATTCTTTTTGCAGTCCCCACAAAAAGAATAGAGAAATAGAAGGAAGAAATAATAAGGCCGGGTGTGGTGGCTCACACCTGTAATCCCGCACTTTGGGAGGCTGAGGTGGGCGGATCACGAGGTCAGGAGATCGAGACCATCCTGGCTAACACAGTGAAACCCTATCTCTACTAAAAATACAAAAAATTAGCCGGGCGTGGTGGCGGGCGCCTGTGGTCCCAGCTACTTGGGAGGCTGAGGCAGGAGAATGGTGTGAACCCGGGAGGCAGAGCTTGCAGTGAGCCGAGATAGTGTCACTGCACTCCAGCCTGGGCGACAGAGCGAGACTCCGTCTCAAAAAAAAAAAAGAAATAATAGCTGAATGCTTTTTTCTAATTTGATAAAAATATTTAGAAGCTTGATGGGCCCTAAGCACAAGAAACATGAAGAAAACGACGCCAGTGTACATAATCAAATTGCTTAAGAACAGAGATAAGGAGGAAAACCTTAAAAACAGCCAGGACACGGGCATGAAGAACAAAGAAAATAACAGCAGACTTATTGTTGGAAACAATGCAATCCAAAAGACAGTTGACTAACTTCTTTAATGAACAGAAAGACAACACTGTGAACCTAGAACTCTATATACAGCAAAATATCTTGCAAAAAAAGAAGGTGAACTAATTATTTTAGACATACAAAAGTTAAAAGAATTGATCGCTAATCCTAAAGAAAGTTAAAGGAGAACCTTTCGACAGAAAGAAAATGAAATCAAATAGAAGTTTTGTTCTACATAAAAGAATGAAAAGACTGTAAATAATAAATATGTGGTAAATATTAAAAACAAATTTATTTTTAACGTGTCTTTAAAAGGCAATTGACCATTAAAAACAAAAATAATAACAATGTATTGTGAGGTTTATATGCATAAGTAAAATGGTTAGCAAGAGTAACACAAAGGCCAGGAAGGGAGGGTGTAAATGCAAGTATACTGTAAGATTCTTGTGTTATAAATGAATTGCCACCCTATCTTTTGAAGATGAATTGTGATAAATTGAAGATGTACACTATATACCCTAAAGCAAACATCCCAAACACAAGACAAACAGATATAAACTAATAAGCCAATAAAAGAGATAAAATAGAATTATAAAAAATAATTTACCTCAAAAGAGGATGAAAATGAAAAAAACAGGGAACAAAAACAGATGAGACAAATGGCAAGCAAAGGGCAAGATAGTAAATTTAATACTAATCATATCGATAATCACATTACATTCAAATGGTGTAAATATCCCATTTAAAAGGCAGAGATTGTCAGATTGGAGTTTTTTAAGAAGGCAAGCTCTATATTCTGTCCATCAAAAAACAAATTGAGGCCAGGCCCGGTGGCTCATGCCTGTAATCCCAGCACTTGGGAAGGTCGAGGTGGTTGGATCACATGAAGTCAGGAGTTTGGGACCAGCCTGGCCAACATGGTGAAACCCCATTTCTACCAAAAATATAAAAATTAGCTGATCATGGTTGTGGGTGCCTGTAATCTCAGCTACTCGAGAGGCTAAGGCAGGAGAATCACTTGAACCCAGGAGGCAGAGGTTGCAGCCAGCTGAGATTGCGCCACTGCACTCCAGCCTGCGTGACAGAGCGAGACTATGTCTCAAAAAAAAAAGAAAAATTGAAATATGAAGACACAAATAGGTTAAAATTAAAAAGATAGGAAAAGATGCTATGGTCACACTAATCAGAAAAGCCTCTCCTCCTACAATGAGGAGTCGTAGGAAGGCACGCAGTTTGGAGGGAATGAGCAGAGAAAGATGCCAGTGGCGTCCCTCTCACATCATTTCTTGTAATGCAGGCAGAGTCTACACTCACTGCGAGGCAGTCCTGTGGGGGCAAATGATGGAGAAGGTGGAGTAGAGAAGGCATCTTGGTGAAGGTCTGGTGTTGTTTTCGTGTCAGGGAAGGACGGGCTGCTGGAAAGTGCCCACAGGGAGTGCTGTGAGTAGAATGACTGGGAAAGGTCAGCATGGCTCCCAAGCCAGGGCGTATGTGAGTGCTGAGCACGAGGAGACTGGTGTGTTGGTATTATTTCGTACTCATCAAACCCTTTAGAAATCCTGTTCGGGGCAGAATGCTAGAAAGTGCTGGGTCATCCAGGCGGTGTCGATTTTCCTCATGTCCTGGGTGTGACCTCAGGCCTGATGGAGTGTCATTCTGTCTACGTCATTCAAATGAAATCAGTCCTTCTCTCACCAAAGCTTAGCCACACATGCAGATCCAAAATTGACCTCCCTGGAACTTTCAGCCATGGCTGCCGGCGACTTTTGTGTCAAGAGGGGCCACCACCATGATTGTGAGGGAGCTTCCCTGGCCCTTGCTGGGGAGTGCATGAGCCATGGGGAGGTCAGAGCCATGGGGAGGTAGGCAGCCAAGCACCCGAGGGGTGAAGTCAAGGCTGACAGGGGAGGTTTGGACCGAGGAAGCTCCACTGGGCCCAGGCTATCAGGTGACCCCGTGGGAAGTCCTTGCTCTGGGAAGGAACACAAGAGCTAGAACAGTCCATGTTGGGATACAAAGAGCCACAGACCTAGAGTGGCATTTTGAAACATTTAGTCACTTTAGGCAATGTTTCTCCAGAGCTGGATTCCAGGGTCCTACATCAGAGAAGCTGTCCTAAAGCCCCCCGCACCTGACGAAACCTAGAACTCTCCATTTAGGTTACTGATGGTGGCTGGAGGGGACCAGGGACACTCTCCCAGATGTAACTGGGGCTGGGGTATATAGGTCAAAGATGAATGAGGCTCCTAGCTGGGGTTCTCATTTCTTTCCGTCCCCCACTGTTTCTTCCAGAAAGGAGCAGTTACCCTACCAGGCCCCTGGACAAGTACCCCAAGAGTGTCTGAGTAGCCCCAGCTCCACCCAGACTACAGTGCCACAGCCACCAACCAGACTCTCTGTCTTGAGCCTCCATTTTCTCACTTCCACCCTCCAGCCAGCTGCACGGTTAGCGCCCTACAAATCACAGCTCCCTCTTATCACAAAACAGAACTCATCATCTTCAGCCTGGAGTTCACCAGCAATCTTTATTTTTCCCCTTCATGTAAATAATGTGCATTCATATCTGTTTCCATATCTGTTTCTCCACTGGCCTGTCTTAGCCTGGGTACCCTGAGGCACAAGCTGGTATGCTACTGCCTTATTAGGGTGTGCAATGCTTGGAAAGTAAAAGCAAAGGAAGAGCGGAGTGGGGCAGGAAGCTGGGAGAGCCCCTATGAGTGTGTGTTACCAGGTAGGCACCACTTACACTGGATAAGCCGATTGCTTGTGATTGCAGGACTGTCTTCTAAGAGGCTGTATGAACCTCTGAGCCTCAGGACCGCCTGGCCAGTGGGGAGGAATGGGACAGAATGTGTCCACTGTCTCCTGTCTGCCATTGGTCAAAGGTCTGCTGACTGCACCCTTCTGGGCTCTGCCTATGAGGTCCATCAGTGGCATCTCATACTTCGGAGACTGCAGGTAGCCCCAAGGCAGGAAGGAGAGGTGTGCAGTGTAGGTGTGACCTGAGAGCTTGGTCAGGTCATGCCCCCTGGGAGCTGCCTGAGCTGCTGCTGAGTTGATCACTCAGACATGGCTGGAGCACAACCAGCAGCCAGGGGTCCCAGAGAGGGACTGGGTGGCCCATGAGAGGCATCTCACCTATAGTGCATGCAGCCGGCTCTCTGAAAACATGTGAAGATGTGTAGGGGCAATGAACAGGAATTCAATTTCTTTCAGGGATAGAGCTAGGTTTCCCAACAGGACAATTTCTGTAAAGTTCTTGGCCTGCTACTTAGGAAAGGTCAACATATGTCAGCCACTATTATTACTATTATCATCCATGATGTCAAGCTTACTCCATCTCTGTCACCTGGAAGAGGTGTTTCTTGGTCACCCCCTGGCACTGCATCTAACACATGGCAGGTGGTCTTTTTCCAAAGGCTGTCTCTCTCCCACCCCATTCCACCTATGTCACTCGGGAAGTGGATTTGGTGGAGGAAAGAGAAACTGGGCCTGAGGGCAGGCAGGGTGGGGCTCGGGGAGTGGGCCCTCAGTCGCATTTCCCCAGATGGCTTCCTCCTGCCCTGCCCAGGTCTGCTTCTGCTTCTCTCCACTTGGTCAGCAGACGTGAACCAACGCGGTAGGCCTCCTGCCCAGCTGCTGCGGCCGGGACCTGCTGATGTATAGGGCAAGTCTGAGGGTGTAGGCCCCTCCTCAGGCTGAGCAGCTGGGGAAGGAGAAAGCTGCCAGCTGTGTTAGCAGTCAGCTAGAATCAGGTATGGAAAATGCCAGGAGCTCCTGTCTTGGGGCAGCTGGAACCTACCATGAAGCAACTCTTCCATATGACCTTGGCCCTGCAGCAGACCCTTCTCCTTATTCTAGCCTGGCCTTGGTCTCTCCCACTACCCTTAGTCTGGAATGAAGGCCTGCTGGCCTTTGAACAATTTGGTGGTTCCAAATTGGAGCCTAAAAGCAGGGTCAGGGTCCCCCAGGAAAACAGCTCGACTTGACAGTGATGGGGAGGGGTGTCCAGGGCTGAGGCTGCATTCCTCTCTGTCCCCGCACTGCCCCTGCAGCAAAAAGTCCCATGGCCTTCCCCACTCTAGAAGCCCACCCAACAGCCTGCATCAAAAAACTCCTCCAGACTTGTTTTCAGAGGCCCAGAAAAAAAAAAAAAAAAGCTCTGGTCAGCCTCAGAGGTGCAGCACAAGGACTCTGTGTGTGACTCAACAGTTTAGCTCATGTGTTGTGTGGCAATCGTATGTGTGTCCAATACTTCAGAGTTACAATGAGATCCCCAATGTCTGGCCTGCTGGCCTTTGAACAATTTGGTGGTTCCATATTGGAGCCTAAAAGCAGGGTCTGGCTCCCCCAGGAAAACAGCTTGACTTGAGAGTGATGGGATCCCCATTGACTCATTTTTTTGTTCATTCGTCCAGTAAATAAGTTATCAACTCTAGAAGAAAGACGATCATGAAGTTCAGCAGCAGCAGGAAGACAGTTCACAAACAAGTAACTAAAATACCAAGAGAGGAGGCATACTATCAGCTCACAGAGGAGAAGAGATGAGCTCTGCCTGAGGGAGCCAGGAAGGAATTGTGGAGAAGAGCTTTTTAAACTAGGTCATGAAGGTTAAGTAGGAGTTTGACAAGGGGAAACATGGAGAGGCTGTAGACAGGGTTGGTGCATTCCAAGTAGAAGGAAAAATATGCCACGCTGTGGGGTAGGAGGAATGTGTGTGTGTTCATTCTCATTCCATAAAATTTTGTTAAATACCTACTATGTTCCAGGTAATTGGGTTAGGTTAGGTTCCAGGAATGCAGAAAAGAACAAGGCAAACATAATTCTTATCTCTTTCTAGTGGAAAAGGGAAATTAAACAAACAAAAATCACATAGGTAATTGTATATTGACAATTGTGCCATGCCTGTGGAGGGGAAGAAGAAGGAGCTATGGAAGCATAAATGGGGTGAGAGGAGCCTGTTTGATCTGAGGATCGGGAGAGTTCTGCCTGAGGAGGAGACAGATGAGCTGCCTCCTGAGGGATGAGTGGAATTAGTCAGGCAAGGCATTCCAGGAAGAGAAAACAGCATGTGGATGGGCCTGATGTAGAAGGGACACAGAGTCCAGAGTATCTGAAAGTAGTTCAGATTCGATAGAGCAGCCAGACTTCCAGGAGGCAGGCAGCGGGGGATGCCGGAGGGCCAGAAGGCTTTGACCTTTATTCTAAGAGCAAGGGGAGGGATGCAATGAGATTTGCCTTATGAAGAAGACCCCTCTGGCTGTTGCATGGAAAATGGAGTGGAGTGAGAATGGATGTGTTGAGGCCGATTAGAGCAGTGATTCGTAATCTAAGCAGCAAATTAGAATTACCTGGGGAGCTTGTAATAAGGGTGATTGGAGCCCGCTCTCAGAGACTCTGCTTTACTTGGTTTGGGATAAACCTTGGGTATTGGTAATTTTTTAAAGTTCTGCAGGCATTTTTTTTTTTTTTTGAGACGGCGTCTTACTCTGTCACCTAGGTTGGAGTGCAGTGGCGTGATCTCGACTCACTGCAAGCTCCACCTCCCGGGTTCACGCCATTCTTCTGCCTCAGCCTCCCGAGTAGCTGGGACTACAGGCGCCCGCCACCATGCCCGGCTAATTTTTTTTTTTTTTTTTTGTATTTTTAATAGAGACGGGTTTTCACCATGTTAGCCAGGATGGTCTCGATCTCCTGACCTCGTGATCCGCCTGCCTCGGCCTCCCAAAGTACTGGGATTACAGGCGTGAGCCACTGCGTCCGGCCATCTGCAGGCATCTTAAATGTATATCCAGGGTTGAAAAGCCTCAATTAGAAGGACATTGCTTTAAAGAAAAAGAAGGAAAAAAAGGAGAAGGGGTAGGAGAAAAAGGAGGAGGAGAAGAAAAAGAAGAAAAAAGGAGGAGAAAGAGAAAGAGGAGAAGAAGAAGAATGGTGACGTTGCTCTACTACAGGTCATAGAGGATGGTAGCTTGGCCTAGAGAAGTGGTGTTGCAGAAGAAAGCAAATGCTGGATACTTTTAGGAGCAGAATGGATAGTAGTAACCATGAACTGCCAGATTTTGGTTTTGGGCAATTCTCTGAGAAATAAAAAAATGGAGAAATACCAATTGTGAGGTGTATGACATGAATTCAAGTTTGGACATATTGGATCTAAGGCACTTATGAGCCGTCTAAGTGGATAGCAGGCAGTTGAATATATAGATCTGGAACTCAAGCCTGGCACAGTGGCTCTCACTCCTGTAATCCAAGCATTTTGGGAGGCTGAGGAGGGTGGATCACCTGAGGTCAGGAGTTCGAGACCAGCCTGACCAACATGGTGAAACCTTGTCTCTACTAAAAATACAAAAATGTGCTGGGCATGGTGGCATGTGCCTGTAATCCCAGTAATAGGGAGGCTGAGGCAGGAGAATTGCTTGAACCCAGGAGGAGGAGGTTGCAGTGAGCTGAGATCGCGCCACTACCCTCCAGCCTAGGTGACAGAGCAAGACTCTGTCTCAAAAAAAGAAAAAAAAAATCTAGAGCTCAAAGATGTCTGGATCAGGGGTATAAATTTGAGAGTTAAAGATGCAGATGCAGAGATATTATTTGAGGTGTGAATGGGAATGCCTAGCAAAAGGAAACTCTATGTAGGGTTGGGTGGAAGGGGTGGGAGGGTAGAAGAGGGCCTAGGACCTAGGACCTAGTCTGAGATACCCTAGCATTGGAGGTTGGGTAGAGGAGAGGAGTTGGCAACAGGGTCTATAAAGGAGAGGCTGGGAGAGTCTTGAAGCCCAGAGCAGTCAGCGTTTCCAATGATCCTGAACATCAAAAGACCTGAGGTGTGAAACATGTTTATTTGATTAGCAGCCTCTAGGACACTGATGACTTTGGAGACAGGTGTTTTGGTGGAGTGGTTAGGGCAAAAGCCAGACTGGAGTGGATGCAAAGGGAGGAAATACAGAGGACACAGCAAGAGTTTGGTTACAGAGGAAGTCAGAGTGGGTGGCAGTTGCAGGAGGGGATTCTGGGATCAAGGAAATGTTTGTTAAGATGGGAGAGAACTGAGTGACTTGAAAGGTTGTTGGAAAGGAGAGGAAGGGGTTGAAGATAGAGAAGAAAGGAGGGATCCTTGAAAATGTAAAAAGATGGGATAGGATCCAGTTGCTGGAGGAAGAACTGGGATCAGCTTTAAGGACTAGTCCTGTACTGCAACAGAAGGGAGAGATGAGTGGTTGCCTGCAAACATGAATAACTTTGTCCCTTTCGAGCTGAGAGGTTAAGGGACTTCTCATCTGATAACTTTCATATTCTTGGTGATGTCGTCTCCTGGGATTGAGGGGACAGTGTTGGGGAGGAGTCTCTGAGGGTGGGTAGTCAGAGGGCTGGAAATTTGAAGAGAGTTGGTGTGATCTGCTATATTCGTTGGGGAGAGATGAAGAGTTGGGTGGCCAGAGAAGCAGAATAGAATGTGAGGCTGGATGACAGCCCTGGAGGAAATACTGGTCAAGAATTTAGAGTGGTGCTAAACTCTGGAGTGGTTTTCTGGCACTTAGTGAGGTTGTATTGTGTTAATTATTTATTGCTGTATAGTAGGTTATCCCAAAACTTGTTAAAATTACAAATGTTTATTATCTCAGTTTTGGGTCAGGAATTTGGGCACAGCTTAGCTGGGTGCCTTTGCTTCAAAGTCTATCACAAGGTTGCAGTCAGAGTAGCCAGCCAGGGCTGGGGTCTCATCTGAAGGCTCAACCAGGGGAAGGTCTACTTCCAAGCTCACCCATGTTGTTGTTGGTAGGATTCAGTTTCCCACAGGCTATTGGGCTGAGGCCTCAGCTCCTCTCCAACTTTTGACCTGAGGTCCCCTTGGGTTCCTTGCCTCATTGGCCTCTCTATAGAGCAGCTCACAACATGGGAGCTGACTTTTCTCAGAGCAAAGAAGGATGAGGGAGGGTGTACAAGACGGAAGCCATGATTTCTTTTCAATCTAATCTCAGAATTGATATTCCATGGTTTTTGCCTTACCTACATGGCAGAAGCAAATCACCAGGCACAGTGACTCTCCAGAGGAGGGGATTATACAAGGACATGAATACCAAGAGGTGGTAATCACCAGGGGCTGTCTCAGGCTGCCTGCCACTCTGTGTGGAGAGTGGGCTGAGGTTGTGGTCAGGTTGTGAAGAACCATGTGTGCCAAACGGAGAGATCTGAGTTTCATCCCATAGACTCTTTGGAGTCATGTGTGATTTTTAAGGCATGAGGTGGGTAGAAACTTCACTCTTTGAGACTGTTTGGTGCTGTAAGAGGAATCAACCCACAGGAACACAGCAGTAATGTACCCTGGCCAGGTACGTGGAATGCACGTCCCAGACATCCACAGAGCTTATTCTCTCACACTCTTCAGGTCTTTGCTAAAATGCAATCTTCTCCATGGGACCTCCTCTGACCACCTGATCCAAAATTGCACTTCCCAGCCCCATCCAGCATCCCCTATCCTCTGCTTTATTTATCCATTACCTATCCCTATCAGGCCCATTATAAATTTTGTCACTTATTTCTTTATTTTTTATTATTGCTCTCTCCCTCCTAGAATGTAAGCTCCACGAAGGCAGGGATTTTGGATTGCTCTGTGCACGTCTGTATCCCAGCGCCTGAGCATTTAGTAGGTACTCTATGAAGATTTGCTGAATGAATTATTTAATAAGTAAAGTATATCTTGTTTCTCCAAATGCCATCTCCTTGTGGGAGTGAATATAAAAGGACTGCACCCCGTGAAGTCTGTGGGTGCAGAGAAGCAGGAGGAGGCAGTGAGGAGGGTGCTCTGAAGGGATGAAAATATACGAAAAATTCTGAATCTAGAGGGAGAACTTTAGAAAGGAAGTCTTTCCTCATCTGATCCTGATGGGTTGCAGAATTAGCTAATGCTTTGGGAATGACTACAAATAGGACTTTCTAGTAAAATAAGAAAAACTACAGATGTGGCAAACTCGATGAGACGGCTTGAGTGGTGTAAGTGTTACTACTGCAGGCTGATTGGGGAGGGGTTCACCGAGGCCTCTTCAGGGCGCCCCAATGGGCAAACACCTAGCTTTTTTTTTATGACTAAACTGAACTTCCCCCAGCCTCCTTCCCTTAGACAGGCACAGCATGCTGCCAAGGGAGGAATCTGTGGCCCAAGATGATTTTGCCCAGTGTGCCAGGAGTAGCAGTCCAGCCTGATTAGGATGCAGGTGGGGCTGGGCCTAGGGTACGGCAAGCTAGGCACCTAGCTCATAGCATTTAAGGAGGCGTTCCCTCTGGGGATCATGACAGTGCAGGCTCAGTACTTGCAGCAACCTAAAAATGAAAGCCTCCTTAAATCATGTGCCCTGGGCACCTCATTCTTCATAGGATGCTCGTTTTCAGGGCAGAAACCATTATGACTTTTGGGGGCCCTAGGCACTTTGCCTTTGTAGATTCCTTCCTCTATCCAAAAAATACCTATACATACACACACAAAATTATATTTTAGAACTGCATTGATATAGAGACAAATAATTCCAGCTGGATTTGATTTCTTTTTTCTGATTATCAAATACATTAAAACATTTTCATAGGCTCTAAAACTATCATGGGTCCTGGCACTGCTACTGCAGCTGGTAGGCAAATTCACCATGGCAAGGGGTCACCCGAACCTGAGAGGGAGTCCTCCTGTCGTTTGCACCCTAGGCGTTTCACTTGCTTCACCCTAGTCCCAACCCTGGGCACAGGAATCTCTAAGTTAGCAAACTTCATTGAGGGAATTCATTTCCTGCACTTTTCTGAGCTTCGATTTCTTTGTGTTTAAAACGGTTATAATAAAGTAGGAGTTGTTTATCACAATATAAATAAGAAAATATAATAAAATTGGGCAGGGCGCAGTGGCTCATGCCTGTAATCCCAGCACTATGAGAGGCCGAGGTGGGCGGATCACAAGGTCAGGAGATCTAGACCATCCTGGCTAACACGGTGAAACCCCATCTCTACTAAAAATACAAAAAATTAGCCGGGCGTGGTGGCGGATGCCTGTAGTCCTAGCTACTCAGGAGGCTGAGACTGGAGAATGGTGTGAACCCGGGAGGCAGAGCTTGCAGTGAGCCAAGATCGCACCACTGCACTCCAGCCTGGGCGACAGAGTGAGACTCCGTCTCAAAAAAAAAAGAAAATATCATAAAAGTACCACAAGATCCAGCAATTCCACTCATAGATATCTACTCAAAAGAATGAAAAGTAGAAACTCAGACAGATACCAGACACCAATGTGCACAGCAGCACTATTCACCACAGCCAAAACGTGGAAATGACCCAAATGTCCATTGACAGATGAATAGATAAACACAATGCAGTCTCTACATACAATGGAATATTATTCAGCCATAGGGAGGAATGAAATTCTGATATGTGCCACAACATGAATAAGCCCAAACACATTACACTAAATGAAACGAACCGTACCCGAAAGTCCAAATATTGTATGATTTCACATATGTGAGTTACGTACGTTAGGCAAATTCAGAGAGACAGGAAGTAATTGAGCTTCTGTTTGGAACGATGCAAAAGTTCTGAAAATGGATGGGGTGATGGTTGCACAAGTTGTGAATGTACTTAATGTCACCAAATTTTACACTTAAAAATAGTTAAAATGGTAAATTGTATGTGTATTTTCCACAGTAAAAAAAGAGAATGCCTTATCGGCATAAGCGCTTTATATAGGGTAAAAAGGCACACAGACATAAGAAACCTTTATTGTCCCCATTGACAATTACCATATTGCTGTGGTGAACGAGTCTTCCAAAGTTCACAGACAGATTGGCAGGCATAAAACTGCTGTGTAAACACAGCCTTCTCCAGCCCAGACCTGTTGCTCACCACCCACTATGGCCCGCAGATTTGATGACCAAGTTGATGAATGGACGATAGCCAAGATTCTTGAAGCTCTGGGTGGCACAGGGCGTACACTTCCTGGAAACCTGTCATTCCTTGGTGTCTGACGGCATTCCCTTTGGGGGCCCAGAGATTATGGTTTTGGCCTAAACATCTAAGATAGTCCTGGTGTTGGTAGCATAAGGAGTGTCCCATGAGAGGCCAAGTTACCCACCAGGCCCTGACAGTGCACTTTGTACTGACGTTGGCCAGATCCAATTTCCTGGTTTGGAAAGAATGTTCTGATCTCTGAATAAACTGAAAGGGGAGCTTCATTTTGACCTGGGACAGGGACCTGTAGGTCTCAGTGTCTGAGTTACCTATTTTTCCACTGAGCAAATCCTACTTTCAAAGACGAAGTCTTAAAAAACACACAGAAGTGGCCAGGGGCGGTGGCTCACGCTTGTAATCCCAGCACTTTGGGAGGCCCAGGCGGGTGGATCACGAGGTCAGGAGATCGAGACCATGGTGAAACCCCGTCTCTACTAAAAATACAAAAAATGAGCCGGGCGTGGTGGCGGGCGCCTGTAGTCCCAGCTACTCGGAGAGCTGAGGCAGGAGAATGGCATGAACCCAGGAGGCGGAGCTTGCAGTGAGCTGAGATTGCGCCACTGCACTCCAGCCTGGGTGACAGAGCAAGACTCCGTCTCAAAGAAAAAAAAAACAAACAAAAAAAACACACACATAGAAGAGGTCACGTAGTAGGGGGGAATCCCTGGGACCAAAGGACCCTTTACAAACAAATTCACTCCAGGGTTTCTTCAGTAACAAGTCTGTCTAGTGCTAGCTGGGTTTTGGGGATGCCTTGCCTCTCACGGGAGCCTGTGGACTCCCAGGAATTTGTAAGCCTCTGTTGGTATTTGCAGAGAGAAAATCCATAGTTTCCATCAGATTCTCAAAGGGATGCGAGACCCCCAAACTGTTTTAAAACCACTGTTCCTGTGAATTTAAGATGTGATCGTTCCCAGTTTTCAGGGGACATATAGATTGGCCAAACCAGATACTGGACTGCACACATCTGGTGGCAGATAAGGTGCAGTGTTTCCGTGGGGCAGGGGTCGGGGGTTACCGCTGAACCCTCCTACCTCTTCTAAATGAAGTGATTCATTTTTGAACAAACTATGACCATGAAGTTGTTATTTCACATCTGTGGAAAAATGCTGGCCCCAAGTGACAGCAAAATCTCCTTGTTGACCATGACTCCTCCTCACTCAGCCAGACTTTGGTATGTGTGTGTAAATGACACACCCAAGTCAACAATTCAGAACAGAGTCTGAAACAATTGCTCCTAAAAGAAAGACCCTCCAGGCCTTGCTGATCCCTTTAATAGCTCCTTGTGGTTTACTGTAAGCCCCCAAACAGAGTCTTGGTTGCTCGGCAGAGCTTTTGGCCAGGCTGGCAAGTGACAGGCAGATGGCAGCTCGCCGGTCCCTGCAAGGGAGGGTACGTGATGAGGAGAAGGGTCATAATGAATGGGTAATTTAAAGGCTCTGAAGAATGACTCAGACATTCCAATGGGGCTTTATTTTTTCCTTTTGTTGATGTGTGAAATGTAATTGTAGTCATTTTTTCCAGTGAGTTGATAAACAGTGATTATCTATGCAGCTTGTGAGCTGGGGTCATCGTGAACCAGTTCACATTTCAACATTTTTCTTTCCCTCACCCCCAACACCTGGGTTAACTGCTCCAAGCCTGAGGTTGGAGGTTTCTTGATCCCAGGAATTCTAGCAAAGGTGCAGGATGCAAAAGGTCAGAGGAGGCTGTCTGGGAAGGGTGGCCATAGGGAGAACTGGAAACTTGTGAGCTCTGGCTTGACCCTTTGCCTTACCTGACAGTCTTTTGTTACCTAGGATGAAGGTTAGGGCAGAGAAGTGATTTGTTTGGCATCAGAAAGATGGCCATCAAGAAAGGGAGGAAGGCAATATCTGGTGAGAATCTTCTCATCACATATTGGGCCAGGTGCTATGCTAATGAATGCTTTCCACAAGTATCATTTCATGTCATGCTCAAAATAGCAGAGAAGGGGTAAACCTGAATACATACTCATACCTGATCTTTGCAATAATTCTCCTAATGAGTTATTGCCTCCTCCCCATTTACAGATGACGAAACTGAAGCACAAAGAATTAAGTCACATGGTCAGATAGTGGGTGGTGGGGGAATTGGGATTTCAGCCCAGGTCTGTCTATTTCCAAAATCTGTTCTCTTACTACCACACAAGGCTGCCTCTCATCAGAGAGCTGACCTCGCTGGCCCTACTGGCCCTGTAAGGACAGTGATCTTGTATGCCTGGCTGTGCCAATGTGGTAGAGCCATGGGTAGTTCCTCGGCACCAGCTGCAGCGATGCAGGCTGCCACAGAGAACCTGCTCTACCCATCACCTGGGCACTGGTTAACAGATCTGCAAGGGAATAATGACGATGGGCAAAACCGGCTTGGGAGCTGTGTGTCATTGATGTCTCTGTCCTCCTGTAGGTGAGGGGACAGGAGTGCAGCTCTTTAGATTGGCATCACAATTGTATTCGAGTTCTCCAGAGAAACAGAATGAATGAGGCAATTTTATACATACACACACACACACAAACACACACACGAACAGATTACTATAAAAATTGGCTCATGTGGTTATGGAAGCCCAAAAGTCCCACAGTCTGCTATGTACAAGCTAGGGAAACAGGCGTAATTCAACGGTGTATTTCAGCTCAAGCCTGAAGGCCTAAAACCCAGGAGGCTGAAGGTGTAGAGCACAGGTCTGAGTCTGAAAGCCTGAGAACCAGGAGTACCAGTATCCAAGGGCTGGAGAAGCTTGACGTCCCAGCTCAGGCAGAGACAGAGAATTCATCCTTCCTCCACCTTTTTGTTCCGTTTGGGCCCTCAGTGGATAGGATGATGTGATCTCCACTGGGGAAGGCATCAGTCCACCAATTTACCAATCCAAATGCTGATCTCTTTCAGAAATACCCTTGTGAACACAACCAGAAATAGTATTTTATCAACTACCTGGGCATTCCTTAGCCCAGTCGAGCTGATGCACAAAACTAACCATCACAGCAATGCCAGCGCACAGCCTTCACTCTGCGGGGAAATTCTCTGTGGTGGCATTCGGCAATAGCAACCCAAAGACTACTGTGGGGACTCCCAGGACAGGATCCTATAGTCCAAATCTCACTGCTGGCATTGGATAAAGGACAAAGAAGTAAGCCAGGACTGGGGTGGTTCCGTTGGGGCTGTTTAAGGGTGACCTAGCTGCACTGCTCTCTCGAATCCTCTTAGTGAGAGTCCCTGACACAGTCTGGGTGTATGGCGATGAGGCCAGCCGAGGGTGGGACAGTAACAGTGGTGAGAGATAGAAGGGCTTTGGGGAAGGAAGTCTTGGTGAAGATTGGATTGGGCGGGGCAAGGAATTAGGGAAAGCAGAAATGAAAAAGAGATCTGAGGTAGAAGATTAGAAAAATGGATGGATCTTTTTCAGTGTATACTAAAAACTAGGTGAGGTTTGGACCTCCAAGCTAAAATATGAATCAGATTCACAAGCTTAATAATCACAAATTTAAAGAGACAGTCAGGTGAAGAGGAGCAGGTAACTTATAAGAGCCTTGGAGCCTTGCAGCAAGAACTGCCGCTAACACCAGGGGCCCTGAGCTACTGTTTCTCATCATTGAACAGGGGCTGTAACTCCTCAAAGCAGTTGATGACAACATTTTGCATGTAGAAGGCACATGATACATCATCATACCCTTTCTGGTAAGGGTGGGTAAATCTATAATTATTCGGGTGATGTGGAAACTGTACGTTTAAAAGACAAACTGAAAAATAAATCATTGCAAAGTCTGTTTATATGAAGAAGAATTGGGGTGCAGGAAGAAAGGGACAGGAGGCCTCTGTAGCTTTGCTGCCAAAGTGTCGTTTGTGAAGCAGAGGCATCGGCATCCCAGCACCTTGTTAGGAATGCAGACTCTCAGGCTCCACCCAGAATCAGAATCTGCATTTTTTTTTTTTTTTTTTTTTAGACAGAGTCTCGCTCTGTCGCCCAGGTTGGAATGCAGTGGCGCAATCTCGGCTCACTGCAAGCTCCACTTCCTGGGTTCACGCCATTCTCCTGTCTCAGCCTCCTGAGTAGCTAGGACTACAGGCGCCCACCACCAAATTTTTTTTTTTTTGGTATTTTTAGTAGAGACAGGGTTTCATCATGTTAGCCAGGATGGTCTCGATCTCCTGACTTCATGATCCGCCCGCCTCTGCCTCCCAAAGTGCTAGGATTACAGGTGTGAGCCACCGTGCCCGGCCAGAATCTGCATTTTCACCAGAGCTCTGTAAGAGTCACATGCATTGCAGTTTGATAAGTGTTTCTGCTTTACAAACTTGGTAGAGAAGAGCAAAATCACCCAAAGAGTTTTAAAAATACGGATGCCTGTGTCTCACTCCCACAGATAGGGATTTCATTGGTCTGGGCTGAGGCTTGGGCACTGAGATTTTTCTAAAGTTCCCCAGTGATTTGAATGCACAGCGAGGATTGGGAACCACTCCTGTGTAGCTGTCTCAGGCCTAAGGGGCATCTGGCAGGGGGAGAAGCAGAAGTGGAGAATGGCAAAAACCTCCCAGCCAGGGCAAGTCAGCCCTGGTTTTTGTTCCAAGGGCACCCTGAAGATAAATGGAAGGAGGTTGTCCTGGGATTCTGAGTTCTAATCTCAAATTTCCTCCCCCAACTTGCTGTGTGTCCCTGAGCCCAGTTAATGTTAGTCAAATAAGGAACAAGTCAACAAACTGTCCTCTGAGCCCTCAGTGTCCTCACTTAAACGTGAGGCTATTTCCTCCAGCACAAACATCCTGTTTCCCCTGCCTTTTCTGCCCTAATTCTGCTTCGTGATCCTGCTGAAGTGGAATCATTCGTAGCTTCCGTGGGATGCGCTCATAAGAGACATGGGGGCCTGCTTCCATTCATATGAAGTTCAGACTCAGCTGTGTGATGAGGACAGAACAGTGGTTACCCTTTGGATGAGTGGTTGACAGTGAGGGATACCAGGGAGCCTTCTGGGGTGTGATAGCCTTCTGTATCTTGACCTGGGTAGTGGTTTTATGGGTGTACAAATGTAAGCTGAGCTAGTCCCCTACAATTGAGCACTTCGTGTAATTGATACTTCAATTATCAACAAAGAATGACTAGTGCTCAACAGGCCCCCAGGAGAAAGCCAGGTCCTTAGAGTGTTACTGGGGGTCCTTGCTCCCAGAGCTCCTAAGATGGTGGCGAGCTGCTTCCAAGATGGTGGAGAGCCGCTTCCAAGATGGTGGTGGGCCACTTCCAAGATGGCGGCAGGCCGCTTCCAAGATGGTGGCAAGCCTCATGTTCTCTGACCTGGGGTTCTTGGCCTCATGGATTCCAAGGAATGGAATCTTGGGCCATGCGGTGAGTGTTATAGCTCTATTAGAAGCCATGGGTCACGGAAGAAAACAATGGGACCCAGTGACTAGTGTTCAGCTCAATTAGGACAAACCTGAGCACTTGGCCGTGCAGGGACAATGGGAAGCCTTTAGCCCTATCGGGAGCGGCAGCGGGCACCTAGCTGGATCAGGAGCACGCACAGTGTACATCCTGCTGAATCTGGAGGAATGGAAGTCAGCGGCGGGTCTGCAACGGCGGCAAACAGCGGTGGTGGATGAAGTTCAGCTCGAGCCGTAACAAACACGGACCAGAAGAGTGTGCAGTTGCAAGATTTAATAGAATGAAAACAGAGCTCCCATACAAGGGAAGCGGACCCAAAGAGGGTAGCCGTTGCCAGCTCGAATGCCTGGGTTTACATCCCAATCACTGTCCCTCCTGCTGTGCTCTCAGGCGATAGATGATTGACTATTTCTTTACCTCCTGTTTTTGCCTAATTAGCATTTTAGCGAGCTCTCTTTACTACCTGATTGGTCGGGTGTGAGCTAAGTTGCAAGCCCTGTATTTAAAGGTGGATGTGGTCACCTTCCCAGCTTGGCTTAGGGATTCTTAGTCGGCCTAGGAAATCCAGCTAGTCCTGTCTCTCAAGAGTACTGGGAGACAGGAGCTGGGGACACTGGTAAGCTTGGGAGCTAAAGCAGAAATTGGGTAGAAGGTAAGAGAGTGACAACCAGAGAGAGACAGATGGGAACAGAAATGGAAACTCAGATAGAGAAGGTGCTATGGGACTAACTTGACCCAAATTCCAGGCAGTTGAATTAGTCATAAGTGAAAAGGGTGGGGTTTGGACCAACTGTACTGGTTTGCCCTGGGATTTTCTCCCTTCTTAGCACTCAAATTTCTGTGTCTGGTGAAACCTCTAGGCCAAGGTAAATAGGGACAGTTCATCCCCCTGCTCCCAGGCCCGGGTCTGTGGGTGGCATTTGGATTGCTGGGGAGGGAATGGAGCAGGCCAGGGGGAAGCCACTCCCACCCAGGGCCACCAAGCTGTTCCGGGGCAGCCCATGTCAGTGTAGGTGGATGGGCTCTCTCCTCTCTGGCCAGGGGTGGGCTGTGAATCCGCCAAGTGTCTGAAACCAGGCAGTGGCCCCCTGTTTCTCCGCCCTCCAGATCCTACTCCAGCCCTCCCAGGCTTTGCCGGCCATGCCATCTGCCCATACAGTCTCTGCCTTCACAGCACCCATTAGGCTAGTGTGCAATGTTTCTTTGTTTCTGGATATTTCTAACTGGCTTTGAGCCCTTTAGGGGTAAGATTGAATTTTCCTTGGGTTTGCACACTACTGTAGTTCTACTCAGGGCTGGAGCACCATCTCCTCGGGCAATTTAATCTTAATCTTTTTTGGGCTGAGGATCTCTTTGGCAGCTTGAAGAAGTTTTAATTCCTTTCTCAGAATAATGCTTTAAATGCATAACATAAAATACAGAGAGTTGCAAAGAAAATAAAGTATGCTGAGATACAGCCATCAAAAAAAATTTTAGAAACACATTTGTGAAAAAAAAAGAAAAAGTCAGAAATATCCTTCTTTATTAAAGCTTTACCTAATGAGATCCAGCAGCAGCTATAATCTTGAGGTAGCCATGACTACAAATGATATTTCATGATACCTGCAACAAGTGTACTGTGAAAATGAAAATACTTGTGATTTTTTATTAGTGACAAATTGCAGGTGCTGCTGACACCACTGCAGTTTGTTGCCTGCATTCCTACAAACAGGAAATGCTGAATTGCAGTTAGTGATTAACTAAAATATAGATGTAATTTTTTATCCCATCCAATGTCACATGCAGCCCTGAATTCTAGGAACCCCAGGTTAAGAAATGCTGTGTAGGTGGATGGAAGATAAGAACTGTGCTTTGTAAACTGTCAAGTGGAAAGTCTTTGTGAATATTGTTCGTCCTTGAGGGACGTGGGTGCTGTTAGGATAGGTAAGGGAGGTTGAGAACCAGGCTGAAACTAGATGATTAACCAGCAAACTGTGAGGTCAGAAGCAAACAGGGGACCCTAGTTCCTATGTGTCAGAGCCGGCTGCTAATCCTCAACACGCTTTGTTGTAGTCAAGTAAATTATAGAGTTGGATATTTGTCCCCGCCCAAATCCCATGTTGAAATGTAATCCCCAGTGTTGGAGGTGGGGCCTAGTGGGAGGTCACAGGGGTGGATCCCTAATGGCTTGGTGCTGTCCTCGCCATAGTGAGTGAGTTCCTGCAAGATCAGGTTGTTTAAGTGTGTGGCACCTCTCCCATCCCCTTGCTTTCTGTTGCTTCTCTTTCACTACATGACGTGCAAGCTTCTGCTTTGCCTTCTGCCATGAGCGAAAGCTCCCTGAGGCCTCCACAGAAGCCAAGCAGATGCCAGCACCATGCCTGTACAGCCTGCAGAACCGTGAGCCAATTAAAATCTCGTTGCTTTATAAATTATCCAGTCTCAGGTATTTCTTTACAGCAATGCAAGAATGGCCTAATACGGTAATAGCTAATGTAGCGCTGCCTTCCACACCATTCACTGGTGTGTGGGAGCATGTACCAGCTGGCAGTGCTGGGGAAACATGGGAAGCCTGTCTCTGGTCTGGAGAGAAAAGTTTGGAGAACAGCGGGAAGTGCTTTTGGGTCAGCACAGGGCCTGGGGTCATAGCCTACCACAGCCAAAGGAGAGGCTTGTAAGGCTGCTGGGGCTTTCTGCACAGCCCCTGCCTGGGACAATCCTTTGGGTAAGAGCTGCTGGGGCCTTCTTTTAAGATGAGAGTCCCCCTGGGAGAGGTGGTGCATTCAGACCTGAAGGTCTTGGCATGAGTGATTTTTTAAATACCACCTTGTGCAAGAGATCAGGGGAGGAAAAACTCTGCAGGCAAGTGGCCCCATTGCTGGCGCCAGCCCAAGTGACCTTGGGCACGAAAAGTGCCCTCTAATTAGCAATCAGGAAATCAAGGCACAGCACGGCGCCAGGCAGCATGACCCCAGCTGTAGCCTGGTGACACTTCAGCCCTCTAGATGGCATGCCCTTGCCCCTGCACGGCAGGGCTGGGACCTTGTGGGTTATTTTTTTACCTGATGTCACTATTGTTGGTTGTTTGCTAGCTGCTGCAGTGAGTGCCAGCAGCGACAAACATGCAGTGAGGGTTTCCTGTGTAGCTTCCGCCTCCTTCCCCATGCACAGTTCCCTCCCTCCTCCAGGGCTCGGCAGCAATTTGAAGGCTACCCAGAGCCTAATCCTGGCCTTGGAGGAGACCAAGGACATAGTGGCCTTCCCAGGCTTGTCCCCTACACACTGACTACACAGTCTCCACCCTTGGGTGTGCCAGTCCCATTTCCTCTGCAGAGAGGCGTATTAAGCTACTTTTTCTAGTTGCCTCTCTCCCACTGCCATGGACTACTAAGTAGAAGTACTGCTTTCTAGAAAGTCAGATTCCCCAGGTCAGTGGCTCTCGAACTGTTTTGACTGTGACCCACAGAAAGAAAAATATTTTTTTTCATGATTAAGTACACACATTCATCCACATGTAGGGATGAAACAAAAAAAATTCAGGGAATAACATTTATTCTTCCTATATCTGCTGTACTCTGATTTTTCCTTTTCTATTGTCGTCTTTTCTATTTGTTTTCTTTCTTTTTTAAAAAATGCTGATTGCAGCCCACAAATAGATTACTTTCACAACCCCATAATGAGTCATGATTTAGCTTGAAAAATAGTGTGCCAGATAAATTTCCAGAATGATTTCTCTTTTCCAACTGGAAGAAGGGCACTAGAGTTTATTGAGTCCCTGTGAATTAGGCACTGTCCTGGTTTTGAGTGATATCCATCTTATTGAAAAGGAGACTGAGGCTCAGGCAGGCTGAGCCCATGTTCCTCTAGCATAGAAGTGGAGGATCAGGGATTCTAGAGGTGTGCTTCTACAGGTTTGCACTGGCTCCCATTTCATCCCAGTCCCACAGAATCAGCCATGGTGGGAGCATTTACACCATGGAAATTGGTAAACACTACGAATCAGGGCCTTTTTTTTTTTTTAAATCTCAGAGGGCTGATTTTTACACATTTACCAGCACACCATTTGTTCTAATTCTACTGTTTTCCGAAGTCAGTATATTTTGAAGTCCTCTGACCTCAGCTTCCTCATCTGTAAAGTAACATTAAAAATGTCCACTTTGTGGGAAAAAGTTATATTCATTGAGCCCATTCTGGTAAGTATGGGGGAACAGTGACTGGAAGGAAACCAAAATGCAAATAACTGATATGTTACCATGATGGGATTTGAAAGACGAAGTCCCTAAATTTCACCATCTTTTATAATTTCCATCATTGCTAAATGTACTTTGTGCTAAATATACTTTTCATTATATATATGAAAACCCACACTTTGCAAGAAGTGTGATGAGAATTAGAAGAAATGGAGGTAAACCAGTGCTCTGTAATTGACGGCCGCCAATAATAGAAAAGTGTGAATTCACAGTTTTCTGACTGAAAACGGCAAAGGAAATATTGCAAATGAATTGCATGTCAAAGTAGGACCTTCTATCCAGGTAAACAGAGAGAAGAGAGTACTCTAATGAGTATTCTGATTCCAAGACTATACTGATGATCGTATCACACACAAATCACTAATTTTTGAAATTCTAGAATAAGGGATCTATAGCCTCAAATTTATCTAGTCCTAGGGAAGTCATGGCTCCCTCCGTCTGACAGATACCTCTAGCTGGTGGCACCAAGAGAAGACTGATCCTTAGGAAGCTGTGGGCTCCAACTGCTGGATGGTGGCCTCAGCCTGACTGCAACCCCTTCCATTAATTCCCTTATCCCTGTTCTCTGAGGCCATGTGGGAAAAGTCTATCATCATCATTATCACAGTTATGATGATAAAGGCTGCATTCGTTTCCTATTGTAGCTGTTAGCAAATTACCACAAACCTAGTGGTTTACAACAAATTTATTATCTTACAGTTCTGGAGGTCAGAAGTCCAAAATAGCTGTCACTAGGATAAAATCAAAGTGTTGGCAGGGCTCCATTCCTCTGGAGGCTCCAGGGAGAATCATGGCCTTGCCTTTTCCCACTTCTAGAGGTGCCTGCATTCCTTGACTGGCAGCCTCTTTCTCTGTCTTCAAAGCCAGCAGCATTTCATCTTCACATCTCTCTGACTCACTCTCCTGCCCCCCTCTTTCATTACGGGGACCTTTGTGATTAGATTGGGCTCAAATATAATTCAGGATCTCCCCAAGCCAAGGTCAGCTGATTAGCAACCTTCATTCCCCTTTGCCATGTAACATTACATATTCACAGTTGCTCAGATTAGGACATGGACATCTGTGGGGGTGGAAGACATCTGTCTACCACAATGACTAACATTTCTTTTTCTTTTCTTTCTTTCTTTTTTTGAGGTGGAGTTTCATTCTTATTGCCCAGGCTGGAGTGCAATGGCACCATCTCGGCTCACCGCAACCTCTGCCTCCGGGTTCAAGTGATTCTCCTGCCTCAGCCTCCCGAGTAGCTGGGATTACAGGCATGCACCACCACACCTGGCTAATTTTGTATTTTTAGTGGAGATGGGGTTTCTCCATGTTGGTCAGGCTGGTCTGGAACTCCTGACCTCAGGTGATCCTCCCGGCTCGGCCTCTCAAAGTGCTGGGATTAGAGACTTGAGCCATCGCGGCTGGCCTCACAATGGCCAACAGTTCTTGAGCACTTATTATGTGTCTAGCAAAGTTCCAAGCATGTTACTTGTAATATGCATTTAGGTGTCACCACAACCCTATGAGTTAGGTACTCGTTTTACAAATGAGGAAAGTGAGGCATAGAGAAGAAAAGTAACTTGCTGAAGGTCACACAACTAGTAAGAGGAAGGGCTGAGCTACAGATCCAGGGGTCTGATCTTGGAGCCAATGCTCTTAGTGACAATCACCCTTCAGTAATTTAAGGACAGATGTACAGACTGAATTCTACCTAATTTAATCCTCCTCTGATGATCCAGAAGCCCTTTCCGGATGTGACAGTGCCTCAGGTCCCTCAACGTTGATTGCCGTAGGCCACCAGTTGGGCAACTTTAAATGGGCTGACCAATGGATTTCAGGGGCTGGGATGCCTGGTGAGCCTGTGTCCTTCCCTGAAGGCTTCTTACAATGGGCACCAGTGATTCTGAAACTCACCTTCATGAGGACCCATGAGGCACTGCTCTGTGGTGTTTGCTCTCAGCTTTCTCTTTTTCTCTACTCCAGACATACTAGCTTCATAGACATTCCTCAAAAAGATGGAGACAATCTCTACCCCAGGGCCTTTGCACTTGCTGTCTCCTCACCTGGAATCTCTTCCCAATCTACTTAAAGCTCAACTGTCATTTCAAAGAGGTTTCTGCCCAAGGATCCTCTCTTTAAAGAGGAGTCAGGCAGAGCTATAGACCCTCCCTGATGAGAGACCTCCCTCTCTTCCCTCTCCAATCTTTGGTGGGCAGAGGCATTACAGTTCTCTTCTCCTTGCCTTTCCCCTCTCAAGGTGATGAAGAAAAGAAGGCAGACAGAAGGAGTTGAATCTTGTCTTCACTTTGAAGCTACCTTTGTATCTGGTGTCCACAAAGGACCCAAAGCAAACAGCAGGAGAGAGAAGGCAGAGTTAGTTCCTTAGCAACTAGGCCCTCAAAAGAGAGACAGAAAATATCCTGACTTGTGGAACACCTACTGGGTGCTCAATCTGCACACCCCTATGCAGGAGTTTTTAGTCTTATCTCCATTTTACAGACAAGAACACTGAGGATCCTAGACATTAAGAAAATGGCCCCGCAGCACCTATGGAGGGGCTGCACAGGACTCGAATGCAAGTCAGCTCGAATCACACAGCAAAGTCAGCCAGGTGCCACCCAATCCTTCTCCTTTAGGGAAGAGGGGGCAACTTAGGGTGAAGCAGGAGGGTATTGAAGCAACTGGCTAACCATGAAAAAGAATGACGAAACTTTTTTCCAAACAAACAATTATTTTGTTTAAAAGTCACATGAAGACAGTGGGAGACAGAAGTGAAGACTCATCTTTCATCACCAGGGGCTATTTTCCTATGGATATCCAATTGTTCCAGTACCACTTGTTGAAAAGACTTCCCTTCCTCCACTGAGTTGCCTTGGCACCTTTGTCAAAAATCTGTCAACCGCACATCTGTGGGTCTATTTCTGGACTCTATTCTGTTCCACTGATCTATTTGTCATTCTTGATGCCAACACCACACTGTTTTGATGACTGTAGCTTTGTATTAAGTTTTTGAAACTGAGAACTGAGAGTCCTCCAACTTTATTTTCCTTTTTCAAAGTTGTTTTGGCTAGTCTGGGTTCTTTCCATTTCCAATGAGTTTCAGAATCAGATCATCAATGTCTACAAAACAGCTTGCTGAGGTTTTGATTGTGTTGAGTCTATAGATCAATTTGGAGAGAACTGACATTTTAACATTGAGTCTTCAGATCCATGAACATAGTAGGGCTTTCATTTACATAGGGATTCTTCGATTTCTGTCAGCAGTGTTTTGCAGTTTTCATTGTTTTGGAGGTTTTGCATATCTTGCATCAGAGTTACTCCTAAATAGTTTATATTTTTTGATGCTAATGTAAATTGCATTTTAAATGTCAATGTTCTGCTATTTTTTATTTTTAAGTTCTGGGATACATGTGCAGAATGTGCAGGTCTGTTACATAGGTATACATGTGCCATGGTGGTTTGCTGCACCTGTCAACCCGTCATCCAGGTTTTAAGCCCTGCATGCATTAGGTATTTGTCCTAATGCTCTCCTTCCCCTCGCCCCCCACCCCGACAGGCCCGTGTGTGACGTTCCCCTCCCTGTGTCCACGTGTTCTTTGTTCAACTCCCACTTATGAGTGAGAACATGCAGTGTTTTTTTTTTTGTCATTATTTGTTACCAACATATAGAAATGCAGTCAATTTTTGAATATTGAGCTTTGATCCTGCAACCATGTTAAACTCATTTATTAGTTCTAGTAGCTTTTTGTGTAGATTTCATAGGATTTCCTACACAGATGATGTCATCTGCAAATGACAGTTTTCTGCAGGGGTGTGTTCAAGGAGGCTGCATTCTAATAAATTCCATCTTCAGGCTGCTGGAGAAAAATAAAGGGGCAACCCATATAAGGAGGGTAAAGTCCTGCCAGTTATCCTTGGGGCAGCAGATCCATAGATCTAGTTGTTTCACTAAGGCTAGTGTTAAAATGGGTCGTTATTCTGTAAATCCTGGCAGACACCTTCAGCACAAACCAATGGATTCTCTACACTTATCAAGGTTAAGGAACCCGGAAGAGGGCTGGGTGAAGGCAAAAATGGCCTTGGGTTAGAAAAATGCCCCCAAATCCCTTCTACAAACCACCATTCTCTCACTCTGACCTCCACAAAGCATCCTTCCTGGTCTCTAGGCTTTTCATCTTGCCCCCTCCAACCCCATCTCCATTGAGCCAGGTTGTATTAAAATGTGAAGCAGACCATGCTAGGTCCTGCCCTTAGAATACAATCCAAACTCCTAGCCAGGACTGAGTAGCCCTCCTGCACGCTTTCCTCTTCCACCACCCCACCCCACCTGCCAAGCTGTTCTCCCTGTTGGAATCATCTTCCAATGCCCCCAACTCCCCTCTGCTCCCTGCCACCTAGTACCTGGCTAACTTCTCCTTGTCACTGCTTCCAAAGACCTTCCTGACCCTCCCAACTGATGTTCACACTCGGCATCCCAGTTTGATCCTGCCTTGCACTCACCATATTCGTCATTTAATTTTTCACTAAGGCAGTGCCATGAGAACCAGGGCCATTGCCATTTGTGACCTTGACCTCTTACCAATGCCTGCCAAGCAGTAGGTGCTCAGTAAATGCTTTGCATGATAGCCTGAGCTTACCACACGCCCACCCACTCACCCTCCAGCCTCTGTGAATGACCTTCCTATATGTCTTGGGTTTTTCTTCCTTTAGAAGGGTAGTTCACACCTTGGCTGTGGGTTAAATCTCCCCAGTGAATTCTCCCTGGACAAGCCATCAGGTGAGCTACATAAGGAGCCTCTCTTGGGACTCCCCCAACTCAGCCTCCTGCAGAACTTCATCTCGCTCCTGAGCTCACTCCATTCCAATGGAACAGGAAGGGGAAAAGGAAACCAGACCATAGTGGAAAGCATTTTCAAACTTTATTTACAACTGTCACAGTGACAAAAAGTAGTTTGGAAAAAAAAAAAAATGCTAGTTTCTCCCTGAGCCTCAAAAAAGAACAGATAGAAGTTACAGGAGGTTCATCTCACAACAGGCATTTTTACTGAAATACTAGGAATTTTTTCAATACAATCAGTTAGAAATACACACAAATTAATTGGAAAAAAAAAAAAAGAGGAGGCCAGATAGGAGCTCAGCCACTTATCCAAGAGCAGCTGGGTCCCCCCAGCAGGCTCCACCGCTGAGGTTCCTGACATTAGCTGTCAGCCCCTGGCCTGCTCAGACTGCAAACAGTCATACAAAGTGGTCTAGGGACCAGCAAAAATAATAAACCACCCCCAGAAACAGACACATACACAAAGTAGATTTGTTACGCAGTTTACAAGCACGTTCCCACCACACAGCAAGACCGGGACAGGTGATTCAGGGTAGCAGATAAGGGAAGACACCAAAACACAGGAATTGAAAAGGCAAGACCCCCGTTCACAAGGGGAGGCGAGGGAATGAGTATGGATGAACCACTCTCTGCAGCCAAAACAGAATGAAGCGGGGAGCAAGAGAGAGGAAAGCCCCTCTCGGTGCAGGCTGCCGGCCTCTCCCACTTCTGCGAGGAGTTGGAAGAAGTTATTGCCATTGATGTGTGTCACACAGGCAGACAACAGAGGGAGGAAGCAGGGGGTGCTGGCGACCATCGGCTTCCCAGAACGGAATCCCGCAGACTGCTGTGTCCACAGCACACCCTCATCCTCCTGCCCCGGCATCCCCAGAGCCGCAATGACCTTGAGGTATTAAATACAGCTATATACACACGTCCAGAACCGAGGGTCAACCTGGACTGACTGGAGACCTGAGGGGACATGCTGCGTGCCTTGGTTGGCCGAGTTTAGCTCAAGGAAGGCTCTGAGTCCACCTCTTGGTCACATGGTACTGCTCTCAGCTGGACTGAAGCATTTGTCCTGCAACCTGCTGCTTCAGATGGCTCTTAGCTACAATAAGAAATGCTAAGTCCAAAGGCCAACTTTCTCATACAACTGGTGCCCTTGCAGGAAGCAGTGGGAGGTGGGGAGGGATGAGGACCACTGCTGAGAAAGGACAGCGGAGGTCCCTTGCCATGCCTCCCTTCTGCCATTGTCCGGGAACAACATGGGGAGAAGCCAGGGATCTCATGGCATCCTTTAGTCTCAAACTCGATCCCAAGGTTGCCACAACAGCCTTGTCCCCACCAGGCAAGTCACCGCCCCAACAAGACACAGAAAAAGCCACGTCTGCTCTCCACTCGGCTCCCACAAGAAAAACAGACCAAGAGCCCCCATGGGCGGGAGTACTGCAGCTGGGCAGACTGGCGGGAATCCACAGCTGAGCTGGGGACCCACGTACCCATGGCTGCTGTGGCTGGGGCAGGGAAGGTGGCGGTGAGGAGGATGAAGGGCCAGCCTGGAAGACCACGCCCACTCCATCTTGGGAGCAAGTTTTGGGAGGGCAGCAGTTAAGGGAGAGACCTTCATGCCAAGTGTCTACCCTGGGGCTTCCAACAAGGGCAGGAAGTGCTCTCACTACTCCTAAAAAGTGCTGGGAAGCAAAATGGATATATCAGGGAGAAAAGCTGAAAAACACTGCCTCTTAAAAACCGATCACATTGGCTATGTGAGCCGACCACAGCTGGGAGCAGAGAGGCCATGGAGAAGAATGGGGTGACCTTTCCTTTCCTGCACATCACCTCCAGCTGGCTTTGCAGGCAGCCAATTGCTCCTGCTCTCCTTTACTCTCCTCCCTGTCATAGACCAACACACCTGAAATGAAAGCAAAGGGTGGGGTGGGTGAAACTGGAGAGAGAGATGAAGACTTTGTTTTCTGATGTCCCAGCAGCCAGAGTGAACGTCTGCTGAGCGCATCCTGGCTGCAGTTCTCTGCTCAATGCTTTCTTAAAAACATGTATTTTTTCTTTTGCCTCATGTTTGTTTTCTTACCCCAAATGTTCCTTGCTTGCTTTGCACATGCCCCACCTCCCACCCAGCAAGACCCACTGGAATCCCACCACTGCCTCTACTAGGCTGCCTGAGTTCAGATAATGATCTCAAAAACAGCACTCACTCCCCCCACCCCCTAATGCCCTGGCTCTAAGCAGCTTCCTTTCTCAGAGGGCCTTGCAAATTGTCAGAGGGCTCCACTGCTCGGCAAATTTCAAAAAAAAAAAAAAAAAAAAAAAAAGACAAGAAAAGAAAAGAAAACCAACTCGGTGAACTGCAGGTGCAAAACAGAAGCCTCGTTTGACATTTTCAGAACAATTGCGGCTCACTCTCTTCTTCCGTCATGATGGGAAAAACACAGTTCAGGAACAGATGCTGGCTGGTATGACCCATGGGAGTCCAGAGGGACTCTACTGCTCTTTATTTTCTTTCGCTGTCTCTTCGCAGTTATCTTGCTCATCCTCCTGGACCAGGAACTCCTCAGGGGGCCACCGGAGCTCCCCGCTCTCCACCTCCCCTTCTGTGGGTTCCACCACTATGGAGGGCAGACGGTCCTTCAGTTTGCAGCAGCGGTCAAAATCTGACGGGTCTGGGAAGATCTGAAAGAAAAGCAGAGCAGGTGCCTGATCACGTAGATATTTGAAAAGAGAAATTCCATTCCTTCTTTGCACATCCATGTGGCATACTGGGTGCATGCCATAGGCCAGGGACTGTGCTTTGCACTTGGGAGGCTGTGGAGTATATATAAGGTGGGAGCCACGGGAGAATATTCTGGGGCAACATAGGAAACTGTCCCTCAGTCAGACTTCCATTCTAATCCTGAAGCTGAAAGTTTGGGGGCAGTGCCACTGAGTTTAAAGGTTGATGTGACTCTGTTTGGACTCTGTATTTTATTTTCAGATAAAATAATCCCAAATCATGTTATCCACAGTAAGTCTGGTCTCTCTCTGCAGGAAGTATTTTACGCCAGCAGTACAAAGAATACAACAGGTGCCACAGCATTAAGTACCTCCCGGAATAATTATTGGCACTAAGTGAGCAGGTTACCAGGTGCTATACATATATCACTTCCAACCCGCACGGTCATGCTGAAAAACAGGCGTTGCTAATGCTAGCTTAAAGAATCTCAGGCTTGGGAGAGTAGGTGGTCCAAGACCAGACAGCCTAGAAATGAGTGAGGGTTGGGATGAGATTGAAAACTGGGTCTGGGCTGGGCATGGTGGCTCACACCTGTAATCCCAGCACTTTGGGAGGCTGAGGCAGGTGAATCACGAGGTCAGGAGATCGAGACCATCCTGGCTAACATGGTGAAACCCCTCATACGGTGAACTACTAAAAATACAAAAAAAAATTAGCCAGGCGTGGTGGCGGGCACCTGTAGTCCCAGCTACTTGGGAGGCTGAGGCAGGAAAATGGTGTGAACCCGGGAGGCGGAGCTTGCAGTGAGCCGAGATGGCGCCACTGGACTCCAGTCTGGGTGACAGAGCGAGACTCTGTCTCAAAAACAAACAAAAAAAAACAAAAACTGGGTCTGTTCGATTCCCCTGCCCCAACACCAGCCTGTCCCTCAAGCAGATGGGTCCTGATCTCATTGCAACTGTAAAGTCAAAGCCAAATCCTGATGAATGGCATGGTCCCCAGTCACAGGCGGGCTGGGAACAAAATCCAAGGATCCTTTCTTTTTCACCTGTGAACAATTCCTGGCTTCTTGCCAGCTCTACACCTGAAGGAGTCTACTTCTTTTTCCAGAGTCCCGTCAACCAGGCTTTGTTTTTTAATGCCTACTCTGTGTCCTGCCCAGAGCTGGCAGAAACCCCAAACCCAGCTATAAAATCAGGGCCAAATCTGGCTCTGCGGATTCCCTTTGCACACACTGCCCTGTGACTACAGCTGACCCAATTCTTGGCCCAGCAGTTTAAGTACTTAATCCGCTGGGCTGCTGGTCCCTGCCATTCACAGCCCTCAGTGACACGCCCCAGAGCTAGAGAGAGGAGCCTCTGTCTGGGATGCTGGACTCACAGAATCAGGCACTTGGCACCTTCACAGCCATCTCTTCCCACCTCTTCATTTGGTAGATGAGCAAACCAAGGCCCCAGAGGGGTCAGGAGACCTGCTCAAGGTCACACAGCTTGTTCATGGTGCAAGAAAGGAAAGCAAAACTTTGACTGGGTGGAGACACATTTGAAGAGATCTGGGGGGCTGCCTGCTCCTGCCTGCACCTCGATCCAGATGGGGACAGGCCCATGGCAGCAGACAGGAGTCCTCCATTACCAGGACATAGAAGAAAGGCTCTTTTACAAACTCAGGCCTTCCCAACTTCTGTGGTGCTCTGAGGATACCCGGTCTTATTGCAACCCAACCCCATGCAGTACTGCCCCAGCCAAGTCACACTCTCACCACATCACAGGCCACGTGGAGCTTCCAGGAATCACAGGCCTCAGTGAAGCCTTCCCAATCCCTGCAAACGAGTGATTATTAACCATTTATCCAATAAGACCTATTGCTGGGGATTAAGCCTTAAGCCAGCTGCACAACCAGGCATCATTAAAGACTTAACGAGGCTCATAAAAGGTATCATAATGGCAGCCAGGAGGAAAACAAGTCCAGGGAGGGGATGGGCCAGTGTGGGTCACGGAGGCAGGGCGACACGGACCCCGACTCTGGGCTTTGTCTTCCTGACCAGGCCGGCCCGGAAGTTCTGCCCTCGGACGGTGCTGTGCCCGGACGCACATGTGCCAAGCAAGGGGCGGCCCCGTGGGCTTTTTGGGTGCTTCCTCATTTCTTGGGTGGAGCCAGAGCCCCCCATGGGCTGTGAGGACACAAGGCGCCCTCCAAGCATGAGCTTTGGGAGTGGGTGAGAGGGACCCCGACGGAGGGAAGCCCACTACAGGTCACGAAGCTCTTTCAGACGTCACCTCATTCAGGGCTCACTGCCACTCTAGGAATAGTAAGACCCGGGACTCTGAGGGTCACATGGCAGAGCCAGGATTCAAACCTACATCTGCTGTTTTCAGTGCCTGAGCCTTCTGGAAAATGGATTAGGCTGCTGCTGGGTCTCCGCCCCATTTCACAGATGGAAAACTGAGCAGGGAGGGAGAGTAAGACTCTGGGCCTTCACTGCCCAGGCAGCTCTGAGGGCCCCAGCTCAGGAGGTGAGCTTCCCAGTCTTGATGCTTGTTCTAAACCTTCAGGATCCAAGACAGCGCCACAAGCTGTCAAGAGGAGAGGGGGACCTGCCCTGTGCAGCGCCTGGCCCTGCCTCCACCCTCTGACCTCACTGCCAGGATTATGCCTACCTGTGCCAGGGCCACATTGCCAGGGCTGGGAGAGTGAAAACCCATTTCTAACTATGATGGCCTAAGCCAAGGAAAAGCAAAAGGCATGACAAGCAGGGCAGGGCCAGCAAAAAGAGGAGGGGGTGGAGGGGGAGGAGGAGGAGGAAGAGAGGAGGAAGAGGAAGAGGAGGAGGAGGAGGAGAGGGGTGGGAAGCACTGGATTTCATTTCAAGCTGGAAACAGGTCTTTCATTAAAATAAGGAAAAAAATCGAATGATGATGATGATGGATGAAATTTTTGCTAAGCAGAATCTCAAACCTCGCAATAATTCTAGTCACCACCCCCCAACTTATGCACAGCTTTGCTTTTCTTGGTTTCAGTTACCCACAGTCAACTGCAATCCCAAGATAGGTAGGTACAGTACAATAAGATATTGTGAGAGAGAGACAGAGAGAGACCACATTCACATAGCTTTTGTTGCAGTATGGGGTTATAATTGTTCTATTTTATTGGTAGCTATCACATTGAGTCTAATTTATAAATTAACCTTTATCACAGGTATGGATGTATAGGATAAAACATAGCATATGTGGGTTTGGTATTATCTGTGGTTTCAGGCAACCACTGTGTGTCCTGGAACGTATCCCCCAGAGATAACGGGGACTACTGTAACCCTATTTTGTGGATAAGAAACCTGAAGCACAGAGACGGTATGTGACTTGCTCAAAGCCACACACCTGGGAAGCAGCTGAACTGGGATCCAAACTCAGACCTGTAGGACTTCAAATGAAGCGTTCACTTGATAACATGGGTTAAGCCACACAACCCAGGCACTCACTATGTCCTTGACCACCATTGTATAACTCCAGTCAAGTCCTCTCAACCCCAAACACCTCAGTTTCTCCTTTTGAGACATGAGGTGACCTTCTTGTCTCACTAGATGGGTACAAGTTCTTGGCAAATATAAAGATGATAAAATACTTTGAGGACATAAGCAAAATTGAAACTATAATGTCCTCTTTGGAGCAGTTTCAAAAGAACTACAGTAAGCATCCAATCTCCAAGCAAGAGGCAGTCATATGAACACAGTAATTAAAATAATTCCAAACAGCGCCATTCATACCGAGAGCTCCACAATGAAGTCTTTTAAGACCTTGGAAGAGGTATGAGAATTGAACTTCTGATAGTGCTTAGCTGCCAGAGGACTTTGCTCCCTGAATTGCTCGAAGCAAGCACTGTTTAAAAAATTTTTTTTTGTTTTTACAAAGCCTGTTAATTGTATTTTTAAAAATTACTATAATAATCGAACCTTTCCATCAGAGATCTTATTTTATTATCAGATTATACCCATTTGGGCCTCAAAATTGTAGCTCTCTCCAAACACAAAAAGTACCCAGAACCAACAGCTTCTGGTTTCCTTACAGACAGACAGAAAGCCTTGCAAAGTGCTGCTGAGTAATTTGCCAGCACAATCTTACCTCTGACAGCTGCTTCAGAGGCTGACCCCAAGGAGGTCAACATTTTTCCACTTAGTCATGCTTTTTAATCATCTAGGCAGCAGAAAAATGAGAGGTTGCAACTGCAATTTGACGGGTGGGGAAGGCAGTGGAAAAAAGGACTTGGGTCAGACTTGCCAAGCACATGACAGGTAGGGGTTGAGGCGGCAGGCCGGCTCGGCGTGCTGCCTGCCTGCAGGAACTGGCAGGGAGTAAAGAACTGCCCCTGTTCCCAGAAGAAACTGCTTCTGGTTAAACCTCCTACCCCAAAGTGCTCCTTCTCTCTGTACTACAGAAAGGCAAAAACAAACACAAATCATCTTCCCTTCTCTCTGCGGCTCTCAGAGGCATTTCTCACCCTCAGCCCAGGGTAGGGCAGGTCTAGAAGCATCCACCCCCAGCTGTGATTCTCCTAGCCCTACACCTTCCTCCCTCTGCCAGCCCTGGACTCCACATCCAGCAGCCACATTGGGCTGCCAAAGCTGATGGCTGAAATGAATCGAATGGACACCAAGTGTATTAGTCTATTCTCATGCTGCTATGAAGAAATCCCCAGGACTGGATAATTTATAAAGGAAAGAGGTTATTTTGTTTTTTTTTTTTTGAGACAGAGTCTCGCTCTGTCGACCCAGGCTGGAGTGCAGTGGCACGATCTCTGCTCACTGCAAGCTCCGCCTCCCGGGTTCACGCCATTCTCCTGCCTCAGCCTCCTGAGCAGCTTCAACTACAGGCGCCCGCCACCACGCCCGGCTAATTTTTTTGTATTTTTAGTAGAGACGAGGTTTCACCATGTTAGCCAGGATGGTCTCGATCTCCTGACCTTGTGATCCGCCCGCCTTGTCCTCCCAAAGTGCTAGGATTACAGGCGTGAGCCACCGCACCCGGCCTAAAGGAAAGAGGTTTAATTGCCTCACAGTTCCACATGGCTAGGAAGGCCTCAGGAAACAACAATCATGGTGGAAGGGGAAGCAAACACATTCTTCTTCACAAGGTGGCAGGGAGAGAAGTGCCGAGCAAAGGGAGAAAAGCCCCTTATAAAACCGTCAGATCTCATGAGATCTCACTTACTATCATGATGAGAACAGCATGAGGGTAACCGCCCCCATGATTCAATTTACCTCCTACCAGGTCTCTCCCACGAGACAAGGGGATTATGGGAACTACAATTCAAGATAAGATCTGGGTGGGGACACGGCCAAGCCATATCACCAAGTTCCATCCTTTGCAAATGGAATGAAGCCTTGACGTTCACACACACCGTGAATCTCCCAGGTCTTGCATGCTCCACTGTGTGGAAAAGTAAGCACCATTCTTCGTCTCAGAAGCTCACTCTCAGGCCCAGGATTCTCTGCTCCAACAGCCTCTGCTGTTGGTCGGCCAAACAAACGCCCTGGGCTTCCCTGGAACATCCTGCTGCCTTCGTCATCCTCATACTAAATCATCTGTCCAACAAAGCAGCCACTCACCACACAGGGCCATTTAAAGTTACATTAAATTGATGCTATCACATATAAATTTCTGTTAATAAAAATAAAATAAAAATTTTAGCCACCTTTCTTATTTTTTATCAGTAGTTTTTTGTTTCGTTTTTCTTGAGATAGGATCTTGTTTCGTCACCCAGACTAGAGCGCAATGGCACCATCTCGGCTCATTGCAGCCTCAACCTTCCGGAATCAAGTGATCCTCCCACCTCAGCCTCCCAAAGTGCTGGGATTACAGGCATGAGCCACCATGCCTGGCCATGGTGACCCTGAGTATTACAGAGGACACCTCTTAGGAGGCATCCTTTGCCTGGTGGCCTCCAGTCCCAACAGGCCCTGGCATTTTGGAAACTCAAATGAATTCACTTGAAAGGTCAAGGGAGCTTCAAGACTTTGTAGCAGGAAGAGATGGTCTGTAAGATACTGGAATTTCTGGCTGTATAGATCAGTGCTGTCCAAAAGAATGTTCTGTGTATGGAAATGTTCTCTATCTGCGCTGTCCAATGTAGCCACTTGCCATGTGTGACTATGGAGCACTTGAAAGGTGGCTAAAATTGGCCAGGCATGGGTGGCTCGTGCCTGTAATCCTAGCACTTTGTGGCACTGAGGTGAGAGGATCGCCTGAGCCTGGAAGGTTAAGGCTGCAACGAGCAGAGATTGTGCCACTGCACTCCAGCCCGGGTGACGAAACAAGACCCTATCTCAAAAAAAAAAAAAAAAAAAAATTCTACAGACAATAAAAAATAAGAATGGTGGCTAAAATGTTATTTTTATTTACTTTTTATTAATAGAAATTTATATGTGATATAATATAAGTATCAATTTAATGTAACCTTAAATGGCCCTGTGTGGCGAGTGGCTGCCTTGTTGGATTGATGATTTAGTATGCAGACGATGATGAAGGCAGCAGAATGTTCCCGGGAATCCCAGGGCGTTTGTTTGACCAACCAACCGTGGAGGCTGTTTGACTGACCAACAGTGGAGGCTGTTGGACCAGAGAATCCTGGGCCTGAGGGTGAGCTTCTGGAGACTTGGAATTCCTCAGCAGCCTTCTTGCTTAGGCATAAAAGTTGCCGGTGAGCCAGTTCCCATTTCACCCGTGGAGGGGAACTGAAAGGCAACACCAGGGCTTCAAAGGCCCCAAATTTGGGGACCTGGCTATCAACTGTCTGCCTCCATGCCAGGTGACCTAAACCTGGCTGCCCCTGGGGTGGGAGAGGAGAGAGATGCCTGGCACCTGGCATGGAAAATGTGAGTGCTCCTGGTCAGAGCCGCCCTCCCATGAGTGTGCATCTCTCAGCCATCATCTCTGACAAACAACCCGAGCTGGCCACAAAGAGGCCGAGGGCTCTGCAAAGAGCCAAGAGATGCTAATAGGGAAAGCGGATACTAGCAGGTGGAGGAGATGAAAGGTGGTTAACAGGACACAAAGGGCTAATTACCAGCTCTGCAAGCTGAGACCTCAGGAGCCTGGACATCTTGCTCTTTTTTGCAAGGGTGGAAAGAGGAAAGAGGAAGGCCGGGGGTGGAGAGGGAGGGGAGAGAGCCTGAGATACATAACCAGGCTAGCTCCCTAAGGCACTGTGGACAAAACCACACAGTAAGTTTCTACCTTCTCCTGTTGCAGAGAAGTAAGAACAATCAGCCCAAACCCGCTCAGGAAAATTGCTCTTCCCACAGGCAGACCACAGAGTCCGAAGGATCTGGCTTTTTCCTTGCCTCCATCTCTTATTATCGCTATGACCCTGGTCACATCACTTTATCGCCTCTGAGCCTCAGCTGCCTCCCGAGTAAAATGAGAAAATCATTTCCACTTTACGGTATGGTTGGCATGGTCACGGTGCTGTGCCTTGAGAGCCAGCACAGTGCCTGACAGGCTCATCGAAGCGGTGGCCCATTATCCTCCTCTACTCCTCTATAATTTGGGTCAGTGCTAATGCTGATCTCGCAGGGCTTTGGAGAGAATCAAATACAAGTATGTGTGAACATGCCCTGTAAACTCTACCTTCCTAATGATGGTTCTTACTAAGTAAAGCAGGGGCCCCCCAGGAGCATTTAGAGTGAGGAACCAAGGGGTCAACAGCTGTGGCTTGGGACAGGAGCAAATACGCAGCACTCCTGGGCTTGTACCTACAAATCCTAGGCCGAGTTCTTTGGAGAAACGGCTGCAACTTCATTCATCACTTCCCTCCCCGTGGCTCTGTTTCCCCAGGGCGTGGGTTAGGCCCAACGGAATGAAAACCATGCCCTTGTCACCACCCCACCCCCCACCAGAGGTCTTCCTCTTCTTCTACCTCCTCCTTCTACTTACTCCAGGGGCCTGCCCCTCAGCTTCCCAAAGTCTGGATTTCTTACTTCTCCTGGAGAACAACAATGAATTGCCTTGTGTGCTCCTTCCTTCCTACAAGGGGCTGGCTTATAACAATGGGCAGATCTCTACCAGCATCCTGCTCTGCCAAGGGATGAATGAACAAGCAGCAGCTAATTCGAATAAAAAACCCACCTGTTCTTTGCCCCCTAACAATGTGTGAAGGCAAGAAATTCAATCTTTGAAATACTTGCCTCCTGCTATTTTATTATCATCATTATTATTATTTGTATTTTACTGGCTTTTCCATGTGAAATGTAGCTAATAAGAACAGAAAGAATTGTAGCAAAGGGGCAGCAGGGCTACTAACTAGATGCAGGGAAGGAAGAATATTGTCCAGTCTCTACTCAGAGACTGTCCATCTTTAAGACTCTCATCTTCCTTAAATCTCCCCTGGACTGGGCTACGGAACATCCACCTCACTCTGTTCTGCCTTGCCCTGGTGCCTCTAATCCTATAGAGGACTTAAGCAAAGATTTGGGGCTTATAACAACTGCTGGACCTCCTTCCTTTGGATCAAAGATGCTTAAGCCTCCAGCCTTGAAACTTAAAAGAAAAGGAAATCCTTTGGATAAACACCATCTTTCATAAACATCTCTCAAACACACACCCATCCTGCGAGTCAGGAGTTCCAAATTCTAATTAATTGCACTAATTTCTACTGCTAACTCTGGGCCCAGTGGAATGAGGAAGCTTTTGGAATGTTAGAGAATTTTTTTCAAAGTTCTCTGGGGCAGTGAGAAAAGACTTGTTATCAGGCACAGATAACAAAAGACAGTTTTCAGGCACAGATGACTTCAAATATCCACGACTTTTGGATCGTATCATCATTACCTTCTTGAAAGAAGACTGGCCCCCTGTCACCTCCAGGCATCTGTGGGTGGCACATCCCTCTCTCTATCCTCCCTCCACTGGTACTACCCAAATGTCCCATGGTCACACCTCTCTCAGCTACCATTTCTAACTATCCCCTCATTCTTTGTTTTGGAAACACAAATCTTGAAAATTTAGCCTGTCCCATTGCCTTCCTTCCATTTCTTGTCTGGGTTCCCTTCCTAACCCCCACCATGTAGCTTCCAAAAACATCCCTGGGTGGAAACAAATCTCGAAGGCCTTCCTTGCAGTCCTGCCCCATGGCCTTCACTCCACTTTCGTTCCTTCTTTACCCATTCTGCAAGTGCACTACCAGGACAACTCACTTTGTCCCCCACAAAAAATTTTTTTGCCCCACACAAGAAGTCTTGCTTGATAGTAGCTCTCATAAAAGAAGCTTGGAGATTTTAGTTGATCACAACTGCAGCATTGAGGCTAACAACTGAAGCAAATAGGGCTATATTCCTAGAGGTATATGCCTTTCAATGAAACCATCTACACTAACAGAGAGCTGATGGCCCTGCTACCCTCTCATCAGGCATATTCTATTTAGCCTAGGGCAGCCATTCTCCAAGCTCAATTGCCAAGATCCTTTCAGGGAGGGAGCCTCCACGGAGGTAACATATTTTCATAGTAATACTAAGATGTCATTTGCCTTTTCCACAGTGTTAACACTTGCACTAAGGGTATAGAAAGCAACAGTGGAAGAAACTGCTGGCACCTTGGCAAGAATTAATATAGTGGCAGCAAACCATACTTGGCATCATCAATTGTTCGCCAGCTCACCCTTACGATTAAAACGAAAGCAAGCAAACAAAAAAAAATTAATGCCCTTGATGAAGCGGTAAAAAGTAATTTATATTAAATATTGACTCAACCACATGTCACTTATATATGTGGCACAGTGAAATGGACAGTTAGCCTGCAACATTTCTGCTGCTGACGGAAGTACAACAGCTGTCTTGAGGAAAGCAGTCATGTGATGGAGTTGCCAGCTGAACTAGCCGCTCGTGCCATGGAGCACCATTCTTACTTGAAAGAATGACCAACAAATTGTAGTTATTCCAGCTTGGGTATTTGGCAGGCATTTTCTCAAAAATGGACAAAGTGACAAAGTGAGCCTGTCACTTCAAGGAAAATGACTGACAGTATTTGTCACCAATGATAAAAACAGAGCTTTCACGTGAAAATTATAATTTTGGAAAAGTTGTATCAGCCACCATGCGCCTGACAGCTTCCTAATGCTTGAGATCAGTGGAGACATTAAGAAATGTGATTTTATCATATCGTATAATGAAATGACTCAACATTTTGAAGACCTGCATAACTCAGTGAACCTGTATTTTCCAAATGATCAGAGCATTACACTAAGCATGGGTAAAAGATGCACTGAAAGTGTATATGCAAAACGTAAAATAATGCCTCTCTTCTCATTAAACATTTTCTGTTTTGGAAAATAGATTTTTTATTAAAAACTGTTACTTATATTAAATGTAATGGTTTTGTTACTCTAAGTAAAAATTTTGAAAATTCTGTTTTAATTTCTGAAACAGTAAATATCAAAAGACATAATCAAAACAAAAGACATAATCATGAACAGAAGCTCTTTGGGTGGTCCTAAATAACTTTTAAGAGTGTAAAAGGGACTGAGACCAAAAGGTTTGAGAATAGTTGGCCTGGAGAAATAATCCTCTCAGTAAGACGACTATGGGCCAGGTGCGGTGGCTCACGCCTATAATCCCAGCACTTTAGGAGGTAAGACGGGCAGATCACTTGAGGTCAAGGGTTTGAGACCAGCCTGGCCAACATGGCAAAACCTCATCTCTACTAAAAATACAAAAATTAGCCAGGCGTGGTGGTGCACGCCTGTGATTCCAGCTACTTGGGAGGCTGAGGCATGAGAATCCCTTGAACCCGGGAGGCAGAGGTTGCAGTGAGCTGGGATCGCACCACTGCACTCCAGCCTGGGTGATGGAGTGAGATTCTGTCTCAAGGAAAAAAAAAAAAAGACTATGTAAGTCAAGGTTGAAAAACAACATATTTTAAAACTGGTAAAGATGTAAGGGGAACATAAAAGATGCCTTCTGATATCTGAAAGGCTGATAGGGAAAGAACAGGTTTTTGTTTTTGCTTTTGTTTTTTAAACTCCAACGGGCACATCTTAGGATCAGGATGGTGGATTTCATGTCATTATTCAACTTTTAAAAAACACAATAAGGATTAGCTCTCTCACTTATAGACATAGAAATCAGGCCCAAATAGGTGATGTGAGTTGCCTGAGATGACATAGGTAGCAGCAAAGCCAAGATTAGAAACCAGTTATCCGGATTCTTAGTCTGTAATCCCTCTGTGCTGAGGTTCTGGACTCTGTGTCACGGTGTCCAAAGAATACCTAGGTGACCCAATGTCAGGCTACTGTAGAGGACATTCCTTATCAAGGTGATAGGACCAAGCTCAAAGCTGCCCTCCCCTCTGAGGAGCTACAGTGCCATTGCTTTGATTCTAAAGAAAGTGTACGTATCTGTGATTTCCGAACTTCTAGTGTAGTCCCCAACAGAATTCTGAACAACTCTGTCGCCTTTCACATGTTCTAAAACCCCTGATATATTATAAATATTAACATTTTAAAATAAAACATATACACCACTCTTTTAAATGTACTAAATGGATTACAAATACCATAAGAATTTGACAGCAACCACGACCTATTAAAAAACTCAAGAACAAGCTCTTAAGTCAAATCTTGTATTCTCACTTTCTGTATGTAAAACTGTATTTCCATTCTACTTCTCCACAGAATTTTTTCTTGACGTAATATATTTTTATGTTTGAAAGTTTTTAGTCATTAGCTTTTCATATTTCTCTACAATAAAAAGATGTATTTATGCATATAAATTGACATTTTAAAAAATGTCCTATGACCTTAAGGCTTTGTTAATTTACAAATTCTGGATTGGTTTATTGTAGCTATTAGTATATAACTGATCAACGAATATATCACAAATAATTATTAAACACAAAGGTAAATTTTTATTGAGGTTTTCTTTTCTTCTGTTTGTTTGAGACAGGGTCTCACTTTTACCCAGGCTGGAGTGTAGTGGTGCAGTCTCAGCTCAAAGCAGCCTCTACCTCCTGGGCTCAAGCGATCCTCCCACCCCAGCCCCTCAAGTAGCTGGGACTACAGGTGCACGCCACCATGCCTGGCTAATTTTTTTTGTATTTGTTGTAGAGATGGGGTTTCCCTATGTTGCCCAGGCTGGTCTCAAACTCCTGAGCTCAAGCAATCCGCCCACCTCAGCCTCTCAAAGTGCTGGGATTATAGGTGTGAGCCACGCGTCTGGCCTTAATGAAGGTTTCTTACTGCAATAGTGAGTTGAACTGCAACAAGTTCTCCTCTTGTAAAGGGGGAGAAGGGCAGTTTTGAAAGAAAGGTAGGACAAGGAAGCAGGTGAAGCTAGTCTTCAGGAAATGCAATTTGCAAAAAGCAAGAGAAGAATGCTTAAGATGTGGAAATGGATTTTCTGAAAACCCTCCCCGCCGTCATGTCCTTTAGAAAGTGTCTGTGAACCCCAGAGGCAGCTGTCCTCCCATTTTAACATTTTGTTAAAATGTGAAGTAGTATAAGCATTATTAAGAAGTAATTTGGCATGCAAATCTCTAACATTCAACTGCCAATGAAAACAGTCAGGAAGGTTCCTGATGCTTCAACTGCCATACCCGAGGGGCACATGACCAAAGAGGTACACATTTTAGAGGATCCTAAAAGGATTGTGCTGTGGAATTTCACACTCAACGTAAGCTGGTATGTGTCAGCCTTGTGATATCACCTTCATCATTCCTGTTGTGTCCACATACATGTCTTAGTTTTCCTTCACTCATTTATTTAAAACATACTTGTTTAAAAATCTACCACTACATAAATGGAAAACTAGTCTTACATTTTTCAAGCTGTCTGTATAGCACCTAAATGAACTTTGTAAACCATCAGGAGTATGTGGACCCTGCTGGAGCACTGGCCTGGGCCGTCTATGTGTTGCAAAGCACCTAGACCCTTGAGGAGTAGTTGGGTATGCGGCCCTTCGACACTGGGTCCAAGACTTCCATTATGTTAAGATCTGCCTTTAAGAGTCCAGCCCAGGCCAGGCGTGGTGGCTCACATCTGTAATCCCAGCAATTTGGGAGGCCGAGGCAAGAGGCAAGTGGATCGCTTGAGGTCAGGAGTTCGAGAACAGCCTGGCCAACATGGAGAAACCCGTCTCCACTAAAAATGCAAAAACTAGCCGGGCATGTAGTGGGTGCCTGTAATCCCAGCTACTCAGGGGACTGAGGCAGGAAAATCACTTGAACCAGGGAGGTGGAGGTTGCAGTGAGCCGAGATCATGCCACTGCACTGAAGCCCGGGTGACAGAGCAAGATTCCATCTCAAAAAAAAAAAAAAAAAAAAAAAAAACAGAGTCCAGCCCATCCTTAATTCCAGGGAAGGAATATTTCTCAACCATGAGTTATCCACGAGCCAGATCTGGAACCCCAGGAAAGCCAAGTTGGTTCAGAGACAAAGCATGCATCTGGTGAACCTTCTTGGGTCTCCAGAACAATGTAATTTTACTGGTCTTCTTCAAGGTTTACACAATGCTCAATGTCATTAATAGAATAAAGGAGATAAGCTGAGCAATCGTTGACCTGCATACATTTTTAATCCACAGAGGGTGTCAGTGTACCTACTATGGGACAAGAATATGATCACCAGCTATTTTGCGATGCCGGCTAAATGTTGCTTAAACATCATCAACTGTTATCATCATGCTTGAAATAAGTAATTAACAAACAATAGGAAGATGTACAATATCTCCTAAACACTTTAAAATAGCCAAATATCTTGCTGACTCTATCCAAAAAGCTCTACCATTATCCCATCTTTATAGATGTTCTACCCTGGAGATTCTATTTGCTAGAGCTTTCGATGCTGGGAGCTTATATTTTGATAAACTCTTTGATCTTTTCTGTTTTTAAGATAACATATAATCAGAAGGCTTAATGATGTTGAATCTCTTTGAATCAGTAATCCTACTTCCAGGAAGTTATTCCAAAGAAACAAATCAGACCTGTGCAGAGATTTCTGTAAAGTGATGTTCAGAATAGTGTTCTTTCTAAGAACATAATATGCCACAACCTAAATATTCAGCATTAAGAAATGTTACATAATAGAATTTTACAAAGAAAACCAAATGACAAAAACATAGTCACGATATTATATTAAATGAAAAAGGAATTCACTACAGCATGTACAGTATGGTCTCAATTTTATTTTTTAACTATAAGTGCATAGAAAAATACTGAAAGTAAACATACCAAAATGTTTCAGTGATAGAAATATGGGTGTGGATTTTTTTTCTCTTCACATGTCTCTGTATTTTCCTAAATTTCTATAAAGAATAAATATTGGCCGGGCATGGTGGCTCATGCCTGTAATCCCAGCACTTTGGAGGCTGAGGTGGGCAGATCACTTGAGGTCAGGAGTTTGAGACCAGCCTGGCCAACATGGCAAAACCCCATCTCTACTAAAAATACAAAAACCAGCCAGGCGTGATAGCACATGCCTATAATCTCAGCTACTTGGGAGGCTGAGGCAGGAGAATCGCTTGAACCCACGAGGCAGAGGTTGCAGTGAGCTGAGATTGCACCACTGTACTCCAGCCTGGGCCACAGAGTGAGACTCTATGTCCAAAAACAAAAGAATATTACCTTTATAATAATAACATATATGTAACAGTATATATACATACTCACACTTTTACCTTTTTTCAAGAAATCCTATTCCACAGTCTCTATTCTAAGGAAACAGTATAAAGTATGCACAAAGATTTATAAAAAAACTGTATGTAACTTTTTATATACATATTTACATATTTATAAGAGAAAATATACGTAAGCTAAAAATTTCAACAATGACAAATTATGTTTTAACTTTATGATATAATATTATACAGTTACTAAAAATGATAGCTTGGAATATTTTTAAGATAAATTATCATGATATAGTACTGATGACTTAGATGCTGTTAAGTAAAACAGCAAAATACAACAATGTGTGATCTTGGCTACATAAAAACATAAGTGCACTGGAAAAGAAGGCAAAGATGCTAAATTGTTAACTGTTGTGATTTATGCATGGTGAAATTGTGGTGACTGTAAAACAAAAAAGTTTAAGAAACAAAATAGACCGGGCGCAGTGGCTCCTGCCTATAATCCTGGCACTTTGGGAGGCTGAGTGGGGAGGATCACTTGAGGTTTGGAATTTGAGACCGGCCTGGCCAACGTGGTGACACCCCATCTCTACTCATAAAAATACAAAAATTAGCCTGGCATGGTGGCACGCACTTGTAGTCCCAGCTACTCGAGAGGCTGAGGTAGGAGAATCCCTTGAACCTGGGAGGCAGAGGTTGCAGAGAGCTGAGATCGCACCATTGCACTTCAGCCTGGGCAACAAGAGCAAAATACCATCTCAAAAAAAAAAAAAAAGAAAGAAAGAAAACAAAAATAAAAATTCCATAATGCGCATATGTTTCTTTTAAAATCGGAAAAGCATAAAAATAATAAAATACATATTTTATCAATAAAAATATGAAATTGCCAACAAAGAGGGAAAGGGAAGGAAAAATTTCCTATAATTAAAACACTAATCTAAAACAACCACTTATTAACCCCCATCTGCCCTTACAGTTGTGTGTGTGAATGTGTGTTAGTGGATGTGTGCTGGCACCACTGCCTATGTCCACGGGGATAAGTGGCTGACCTTAAGGCCAACTACTAAATTAGGGCTTGTATGCAGGGCTACATCTAGTGAAAATGTTTAGGAATTTGGGAAAGCCAAGGATACCTCTTAAATCCAGTTTGAACAAGTGCTTTAAGCTCTCCTAAGAAAAGGTGGAAGATGAGTTCAAGGTATATTTTAAATTCTGTTTGGGAACCACCAAATCAAGTTAGGAGAAAGTCAGGCTTAGACACCAACTGTATCTGTACTAAAATTTATGAGTGCCCTCTTTGCTTAGACCAATTCCATTTTATGTGAGAAATCCAGAACTTTCCTTCCCATTGGTTCAAATAAAATTCCTGGCTGAGAGGCAAGGAGTGGATGAGTTTCAGCTAAATGCTTGGGGTCTCTTCTACACAGTTTACCTAAAATAAGCTACTGCCAGTGCGAGGCAATTAAGTCCACCAGAGATGGGGCTTGAGGGGGCTCCCCAAGTTTCCTTGAGGTTCAAATGCTAGCTTGACTACAGTTTGGAGAAACTTTGGGCAAATTGAAATTGTTTTTCAAGATGGATCTGTGTAATAAGGGGCCCTCCCTCAGCCCAGGAAGGAAGCAGAGGATTTGATGTGCTGATAACGACGCCTTCCTGAGCTGTGCTTGAGGACAAGGGAAGGGCAGGTGGGGAGGTGAGAGGCAGGCAGAGGCAGCACAGAAGCTACTAGACTGGGAAAGAATGAAGCCCCAGCAAGTCTAAGCCCTGTGTGAATGAGGGCCTGTCTTCATATCCTCTGAGGATTACTTCAGGACTCAGGCCTGCAAGATCATTTCAGGACATTCACTAGACACCCAGGAATAGCTCTTGGCTACAGTCACAACATTCGCCACCCAAACTCATCCCTTTCCCTAACAGTACCATCCTTTCTATCCAACGTGGGAGATCGGGCCTACTTAGAGAAAATGCTGATCCTATAAAAATTGGCTTCATGAGACTGCCAAGATAAAAGGATTCTCAGTGCAGGACGGGGAGAGAGGAAGGACCAATCCATCAATCCGGACTCATTAAGCAACTATTTGTAGGACACTGTGCCCAGCGTCTTAGAAACAAAGAGCAGTCTAAGACACAGCCCCTGGCTCAGCAGAGAGATGAACACATAACCTCTTGGAGAGAGAGGCGTCAGGCCCAACACGGGCCCCTCGAGAGGAGGCCGGGATGTATGGCCCTAGTATGCGATGTGTGGGCTGGGAAAGTGAATAAAGCTTGTTCTCTCCCTGACCAGGCTACAGACTCACTATTGTGACGAGGGGACTTGTGGGGCCCAGGAGGAAATCCCCATGGGAATAATTCCAGCCCTCTGCAGGGTAGTGTAGGAGGGAAGGTGCTTGATCCTCATACAAAGTAGATTTGCTCTGAACAAGGTGAACAATGACTCACATAGAGGCAGAATGTGCAGACACGGGCCCAGTGCCACTCAGAGAAACACATTATTTGTGCTTTTGAGACCCGTGGCCCTAACTGCCTGTTCTACATCCCATTCCTATGATTTTTGTCAAGGAGAGAGGCGGGTGGGGGGGAGTAGGGATAGGAGAAAAGAAAGTTGTTGCAATTCCAGAACATGTGTCCGCGGCTGGATGCCTCCTGCCAAATGTTTTGGAATTTTAGTTCTATGTTTCTCCAGGGACTACTGAGGCCTTTTAAGTCTGACATTGTGAAAGATGTTTCCTGGTGACCATGGGACTTGCGTGCAGCTGCTCAGCAGCGCCTCCCAAACTCTTGAGGACATGTGGGGTACTACAGCTGGGAGTAACCAATGAGACAGGGGTAATGAGGAGGAGGCAGATAGAGTGGATGTGTTATGGCCAGAATGGCCTCGTGAGCTGGTGGGGGACAGAGGTCACGAACCAGAAGCCTTCCTAAGGGCTTAACCCGTCACCTGTTTCCACACACGCATTCCACCCAGGTGGAACTGACAGAGTGAAGCCAGGCTCAGGAGGTCTCCATCAAGAGAGGCTCAGCAGAGATGTGAGCAAAGAGAAGGTGTTTCCGAGCTACCGCCTAACTTTGGTGATGAAACAAACTCAGCCTGTTCTTTGAGAGATGAGTTGCTGCTTCTGACAAAGAGTGGGAAGGGCCAACATGGAGAGACCCCGTCTCTACTAAAAATACAAAAAAATTAGCTGGGCGTGGTGGCACACTCCTGTAGTCCCAGCTACTCGGGAGGCTGAGGCAGGAGAATCGCTTGAATCCGGGAAGTGGAGGTTGCAGTGAGCAGAGATCGCGCCACTGCACTCCAGCCTGGGCGACGCAGCGAGACTCCATCTCAAAAAAAAAAAAAAAAGAGTGGGGAGGAGTGAGAGAAAGAAGGTGGCTATTTCTGGACCTGAGAGATACAGGGGCAAGAGATCTTGTGCCGGGAAAGGCTGGTCGTCCACCCCCAATGGTCCTTCAGACCACCCCTCGATGCAGGGCCATAGCTGAGGCTCTCCAACTGCATGAGGCAAATACTAAGGCTGAGGCAAGAGAAGTCAGCCCCCTAGCTTGCTCTTCCCTACCACAGAAAGCACTAGGACATCACTCCCTCCCACCTGGGGAATGAAGGGGAAGATGCAGGAAGCTCTCAGCTCTGTTTATCAAAGGGAATGTGTGGCGCACACGAGCACTGTGGTGTGTGAAGAAGTCGCTCCTCCTTGCTTCCTCCCTCCCAGAGCATCCTCCCTCGCTTCCCTGAGGAGGGGAGCCCGATGCTTGCCTGACTGACAGATGGATGTCAAATGGTGGGGACGTGACCAAGAATACAAGCAGAAAGAATACAAAGGGCAGCCAGGAAGGGACGTGTGCTGATTAGAGAAATTTAAAGAGCCTGAGGAAGGACGATGTGTTCAGACCTTGGTCCAGGTGCTTTAGAAGGAAGTTTTAAATGAAAACCAAGGAGCCACATCTGTATCTAGACCTTAGCTGGGGTGATGAAACTGTAGAAGCCTCGGCTGCTGTGCTGAGGAAGTTAGAGTAGCAAGGCCAGGGTCCCAGTGCCCTTGGGTGGAGGCAGTGTCGGTGCCCACAGGCAAACTCCCAAGACCCTTCCCCAGACAGAGCCTAGGCCAACTCGAGGCCAACTCGGACACAGCATCGAAGGAGACCCAGTCGCAGAGGCATTCCCTAACACCATATTTTTAGAGTCCCTGGAGCCAAAGAAGCAGCCGCTGACTTGCTTCCTTGAATTAGGGTAAGGAAGAAGGCACTGGGCAGCAGAAATTCCTGTTCCACAGGCTGGATGGAGGTGGGGAGGGAGCTGCTGCCATCAGGGACATCAACATCCTGCTGGAGGCCCTCCCACTCAGCTGGCGAGCTGGCCGCCACCCGCAGCCTGCCTGCCCAAAATGTGCTCAGACTTTCTAGTAACCATTTACTCACCCACCCCACAGGGTGTCACAATTCATGTTAAGTGAATGTGCACACGTGGATTTCCCTTACTGAACTGCCTTTCCAAATGAATGTTACTACAAAACAAGGCACTGGCTCACAACACAGCCCTAACTGCCCCAGGACTGTAGCTAGGGCTTCCTTGAATCTTTCAGGGGATTAAAAGGGAAACCTTGGTAGGCATGAGCCTGAGCAGGCCCTTTCCAGAAGCTAAGGCAGAAGAGAAGGTGACCAGCTTTAGAATGAGACTCAACTTCATGGAAACAACCACTGCCCACTTATAGCACTTAGGCACCTTAGGTGGGGGCAGGGTACAAAGATGAAGATAAGTCCTCCCTTGCCTTCAAGGACCTGGGCAAACAGAAGGTAGAACAGGACCCGTATCCTTGAAGCAGAGCGGCATCATTGGTAAGTACAAAATGCCGCAGGCGTTAAAACAAAGGTCACATCTGGTACAGAGAAATCAGGGAAGCTTCATTCTCGGTAGATCTGCAAGGCGGTGAAGTGACTGACAAAGTCCAATATGCCATTTATTTGATGACTTTGTTTCAAGGTCAAATCACAAGCCTGAGATCCTCTTTCATCTGCCAAGTCTGGATTGATGTCTCCTTCCCACTCTCAGTTCCTTAGAAAAGCAGGTCTCAGTAAAAGCCACGTACTATTATTATCCTTAGGAGGAATGCCAAGAACAGAGCTCGGAGATCCCCTGCCCCCAGGCCTGAGCCGAGCCCAAGCATGCAAAGGGAAGGGGCTCCAGCCAAGTGCCAGTCCCCGCCAATCCCCAGAGCTCTGGTGGCAATGTGTCTAATTGGATGGCACTAGCTTTGAGTGGGCCTGGAGAATATCTGTCACACTGCAATTGTCAGACCAGCTCACTGCACAGCCCTGCCCCTGGCATAAACAGGGGCAAGCCCAGGGGTATCTGAAGGTGCAAGAACATTACCTCAGAGATGGAGCTGCCCTCTCAAAGTCCTAATTTTCTTTCAGAGCCCAGCCCCAGTCTGCCCTCCCTCCGATTCTGTCGGTTGGATTTCATTGTTGCTGTCGATGCCTGGACTCACTGTAGCTTCTGTATGTCCCCCACCTGGACTGACTGCACCACCTGTGTTCCAGATGTTTATGTAGATGCTGGGTTCTTACAAGGGCCCTGGACCCTGGGCACAGAGGCCAGCACGGCAGGTTGCACAGGGAAAGTGCCCCTAAATGTTGCTTGGTTAAATACTACAATCTCCCTTTCCTCTTCACCAGGCAACTAAGAGACCTTTCTGAAATCAGAAAAGCTGTGAAAAATTGTGACCAGAGTGCTCTGAAGTTCCAAGTAAGATATTTTGGAACTGGGGAGTGGTCCCCACCAAGGTAGCAGAAACAGATTTCCTGGGAGGGGGCTCTGAGAACTGGGCCCTCAGTCCAGCACCACAAGGGAAGATGTGCATAAACTGCGGATCCTTTGCTCAGGCAGTGCTGAGATGTGTCAGGCACCCAGAGGTGATTTTATTTTCCTCCTGCCCTTGCAGCCCCAGTTTGGCCTTCCTCCCCCAGCTCCTTCCTCCCTCACCACCTGCCCTGAGTCTTAGGTCCAGCAGAATGGCCTGAAGGACTCGAAGCATTGAGAAAACTGCCCTATAGGGCCTGGCCCTTTATCCTGGGATGTGTTTAAAAGGAAAATATGAAAAGCACACACAAGACGAAGAGATGACTGCATTTGGAAAGGTTCTGTGATGGAAATCTAAAACCCAGAACCGAAAGAGAAACTCACCTGTAACCACAAAGAGATTCATTCTGACTCAGGGGCTTGGAAACTGCTACCCCAAACCCCCTGGCTGGTGGGCCAGGAAACTTCTACCCCTCCCACCAGGTTGGGGGGCCCTCAATTGTCTTCCTCAGACCCACTCTGGGGGAGGAGGGTAGAAAAGTCAAACGTAGGAAAGAGAGTTCCCCCTTGCTCCACACACCCCCTTCAGGCTAATGGCTACTTATTTCAAGACAGGTCTGCCAATTTCAAGACAACACAAAGGGGCCTCCTTAGCCTCCCAAGCGTGTCTGAAGTTAAGTGACCCTGCCTGAGCTTTCAGCTTGGTTCTATCTGATTACTTTCCCTCCATGGCACCCACCCTGGCTCCCTGGCTTTCTATTTGTGTTTTTTTTATTTACAAAATAAATGTCGCTGGAACAGTTCTAAGGAATGACCAGCCAGAGTCAACCTAGACCCTAGCGGAACCAAGCCATGGTGTGGACACACAATACATCAGGAGAACAAGGCTCTGGGGTTAGACAGACCCAAGTCACTGACTCAGGCTGAGCCATTTCCTCATCTGTGAACAGGGTGAGGATCTCCACCTGGGAGCTGTGGTAAGGGGTGAGCAAGGCAGCGTCTGTAGAGTGCTTGGCGCGCAGTGGGCATACCTTCATGTCTGTAGCACGGACCCATGGACCCATCACACTCCCTTTTGACTTTCCTGGGCTGGCCATCCTACACAACTTCCCTAGCCCCAAGCTCTTCCTTAAGAACAGACTCCTCCCTCCCCCCAGTTAAACAACATAGGAACTCTCCTTCAAAACCCCAAACCAGCTCGCAGCCCAGAGAGAACTGCAGATGCAGGTGCTCCATTGCTCCCACCCCCCACCACCCAGGGGCAGTAGAGAGGCAGCAGGGCAAGCCAGAGAGAGGGCTGGGGTGAGAGTACAGAGGGCTCACTCCGGTCCCTTTCTGTGATCCTTGTGCATTTTGGATCCACCAGACAGGATGATCTCCAAGCAAGAGCCCAGCAATAGCATCCCTGAGCTAGCCTCCCTTTGGGGAAAAATCTCTTCCTCTCTAAGTGGTTTAAATGTTAACTCTGAATCAAAAGGTCAATAATCAACCCAAGGAAGAAAGCAGCATTGGACATGGCTATCCCCACCAGACCACCCTTCTGCAGAAGCCCCCAACAGCAATGCTTCTACTACCCCAGGCATGGCTGGGAAGGAAAGTTCTAGTCTCAGTCGACTATACAAATCACTTCCTCCTTTGCTGTGGTGAATGGGAAAATTCACAGAGCCAGTAATTCATCACAATGGCTAATGCTTGCTGAGCCCTTATCTGTCACAGACACTAGGAATGCTTCTACACATCCACTGTCGTGGTGTATCTTTACTGCAATCTTAGGAGATAAGGACGATTGTTGCCCCATTTTACAGATGAAGAAACTGAGGCTTACTGGCATTAGGGGACTCTGCCACAGTCCCACAGCTCTTACAAGTGGCACTGGGATGCAAAACCAAGTCTGTCCTCACCCCCAGCAAAAACCACTAGGCTCTAGAGAGTCAGAGGGGAGCCAAGACTTACTTACCTGGTAGGAAAGGCCATCCTTGCGGGGGCTGAGGCCGATCTCCTCCATGGGCTGGGTGTTCATCATCACCTCAGTCATCTCGGCCGATCTCAGATAGTCGGGGCTGCCAAGAAACCCAGACCAAAAGTCAACAAACACACGGGCTTTCACATTCCTAACTCTTCATGCATTCACTGCTGTGGGATCAGGGGACTGTCTGGAGACAGGACGAGAGGTGTTCAAAACAGAACTTGCAGCAAAACAAGCTCACACCCTGAGGAAGCGCCTTGCAAGCCCACAGCCCCAGGGCTCAGCCGCAACAGACAAAGCCCATTGTCTGCAGACCTCTCCGGCAAACCTCTTCCCTCCTCTCCTGTACTCTAGTCCCCACTGGCACAGAGGAACCCTGAATGTTTCTTTAAATGACAGAACCAGAGAAACCAAAACAGTAGGTAGCTGAGTCCATCTGTCTATATTAAAACCAATTCAACCACATCTCCCTTCACCTCTCCAACTAAGAATAAAAACAATCCTCACATGAACTTTCCAAAGGGGAACTCTATATATTATTATTACATAATAACAATAACAGGTCAACTGGAGGGAAACAAAGTCCAATCATACAGCTTTCCTAAATTTCTGTCTCTCTGGTGCTCCTTTTGGCAAAATGTTCCACTTAAAGCCCCAAGGGGTCAGCTTTTCTGCAAGTTTCACATCTGCCATCCAACCCCTTTCTCTAGCCCCAGACACAGCAGCTGCATGCTCACAGCTTGAAAAACATCCCCTGGATTAAAAGCCTTAAGGATACCCGACTCTGATTGCAAAGGAAATTTCCAGAGGGGCCAAGCTGGCCCACCAATGGCTGACATGTGAAAGTGCCTTGTACTCTTTAAGCAGGATACAATATTCCGTTATCCTTGCACAAGCTCTGGGCACATACAGGATCCCGTGCACATAATGCTGAACATAAGCACCAAATCCAGGTACCTGCTACACAGCACCCAGTGCTTTCCACCATCGTGCCTGTGCACATGGTTTAAAACAAAAATGTGGGGAAGGCTTTTGAGGGACGATATCTAAGGAAACAGGGGTACCAGATTCCTCTTCAATTGTATGGTTACTACATAGATAAGAAATGACACTGGATTTAGAAACAGAAGCAGTAGGTTCTAGGCTCTGCCCCTCAAGAGCTGTGTGATCTTGAACAAGTCCTGTAACTTCTCTGAGCCACAAGTGTCCTGTTTGTCTGTTACTCTGATGCTAATAGTGCATACCTCACAGTTAGGTTAAGGGCTAATGTCTGCACAAAAGCATTGCAAGCTACAAAGTGCTAATCGATGAAATAATCTTAAGCCTTAATTTCTCATAATACTCCTAATGGGCCCAAACACCCACCTTGGCAAATTTTGAGCAGCCAAAGGCACAAAGCCTCCAACAGCCTTCAAAGCTTCACCTATAATAAGGCACCTAGCTGCTCACACACCACGGGAGAGGCAAGGGAAGGGCACCCACAAGAAGGGTACACAAGCCTCGGGGTGGGGGAACTTGAACTGTTGACAGAGGGAAGTTCAGTCCCCTCTCTAAACACTGCCAGGCTGGGATGGATGGGGGCAGGGAGACTAAGAGAAGATGCGGGGCTTTGGGGCAAGTTTAGGTTCGGGAGCTGGGCCCTGCAAAGTCAGTTTCCTCCCAGGTCCTGGAAAGGCTGCTGGCGACCTCCAAAGAAAGGAGGCAGAACAGCGCGCGCAGGGCGAAGAGTCTGACGTAGGAGCGGCTCTTCCTCGCTCGGGGCTGTGGCGCCGACCCGAAAAGTTGAACGAGAAGCATGAACTTTCCGCTTCCTGGGCCAGGCCGGACCCCGCCGAGGCTTGCGTCGGTTTTGCCTTCGCTCAGCGCCTGCCGGAGACCTGGGGCCGAGCTCCCCACGTCCGCACCTGAGAGCGCGCTCCGGGGCTGCCAGCGCTCGCCCCAGGCCGCTTCTCCTCTAACCCAGCGCAGGAAGGAAGAAACCGCCGGCAAGGAAGTCCCAGCAGTCAGGGGCCTGCCTCTCTCTGCATCCCTCCCGGCTCCGATCCCCAGTCCGGGGCAAACCTCCGACGCCCCGCGCCCAGCCGGGGCTCCTTCCCCTTCGGCACCGCGAAGGCGGCTCCTCCCAGTCCCGGCCCCCACCAATGTGCGTCGGTTTTTAGGGGCGATGGAGAGGGCAGGGGTTGAGAGGCTGCAGCGTGTGCTCTGCTGCTTGTGGCTTTAGTGGGGTTACGTGTGGGGAGAGCGTTTCCCGTCCCCCACCCCCCGGAGCTCTGCAAACCCTGAGGCCGCACCAGTTCAGCCCCGCTGCAGCCGGCCTCGACGTTGAGACTTGCATGCAAACAGAAAGAAAAAGAGGAGGGGCCCGGGAAGAGCAGGAGCCCCCCTGCGCCAAGTGGGGCGCGCGCCTCCTGCAGCTCTCCGCATAGAGGGGTTTCATTGGGGGGGGATTCACACGTGACCCTTGGCTCCCCCGCCAACCAATACAAACCCTCCGGCCGTCACTTAGGTGAGGGCTCCGAGTTCACATCCTTTGTCTGGATGTTCTTAGCACCCCCTCCCCCCACCCCCACCTTTGCAACCTTGACGTTGACTCCTGCACGGGCTCGGGCTGCGGGTTAGCGCTGAGCGTCCGCGCCGCCGGCTGCCCTCGCACCCGGAGCCGGCACGAAGCAGGCGCCCGGGCCTGCAGCCACCGCCGCGAGACGGACGCCCGCCGCAGGCGCAGGGTACTCACCAGTGAATGGGGAAATATATAGACATGAAGTCCTAGGGCAGGCTGACACACGCCCCTATGATTTAAAAACGGTCCCTGCGTCCCGAGTGAGGATGACACGGGCGCAGACAGGCACGGCAGGCGGCCGAGTGCGGGCACCGGGCGCTCGCCGTCCGCCTTCCCAGGACAGCCCCACGGCCAGCGACGTCGGAAAGGCGGACACAACTCCCCGCTCTCCACTGAGCTCTCGGCCCCACAAAGAGCCCGGGAAGCCGTATTTATAGGGGCGGGGGCGGGGCTTGGCCCCGAGAGGCCCCGCCCTCCCTTGCCCACTCCTGGAATAACGTCACCAAAATCATGAATGGCTTCAGCGCTCGCAGCTCCGGCGGGCGGCGGCTCGGGGGCGCGCTCGGCTCTGCTCCCGGGGCCGTGGTTCGCTGCGGCTGTGAGCCCGGCCCCCTCCCGCCGCTCTCCCACGCGCACACGCGCTCACTCGCACCCGCCCGGACTCCGCGCCCGCGCCGCTTCCCGCTCACAGCCCCCTCTGCGCACACCCCGAACTCCAGCGCGGCGGAGGTGGGCGCAAGGAGGGCGCAGGGGCCGCTCCAGACGTGACCGCTCGGCGGCTGCTCTGCGCCGGGGTAGGGCGCCCGCCACTCCTCCACCCCAGCCGCCCGGCGTCAGCGCCCTCCTTCCCACCCACTGGCTGTCCCCAGCCCGCACCTCGGGACCCCTCTGAAGCGTTTGTTCCCCAGACTAGGCCTCTCTCTGGAATCCTCGCCCGCAGCCTTGCGATCAGCGAGGGCAAACAAGAGCATGGTTAAAGAAGAAGCGGTGGGAAGGTGGGAGAGACGCGGAGCCGGGGGACCGAGAGCCCACGGGGCGCGTTGGCTTGCGAAGGGCTGGTCTGCAGCCCTGAGTTCCGTGGAAGGTTTTATTTGTGGGAGCAAGGATGTGGTGTCGTCCTGGGTAGGATTTTTCCATTGGAGACACACACACACACACGCACGGTCGGCAGCGGGGGCAGGGGGTGTGGGCGGGCGGTGTGCACGCCGCCCCCTGCCCCTGACTCCCACGTCTTCTCCGAGGAGTCGCTCATGACAGCAGAAACAAAGAGCTTTAGCCGAACGCCTACCACACTGCCCAGGAATTGCAGCTCCGGGCGTCTGTCCAGGCAGTCAAAGCTGCGCAGCCCCCCAGAGCCACATGATGGGAGTCTCACTCGGGACCCAGCGCTGCCCCTCTGTGGCCTCCGCTTCAATTACGCCTGTAAAATGGCTTTATAACCCTGACCTACCTGTGTATAGGGGATGAGGAAAGGGGGCGCGGGGAGATCAAAAACTATGCAAAATTAAATTGGCTTTGAAGTTAATCAGCTCTTTAAAAGAAAGGCAGTGAGTGTACTGATTCCGTATATATGTGCTTGAAAGTGGAAACGCATAGCTTATCTCAGGCAAAAGGATGACAGAATTAATGGTGAAGGTTCGACAGAGGTAGGACCCTGAAGGAAGCCGTGAGAGTAGACCCTCATAATTTTCATCAGCCCCCGCAAAACCAGCCCAAACAAAAATTATAAGAATTGATGAGAATAATTTATTTAAAAACAACTGGGCTATTTTCAATCACTTTTATGCTTATATGTACAATCTGAGTTAAAATAGTGTGCTTCCTATGAAAACACAGCTTCATGACAAGCCACTGGCTGCCCCCTCCAACCAGAGAAATTCCCCCACCTCCCAAGCTAAACGCATTCTCCTCCTCTGGGGGTAATGCCTGATGGAGGGGCTAAACGGGAGATGCTGCCGGGGTGGGGTTATTGTTGATGTCCTGTACAGAGGGTGGGGAAGCTTCTCAGTGTCACTAGCCAGGTATGACACATTGTCATCTAGGCAGCCACAGGAGACGCCAATGCTTGGAGAGCTAGTTTCCAGGCTGAGACTTCCAGGCACTCAGAGGAAAATGTCTGGGCTAGACCCCAGGTGGGCAGGATGAAGCCTTCTGCCATTTCTTCCCAGTAGCAATCTCTGGTGAGGCTGGGATCAAAGACTGTCATGCCACTTTTACACATAACAGACACACTTTATGTGCTTGTGATTATTGCCATGCGAAGCTTTCAAAACTCAGAAAGCTATTTCCCCCCCTCCCCATTTTCCCAAATATCTGTCAAAATGGCCTCATTTTGGAGAAGAGGGTGGGGAGTAAGGCCTCTACCAACTGTTATCTGGCCTCTGGAAAAATCCTCTACACTGGAGTGCATTGAGGGAATTACCTGAGGCCTACTCTTTGGGAAACTTATTAATGCCCATTTTAGCTAAAGTTCATCTCTGTCAGTAAGTTAAAGTAGAAATAAGCCTGGGGTTGTGATCCCCAGTCTGCATTTTCTGTTTCTCCTCTGGAATCACAGTGACACATCCATTCATTTGAAAATATGGGAGGTGGCCGGGCGCAGTGGCTCATGCCTGGTAATCCCAGCACTTTGGGAGGCCGAGGCAGGTGGATCACCTGAGGTCAGGAGTTAGAGACCAATCTGGCCAACATGGCAAAACCCCGTCTCTACTAAAAATACAAAAATTAGCTGGGCGTGGTGGCGGGTGCCTATAATCCCAGCTACTTGGGAGTCGGAGGCAGGAGAATTGCTTGAACCTGGGAGGCAGAGGTTGCAGTAAGTTGAAATTGTGCACTCCAGCCTGGGCGACAAAAGTGAGACTCTGTCTCAAAAAATAAAATAAAAAATAAAATAAAATATGGGAGGCATGGTGCTAAGCTTTGATGCAACCATAACTAGCATGCCGTTTCTCAATTATGCTAGTCTATATGATGCCTTGCAGGTTTATTTGTTTGTTTGTTTGTTTGTTTTTGAAGCATTTCATTATCTTGGCTTTCAAAAGAATGTGATAAGGTTAACATAGCACAACTTATGATCCTCAGTTCACAGATAAGTAAACTGAGGCCGAAATAAATTAGGAGGCTTGCCAAAGATCACACAGTCAGAAAGTGGTTGACCTGGGTCTGGAACTCAGAGGTTGTAGGCATACTCAGCTTCCCCTTCTGTTAACATAGCTCTGGCTGACTGCCTTTCCTTCATATCTCTAAAGATACTGAGTATTTCCACATGCACACTGACCATTTCTTCCCAATACCCTATGAGATAGGTTTCTGTCCCTACTGCCTTTGAATAAATGAAGAAACAGAAACACAAGCGAATGAAGTTACTTAGAGCCCCAGAACCTTAGAGCTGAATGAGCCCTTCCAAATCACCTTGTCCCAGTCTCCTCGTTTTACAGGTGAGAAGACACCTAAGAGATTAAATGGCATGTCCAAGGTCTCCAGGCTATTAAGTGGTATAGATGGAAACTAATGCAGGTCTTCAGACCACTGGTCAGATGTTCTTTCCACTTTAACACTGCTTCTTGCACTGCGTTTGCCAAGAAGTCAGCAGCAAAGGTCAAACACAACGTCTGGACTCTGTAAACCACCACAGTGCATCACCAACATTTATTGAACATCTACTAGATGCAGATCGGTGAACTAATTACCCAGTCAGAGCCCTCTGCACTCCCTCCCTTCTCCCGTCTTTGTCTTTGGAGACTAAAGAGTTGAACTGCAATTCTGCTTCAATAGAAATCCAGGTGTAATCAGAATTGCCTTGCTTTCTGACATTACATACATCCATTTTGCCAGCACCTTCTCTTGCCTACCTAAAATACAAATTAAAAAAAAAATAAAGGTAATGAACTTAACATCTTATTAGGGTTATCTCAGCTGCAAGGATGCTGTGTATGCAGGACAGGTAGCGAGTTCATTCAGCTAGCTAAAAAAAAAAGTCTCCACATAAATTCATTTAGCAGCCAGGTGCGGTGGCTCATACCTGTAATCCCAGCACTTCAGGGGGCTGAGGCAGAAGGATTGCTTGAGCTCAGGAGTTTGAGACCAGCCTGGGCAACATGGTGAAACACTGTCTCTACAAAAACTAAAAAATTAGCCGGGCATGGCAGTGCACAGTTGTAGTCCCAGCTTCTCAGGAGGCTGAGGTGGGAGGATCGCTTGAGCCCCGGGAGGCGGAGGTTGTAGTGAGCCATGATCACATCACTGCACTCCAGCCTGGGCAACAGAGCAAGACCCTGTCTCAAAGAAAAAGATCATTAAGCAACACATTCCCGCTTCTTATCTCCCTCTGGCTTGCAAAAAGACAGTATTGCATTTATTTTGCCTAATGATGGCGAAGCTGGTATTTTGGTTACTAATAAGGGACTTTACAAAATAGCTATTTGACCTTGGGGAGGAAAATAGGAGAAGGGAAGGGGCAACACTTGCTGAGGTACCCTGGTATTTCTTACTACACTTATGCCTGACAACAATCTTAGACAGAGGCAGTATTGCCCCCACTTCATAGACGAAGAAACAGAAGCTCTGAGAAGTTAACTACCTTGGCCATGGCCACATGGCTCTCAAATGGCTGAACCAAAATGTGACTCTGGGCAGGGTGTGGTGGCTCATGCCTATAATCCCAGCAGTTTGGGAGGCCTAGGTGGGCAGATCACTTGAGGTCAGGAGTTCAAGACCAGCCTGGCCAACATGGTAAAACGCCACCTCTACTAAAAATACAGAAATTAGCCGGGTGTTGTGGTGGGCGCCTGTAACCCCAACTACTTGGGAGGCTGAGAGGCAGGAGAATCGCTTGAACCCAGGAGGTTGCAGTGAGCCGAGATCATGCCACTATATTCCAGCCTGGGGGACAGAGTGAGATTCCATCTAAAAAAAAAAAAAAAAAAAAAAAAACCCAAAATGTGACTCTGAGGCTTGCTGTTTCCAGAGCTGATGATTTCCTCGCCATACCACACTTACCATGCCTCTGTGGTTTTGTTTGTTTTCACAGCTACATTGTGAACCGAATACAAAACCGCTAGTTCCAATAGCAAAGACCAGGACCACTGGGATCCATCCAGGATGGCAGGGCTGGCAGGATAAACAGCTTTCTCACCCTGGGAATCTGGGAGCTTCTTAAAGATATCAGTCAAAGGCTTGGGGTTAAAAAAAAAAAAAAGTGAGTAGGAGAAGGGAAGTTTCTAGCCAATTTTTTGGTGAAACTCATTTGCGTACATAAGAAATCTAAAAGGCAAGAATGTGTGTGGGTTGAAGTGAGAATGAAATGAGATAATGTTATGAAAACACTTGGTAAATTGGAAAGCACTGAGCAGACGTAGGGCTTGTTTTTAAGGTATTTGAGAAAAAGAGGGGGTTTAGCCGAGCTGATTTCATCTGCTTCAGCTTTTTTACTCATTGCCATCACAAACTGCCCCATTTTCCTCCTGGAGTCCCTCGACTAACATGTCTAGCTTTGAGGGAGCAGACGTTAGAGGCAAGTAGTGGCTCTCTGCCTGGTGGCCACTCTTGTGGTCACAGAGTCCAAGCATCTTCTCTCACCGCCATGAGTTCTTCTGTCTTTGGTGCCTCCCAGGAAGTGCCCAGCTGGGTACTGGCCACGCAGAGAATGAATGAGGCCCCAGAGTGTGAACCTCCTATCTTGGTCATCAGTGAATTAGCAGTCAACAACACAAAGCAACCCGAACCCACCAGACAAAATCCTCCAGCCTTTGACTCACTTTGCTGTAAGTCCTCAGGCAAGTGGGTTGACCTCTCTGGGTCTCAGACATGGAAAGCAATAAAAGCAGGCAATGGAAGTCTCTCTTTTAGGCGTCAGGGTCTAGTAAGGCTGAGATAAGTTGCTTCTATAAAGGGTCAAAAGAAAAGTGCTTTATGTCCTTACCATACCATCGGGGCTCTGCAGCCCACCCTAAAGCCAGTGGCCCCTCTTCTCGTGTGGCAGCGCAGGAGGCGCCTTCATCTTTCAGTCCAGAATCCTCTCATTGCCCCCAAAAGAAGCCTGAGATCTGGCAGCTCATAAACTCTTGCCTTCCCACATATCAAAGAACTTCAGCCCTGGCTTTTTCTTTATTTCTATCAAGGGGCCTTTGAACCAAAGGGATTTTTCTGACAAAGAAAACTGTACGAAATCTTTAGGGTCCAGGCCCTAAAAGAAAACACTCCAACTGGAATCAGTTCAAGGCTCTCATGTCCAATTAAGGAAATACTCACATTCCTGTCCTAGCCCTGGCTGTATCTTGCTTTCTGTCTTTCCACATCCGCACAGGAATGCGCTTCAACAGCCAGAAAAGAGAGGTTACTATCACCAGGATGCAGATCGTATAGCAGAGTCCTCCTTGGGGTAGCCTGATACCTTCCCTGAATTAGACAAACAGCACAGACCACAGCCCAGCACAAACTCCCTTCATACCACTCTGTCCACGCCTCCCGCTATTTTACCCACACCTCTGGACCAGAGAAACTCCATCATACCTGGGGCGGCAGGGGAGGGAGGAGGATTTATGAAAAAAGAGGGAAACACAACAGTTTCTTGTGAAGAAAATCACTTTCAGTTTTCTTTTCAAGTACACAGGATGTCTGCTAGCTTCCTCCAGGGGCAGCTGTGTTGTTGCTCTTCCTTGGAGGAGCGAGCTGTGTGTTATGCACCACACAGCAGCTCGTCCTGAACACTCTGCCAGCTCCCTAACTGTAACCCGAGCTAGCACTTGCTGGCTGGAGCCCCTGGTGTACTTCACACCCACATGGCTCCCAGCCTCAGGATCAGATAGCTGGGTCCATGTTACACCCTCCTGCCCTCTCAACAACAATTCTAACAGGCATTAGCACCCACTGTGTGCCAGACAGGTGCTGGCATTTCCAAGGAATCGGTTCAGGAGACGTTTAGTTTTCTCCTGTCTCCATAACTCCCTGTAACCATCCCAGATAACCACAGTCTGTGTGATGGTAGTATGCCTGCAAGGTCACTGCAGCTGTAAGACAAATTCCCTAAACTGCACTAATGATCCCCTCAAAGAATCACAAAACTAAGGCCGGGAGCAGTGGCTCATGCCTGTAATCCCAGCACTTTGGGAGGCAGAGGTGGGCAGATCACCTGAGGTCAGGAGTTCGAGATCAGCCTGGCCAACATGGTGAAACCCCATCTCTACTAAAAATACAAAACTTAGCCGGGCGTGGTGTTGGGTGCCTGTAATCCCAGCTACTCTGGGAGGCTGAGGCAGGGAGAATCGTTTGAACCCGGGAGGCAGAGGTTGCCGTGAGCTGAGGTCACACCATTGCACTCCAGCCTGGGCAACGGAGCAAAACTCTGTCTCAAAAAAAAAAAATAAATAAATAACAAAACTAAGTAGAACTGTCACACATGCTAGCAAGTGCATTTTGCAGGTAAGTCTTCTAGCCTCTGCCCTTCCTTTGCAAATTGCTACCCCTGAGTTTCTTTTTTAAAGAAATGAGAGTCTGCCTCTGGTGTTGGCAAGGTGTTGGGCACTGGGGTGCCTGGGAACCTAGATGCCACTCCCTCTAATATCATACAATAACTGCTGCAGTAGACTCATGTGAGCACGGGAGGGGATATGATTAGTTCAGTCCTGGGCAAAGGTACTGGGAGAGGGGTGCTGACTGGCAGAAGAGAAGCTCTCAAGGGCAAGGAGTGAGTCTGTTTTGTGTATTACTGTGTCACCACCACCAGAAGAGTGCCTGGAATCTAGCAGGCACTCAGGGAATATCTGTGGAAAGAATGGAAGCAGGAATAGCTAAAGGGAAGGGATGGCAACTGAGCTGGCCTCAGAGGATGGGGAGAAGCTAGAGAAGGGAGATCCTGCCAGCAGAACAACATCAGCAAAGGTGTAGGGGTCAGGATGGGCCAGGTGTGTCCCAGGAACTAGGGGTGGGCAGCAGCAGTATCTATTCTAGACCTTGGGAGAGGCACTCCCGTGACTCCAAGTCTATATGCTGAAGGGAATAACTATTTGTGAGTAAAAGGCCTCATGCTCTGCGGAAGGGACTGTGCACACAATTTCTAGCAGAAAGAAAAGTCTGTTACTTCCATTAGCCAAATCAATCCAGGTTCCTTCACCTCTATGTTATTCGAGCTAATATCAGAGTTTCTTTTCCAGCCAGGTGGGGCCTCAGCAGAAGTGTTAAGTAGGTAAAATTTCATGTATGTGAAATTTGTCTTTTGAGACTTCCCCTTTCTAACCCCCCTTGTTTCACACTTCTCTTCAATGCGCCCCAGGCACCCACTGAACTCAGGAAGCCCCATACTACTTTCGTAACAGCCTCCCAAGCTCCAAAACCACTCTTTGCTTTTCCACTGAAACTTCCATCCTGCAGCTCTCTAAGCCAAGGCAGCTGCCAGGCAAGGGAACTTGATCTGACAAATGAATTCACACTATTGTGAGAATGACATGCAGGCAGCACCTCAAAGGCCTCAGTTTCACGGTGGCACTGCAGACAGGGTGAGTGGGTGACAGGAAAGTCTCTGGTCCTGGAGGCAAATTGATGGTTGATGGTAGAAGCCCGAGGGGAAGCCATGTCATGATGAGAGAGAGAAAGGGGGAACCACCTGGAAGGGCTGGGGTGGGTGCATCCAGTGGGCACACTGTGAGGTGACTTTCCTTGTCCGTCACAGTCCTTCTGGAGGGATCTGGTTGGAATTCTTATCCCTAGATCTAATGTGATCATAGCACTTGAGCTGTTTAACTTGGAAAAGGGAAAAAGATCTGGGCATACCATTTCTTTCTTCCCTTCCTTCCTTCCTTCCTTCCTTCCTTCCTTCCTTCCTTCCTTCCTTCCTTCCTTCCAAGGGACAGAGCTTTAGACTAAGGGGACCCCGGGCACTCAGCGCCCCTGCCCAGGGGTGTAAGTCCTGTGTGAGTCTGAGCAAAAGCCAGGACAAGTAATGACAGCAGAAAGACCTTTCCACATGCTTGGTGAGGCCTCAGGGGTAGCTTACATGCAGGGTTTCAGAGCCCAGTGAGCAGCCAGTGTGGCACGTTTTGGCCTCAGGCAGAGCCAGTGGCCCTACTGCCCCCAGCTACTGAAGATGGCGGGGCAACTGGCCACCACACCTCCCACCCTCACCAAGGGCCCTGGGTGGGTGAATTCAGAGGCACAGCCAGGTAGGAACCTTGCTTTGCACTCTCCTGAGTGAGTGCCTGGCTTTCTTGTTCATTCTCATCCAGGCCTCCTCTTAGAAAGGAACACCAGAAAGACAGAAGGTGATGCACCTGAAGCTGTTTTCTGATCTTCTTCTTTAATGTCCATGATATTATTACTGAAAAAACTAGAATGTTCTGTGTGTTTGAGTCTTCCCATGAGTAGGGGGGACCTTCCCCACTCCTAGCCACCTGATTATTTTATCTGGGATGGTTGCAGGTTGTACCAATAAAAGCGCTGACCCACTTGGCTTCCACTTCCACCCTAGAGAGGGCCCCTTCATACACACTCACCAGCGTTAGTCTCATTTTATTACCTTCACCTCCAGGACCCTAAGCCTCCACGATGCTTAGTAATTTCTCCATTTAAAAAGAAGAAAGTAAATGGATTACACACCAGATACGATGCTGCAGGCATTCTTAATAAGAGAACCACAAGTTCCTTTCACTTATTGGGGCTCAGTTTGCTTCTCTGTAAAATGGGCCTGATATTTCCTGCCCTCCGCTTATGGTGCAGTAAGTGTTGTGCAACCGTGACAAGCACTCAGCTTCCTTGACACAAAAGTGCAGTAGTAAATGATCCTCTATTGGACCTACTTGAAGAACAGTAAAAAGGAGGGATAGGGAAACCCAAATTGATGATTTCATTTTGTTGCTGGTTAACAGGAAAACATAGCAAAGGCAGCAAAGCCCTTTCTTGCTTACTGAAAAAGAGAGGCCAAGCCTGTTATCTTAGCAGAGAATGATGCCAAATAGAATGGTTGATATTCCATCCCTCCCTCTTTCCAGCACATTCTGGAGTATTTGTGTGGGGTCTTACCTTGCTGACACCTTGGCTACACGCACACAGCTGTGGCATTTGTGTGGCCTAATGGGGAGGTTATACTGGTCCTCTTTGGACTCGAGTGTATGGTGCCCCACCTTCGCAGCCTGCCTTCTGTACATAGGGAAGCGAGCATTTCCTTCAGCATTTTACAGCTATTTGTTCAACAGGAACATTAAGGAACACCTGGGTATCAAGTGCCAGCAAGTCGCCCAGCTCTTCTTTTGTTCTTGAGACCTCCACATGTCCACATGAGCACATTCACTTACATGCCAGGGGCGCCTCCTCAGTTGAACAAGTGCTCTGTTTTCTGGGTCTACGCTAGGGAAATAACACTGACCTCAATCCAAAGAGAAGCAGAAACTTCTCATCCAATTCACATTGTTTTCCCACCTTTTGTTTGTGTTTGGGTATTTCTAACAACCAGCAACGAACACCTCCCAATGACTTCGGGGAAACACGTGTGACTCCAATATGTCATTCCTTCCTTCCACAGAGCAGTGACCCATATGGTGGGGAGCGCCAGCGGGAATCACAGTGACAGGACCCGCACCAGGGGTGAGCATCTTATAGTAAGGAGGGAGGGGTCCTCATGGGGTTGCTGCAGTAGCCCATGAGGGAGGTGGTGTATGCAAAGATAGAGCTTCAAAACTTAGTAACTGTTCGGATGTAGGAGCAGAAGGGAAAGGAACTTGGGAGAGGCTTGGAGATCTTGAGCTTGGGCGGCTGGAAAACTGGCATCATCCGCTGGAAAAACAAAGTCAAGAAGGGTCTGTTTGGGGAGAAGAGGGTCATGTCCCTTTTCCATGTGATGAACGGCCACTGAGTAAAAGCTGTGGCCAGCAGTGCTGTCAGACCATCCATGCTGGTTGTTTCTCTAGCTCTTGGGTCCACGGTGTCTCAGGTGTTTGTTCCAAAGGTCATAGGCCAGGCAAGTCTTTGTGCTTGGGTGCTTGGCCTCTGTTGCAGATTAGGTTCTTCAGAAGCAGATGCCAAGACAGGTTTTGGGACCACCACCGGTGCAAAGAAGAAGGAAGAAGCGGGCTTGGGTAGAAAAAAAAGGTGTAAGTTCTGTGTGAGTCTGAGCAAAAGCCAGGACAAGCAATGACAGCAGAAAGACCCTTCCACATGCTTGGAAGTCTAACTGAAATGCAAACTCAACAAATCTTGGCCAATTCTGGGAGGAGCTTTGGAGTTAATATTACCTGTCAGAGTGATCTGCACAGGGACAAAGTGCCTGGGCCTTTATTCCCTGCTGCACTCAATCCACAGCATGGGTTATCCTGGGAGGGCATGATCTTGGGGGAGGCAGCTCTCTGCAGCCACGGCAGACTTTGAAGGAACAAACAGCTGGAGGCAGACTGCTGGTTCCATACCTGCAGCTGGGCAGCAGGCTCTCCATAGAAGGGGCATCTGGGTGGCACATTTCATGTCTTCCACAGACCCCAACGCTTCCAGCCCTGCTTCATTGCATCTCTTCAGCTTGCCATGCACTGAAGAGCTCTGCAGCTAGGAGAATCCTCGGGAAAAGGACAGATCAGATGCTAGCTCATGTGCTCCACTTCGCAGGTAACAGAACTAAGGCCCACAGAGGGGAGTTGGCTTTCCCAAGTTCCCACAGTCAGTGACTGGTGAACCCAGGACCAGCACTTAGTCCCTCTTTCTCCTCGGCCTCTGCTTGACAGGAGACTACTCTGTGGCCAGAGGTCGCGATGGGAAGACCACGGCCCTGGCCTGTGCATGGGCTATGTGCTGTGCCTCTGTCTTCAATGACTGCAGCTTTGCTGGAAACCCTAGGGACTCCCCTCCCAAAGCAAAGAGCAAAGCTGGCACAAGACCTGGGGAGAGGCCCGAATTCAGATTTCCAGAGAAGCAGGGCCCCTCAGATGCCCAAAGCAGTTTCTTTCCTCTGATTTTTGTCCTAGGAGTAAGCCAGCTCAGCAGAGGTCATTCTGGAGTCTCCCATAATCGTTCTCGCTGGACCAGGCATTGGCATGGCCAGTAGCCTGCACTGGGATGTCATAGGAACCATCCCAGGAAACTCCATCCCAGGAACTCCCTATGGTGTACGGTAGGGCTGTTGTTGGGGATGCTCTTGGTGGCCTTCCACTGTGTCTTCCAATTCTTTCTCATGAGGCCCCATGGGGAGCCTCAGCATTGGGAATAGATGTGCTTCTCTGCAGCAGCTGTCTGGTTTTTCTTATCATGGGTGCAGTGCTATACGTGCATTTCTTAAACTTTTGCTCTGTGGTTTGGGAAGTCAGAGCTTGATTTGAAAGTGTACAGGACCTTACAGCAATAAGGTAGCAGCCATACTGGGCTTTGTCCTCTGTTATCTATTATTTTTCCTTTCCCTCTATATTCTATTTTTTAAACTTTTTGTTCTATTTTATGTGGTTTTTGTAAACTCGAATACTTTCTGTAAAGATGTAAAATGTAAAGAACAAAATTACATCTGTCTTCTTTGGAGGCCTTCAGTTTGTCTTGGGACATGGCGCTGTATTTTCTTCTGTGCAACAACTTCCCAGGGATGGAGTTGCTGTGGACTTCCAGGAGGGCCCAAATCTGGCCTCCCCACGCTGCAGTACAAATCATGGCTGCATCTTGGCACCACTAGGAATGAGGTTGCAACGTTAATGGGGCCCTGAAGCAGCCTGACTTGTTGAGTGGTCACCAAAATTCAGGTCTTCCAAGTCTTCAGACTCTCCAAGGGAGAGTCTCACATTGTCCTCACTTTTTCCTGATTATAATGAGTGGCCAGGGACAGCCAGTCAGACCACCTCACTCCTTGTGATCCAGACATGACTCAAGTTTCTACCTGAAAGCTGCCTGGGTTTTGCAAGGACACACCACAGTTCTTCAAGGTATTTAAATACCTCCAGGTGGGTCAGTCTGGTTATATATGCCTTCACTTTGATGTTTCCATGAGCTGGGGCTTTTTTGTTTTTGTTGTTCTCGTGGAGTCCTGAATGGCCCTTAGGAGGCATTCTTTCCAAGCTGTCACATCAAAGCAACTCCTCCTGGTATTAAGAACTTTCTCCAACTGCATGTCCTAGGGGCGAACACATGAGCACCAGAGGGATCTGAAAACCAGTCTCGTCCACCTTTTGGAGCTACTCTCTCTTTTGAAGAGAGGACCTCCTAGGCCAAACGTAGATAACCAGGATTTCTGAATTCCTGAGCTTGGCCCTGACAATGTACGGACGAAATTACTCATTTCCAGGTGCCAAGAGGGCCGATCACCACAAGCAGACAACGCCCGTCTCTACCACAGGCGTTTATTATCTTTTGTCTTTGGGTTATTTCAGATCACTGTGAAAGGAGGGAAGGTAGCAATGAAATCTTTTGGAAATTACACATATAATGCATGAATTAACCTCGCTTAGCTTCAATTTCCTTGCCAGCCAAGGAGGGGGCGGGGATAATAACACCCACCTTGCAGAGTTGGTGTGAAGAGTTACAAGAGATGATAGCAAACATCTGGTACAGCACCTGCAGCCTGCATCAGTGCTCCTTAATCAGTAACTATTTTGACTGTGTAAAATGCATACAGTCATCTGAGCATTAAGACTTTGCAAATTCAGAGAGTGGTCCACAGACCAGCACCCTCGGCATCACCAGCCGCTTGTTAGAAAGGCAATTTTCTCAGCCATCCCAACCTGCCGAATCAGAACCTGCATTTTAATGGCATTCCCCAGGTGACCTAGTAATGCATTACAGTTTGAGGACCCTTGATTTAAGGGACAGGAATTTTACCTTTGAACTTGGCGGTGATGGCATTTCCCTTGGCAACAAACAGACAGTTAGTTGAGTCCATCAATCAAGTTAAGGCAATATTTACCTAACACGGCGTGCTCCTGGGCCCGAGGCTCACCTTGCTCACCTGCCCTGCTCACCTGCCTCCCGCAGTCACCTTCTCAGTGGCCAAGACTCCGGGGAGATTGCAGGCTCCTTGTTTACCAGGCAAGCACAGATAAGGTTTCTCACAGCCCCACCTGAGCTCCTGTGCCAAGGTAAACTTGCTGTCCAGAATGGCTCCCTGACTGGAAAATGTGTCAGTCTATTTATTTCTCACTCCCACTGGAAAAAAGGTGGGGTGGGGGAGTGACTGGTCATGATGTCATTCTTTCCACGGAACTTCTCAAAGGCATTGCATTTCTCGGTGACTTCCAGGCGCTGCCTGTGTGTCTGCACAGTACGGAGCACAACTGGCCAAGAACAGAGTTTCTCTTCCTTCTCCCACCATGCTGCCCCTCCTCCACCTCCTGCTGGGGCTTTTATTCCCTGTGGGCCTTGCAGGCAGCCCTAAAAAGGAACCTGGAAGCCAGGAGGTGTGGGAAAGTTTTCTTGACATTTCTCCCAGAGGTGAACTGCAGAGAAGTGGGAAAAAGGGTGAAGTGATCTTTCTAAAAGCCATACAAAGAATCAACGACAGTTGCATTCATCAAAATTCTTGCTTACATTTCTCTGGAGAAAAGCTAAGATTTTCTCATTGGGTTTCTGGCTCTCCCAAATTAATGGGAAATGCTAGCAGACAGCACTGGAGGAAATCTGGGCTCACCCAGAAATCTGGGCTTACTCAATGATTTCTGCCATTCATCCTTTTTACCAGGAGGCTCCTCCAGTTCCACATTGCTTCCATCTCAAGTCAGAGGCACTTTCTGAAAACACAAAAGTTAATAAATTAAGAGAGGGGCCTTGTGCAGGCCAGTACAGAGAATTTTCGTGAACGAAGAAATAGAAAGCCAGTCCAATTTAAAAGTATTACAAATGTTTTTGATAATATTTCAACATGTAGATAAAAGTAGAGATTGATACAGTGAATAGGAGTGGACCCATTTTCCAGCTCTATTCTCCAGGGTAGACTTGTAGTAACAAACAACCCCCAAACCTCAGTGGCTGACAGCACTCATCTCCCTCTCATCCTCCCATCCTCCTAGGGTTGCCTGGGGGTGTCATGCTTGCTCAGGGACTGGGGAGGACAGAAGCTTTGTCTCTGGGCTGCCATGTTGGCCAAAGCTTTTGTGCACTGGCTCAGGAGGCCAGAAACACAAGTCAATTCCAGTCACATTTCACTGGCCAAGGCAAATCTCTAGGCTGCTGCTGATTCAAAGTGGGTGAGGAAATGGAATCCTACTATGGGCCTGGCAGGCAGAGAGCCAGAAATATTTGGTGGGCAGCACTAATGATGGCCACATCAGCTTTAGCAAATATTAACACATTGCCTTATTTGCTTCATGTCTTTTTACTTCAACGAAAGTAAATATCAGCGATACAATTGAGTTCCTCTCTGTACACCTCCCTCATCCCATTTTCTTCCCTCATTTCCCAGAACTAAGCACTGTTTTGAGATCAGTATTAATCATCTTCATGCGTGTTTTTATACCTTTACTATTTTTACTACATTTTTTATGTATCACAAACATTGCAAAGTATTATTATGCAGGCTTTTAAACTTTATATAGTGTATAATCATATCTGTAGTATCATTATCTTCTGCAATGTTCATTTCTCCCTTAGCATTACAATTGTGAGATTTTTATCTATGCTGACACATACTGTGTTGTATTCCATTGTATAACTATAATACAATTTAATTATCTATTCTCTTGTTGATGGACATTTCAGTTGTTTCCAGTACTGCAGTGAACATCTTAATACATGTCTTCTGGACTATATGCCTAGGAGTGGAATTTCTGGACATGATCATCTTCAACTTTATTAGTTGTTGCCAAATTGCTGTCTGGAGTACTTGGATCAACTTACAGTTCCACTAGCAGTGAATGAGACTCCATGATTTAACATCTTTCCCAACACCTGGCATTGACATACACTTTTGCTATCTTGTGGGTGTGAATGGTATCTCATTGTTGTTTGGATTTGTATTTCTTTAATAGTGAGAGTAAGCATCTTTTTATATTTTTATTGACCTTCTGGAGTTTTTCTGTGAATTGATAGTTTTGCCCATTTTCCCCCATATGTTGTCTTTTTCTTATTAATCTGAGATATCACTTTACATATTGTATTCATTGCAAATATTATCTTCCAGGCTATGGCTGGGTTTTCACTTTGTTCTCATGGCCTTTGTTGTACAAAAGTGAATTTTAATGTACTAGTCCACATTACCACTTTTAAAATTAAACTTATCACAAGTTTCTATTTTCAGTGTTTTTAAATGAACTCTTCATCTTAAAGTCACAAAGAATTTTTCTATCTCTTCATCTTCTGTTTTAAAGTTGTGCTTTTTTTTTTTAAGTTCTTTAATTCACCCAGGAATTATCTGACATAGAAATCTACTTTTGTATTTTCCATATGGATAAAGGTTGCTCCTAGCACTCATTTATCAGATAGAACACCCTTTCCCCACTGGCGTGTAACATCATCTCTGCCCTGTCTTGTTTCCAAACATGGGCAGGCCAGTGACTGGGCCCTCTATCCTGCTCCCTTAACTTATCCTTGTGCCTAGACTATATTGTCTTCTTTACTAAATATTTTGATAATAAATCTTGATATCTGGTAGGGCAAGTTCTTCCACCTTGTACTTTTTCAAAATTGTTTCTCAGTTATTCTTGGCCCTTTGTGCTTCCAAGGGAATTTTGAGATCAGATTGTCTAGTTCAAAACAAAACGGAACAAAACCAAACACAGTCCAAACCCAACCAAAAAAAAAAAAAAAAAAAAAAAAACTGTGTTGGACTTCAGCTGAAATTGTATAATTGATTTGGGAAGAACTGACATCTTTATGATTTTACATCTTCCTTTTTATTTGTTTCCTTTTATCTGGCATGTTCTTATGATTTCTAAGCCCTCCATAAGATCCTGAGTTTCGTCCTCTTCTTCCCTCTCTAACTCTTCTTACTTTGACCCAAACATGACTTACTTTCTATTTCTTGTTTTGGCTTCAGTATCTTTCCTTACAATACCATCCATCTCTTTCAAAAGTCTCCTAATTATTTTAACTCTTTTCAGATGTGCAAAAGGTGAAGCCCAGACACATGTCATAATGATAGGAGGGGAAGGGAGTTCTGGCAGCCTCCTGTGAGGAGATAAGAAGGCATAATTCCACATGGGGGGTGCACAATAATCTATCTGAGCTTCAGGATGTAGTATGTGCAGTGGTTAACAGCCCAGCCTGCTCGGTTTGAATTCCAGCTCTATCGTTTACCAACTCTGATCTTGGGTAAATTATATTACCTCAGCATGCCTCAGTTTTCCCTTCTGTAATGCAGGGATGAAAATGTTATTTCTCTCATTGTGTAACTGAAAAATAAATGAGCTAAAGTATGTAAAGTACTGGCCAGGCACGGTGGCTCACGCCTTTAATCCCAGCACTTTGGGAGGCCGAGGCAGGCAAATGACGAGGTCTGGAGTTCAAGACCAGCCTGGCCAACATGGTGAAACCCCATCTCTGCTGAAAATTCAAAAAATTAGTCGGGCGTGATGGGGGTGCCTGTAATCCCAGCTACTCAGGAGGCTGAGGCAGGAGAATCGCTTGAACCCGGGAGGCACAGGATGTTCAATTAGATAATGTCAGATACTCAAATCAATCCACAAAAGAATTGTTGTTACAATGTGTCTTCTCATAAACAGAAGGCACTATCACTAGTGATCCCCAGTGTTGCTAGTTTAGCTCAACTGGGTTGTAAATTTCGCAGAATCAATGAATTCAGGGTTGGATGGTGGCCAAGATAATCTAATCCAATTTCCTAACTCATGTGTAAAATCTCTTCCAATAAAGCTTCTACAGAAATGGCAGATTTTTATGAGAGAAGATCAGAAAGGCAGGAATAGTGAAAGAACATCAGACCTATTAAAAAATGAAATTGAAGAGATGGTAGAAAATAGCATGAATCGATAATGGTTCAAAGGTTGCTGGGGTAACCATTAAGAGAGACTGAAAGTGGGGAGGTGTTTCTGGAGAGCTGATAGCCTACATCCAGGAGAGAGAGGCTTATCCAGGAAAAAGTCTGTGCCTGGGAAGCTAGGGAGTATTTCTCGAGATTCTACATGACTGCCTAAGTGGGCCGTTTGAGGGGCTTGGAACATATCTCTCCCACTTCCCTGCCACCAGGCTGCCAGGGAACGGTGCCTGCTTTGGGTTAAGACTTCGGATGCCCCTATTGAAAGGAAATATATATATAACTTATGAGCAGTAAGACTCCCACAGGGAGGGGTCTGCTCAAGGGGCTGCAGCCCCAGTAGAGGTCATGCGCCTGGGTGTGAGGCAGCACAGTCACGAAGAGGGGCTCCCGCCCTGGCCCCACAGCACCTCTTACTCCAGCCCTGTGGCCACCTCTACTTCTCCATTCTCTTAGTTCATTCATTCGTTTAGCACACAGTGGGTACTGATGCCCCAGGAGTACAAAGACAAAACAGCACTCTATCCCTGCCTTTCACGGTGTGGTAGAAGGAGGCCATACCCAAGCAGATAAGGGCAGCGAAGCTGACCTTCTCAGAGCAGGTGGATAGTGTACTGGTTAGGAGGGCTGAATTTGGAACCAGAAAGGGAAAGCAGATAGTGAAGGGAGGCTATATTTGGAGGTAAAATGACTGAGAATTTTTTAGAAATAAAGAAAATACAAAATTTCAGGTTGAAAAATAAGCCAAGCGTTAAACAAGACAAATACAAAAAGGAACTCTCACCTAGATATACGGTAGTGAAATTTAAGAACATTAATGACAAAGAGAACATTCTCAAAACATGTATAAAGAAAAACTAGATCAACTAGAAGAAGAAGAAAACAATAAAGTAATATTTTAAAGTGTTGATGGGAAAGAACTTCAACAAACTATCATTTAAATAAAAGTAAAATAAAAATAGTATCAGGTATATAAGGTTTCAGATGGCTTATTCCTAAATCACTTTTGAAACGTTCTTGAAGCTAATTTTTCAATAGAGAAATCTGGAAAAAAGGAAAATATATACATAAGGTCAGAAATGTGAGAAATAGTGTATATCAACAATAAGACATTGACCAAGCTGGTTTTTTGAAAAGGTTAACAAAATATATAAATGTCTGATGAGAACAGTGGAGAAAAAAAAGAGAAGATAAAACCACGCATTAAATACTGAAAGCCACAGGCTGTGAAAAGTTTGAGACTAATAATATTATGAAGAATTATAATTTGGAGGCCTACTAAAATTGATACAATTCTGAAAAAATATAAAATTCCAAGACTGGGACAAGAATAAATAACAAACTGTTTTGTCAAGTATTCAATTAAGAATTACAATATAATCAAAAACCTTTCTGAAAATCCCTAGGCTCAGGTAGTTTTACAGATAAGCTCTACCCACTTTTAAGGATGAGATAGGGCCAGGTGCGGTAGCTCACACCTGTAATCCCAGCACTTTGGGAGGCCAAGGCGGGTGGATCACAAGGTCAGGAGTTCAAGACCAGCCTGGCTGACATAGTGAAACCCTGTCTCTACTAAAAATACAAAAATTAGCCAAGTGTAGTGTCCCGCGCCTGTAATCCCAGCTACTCGGCAGGCTGAGGCCAGAGAATCACTTGAACCCCGGAGGTGGAGGTTGCAATGAGCTGAGATTATGTCATTGCACTCCAGCCTGGATGACAGAGTGAGACTCTTCTCAAAAAAAAAAAAAAAAAGATAGATAATCTCTTGACATACATAAATTACTCCAGCAAATAGAAATGAGTTCCTCCTTTGCTATAAGACTGCTCTAATCTTTATTACAAAGTCAGATAAGGATGGCAGAAACACACACACACAAAACGATAAGGCTATTTCATATTTGAAAATTCAGAATAAAATATAAGTTGATGGTATCCAATAGTGTATTTATTTATTTATAGCCTAGTGTATTTTAATAACAAACATACAGGAATTGCACAGAAGACAGACAACATTAAAAATATGTATCTGTGGCCGAGTGCGGTGGCTCACACCTGTAATCCCAGCTACTCGTGAGGCTGAGGCAGGAGAATCACTTGAACCCGGGAGTTAGAAGTTGCCGATCGCGCCATTGCACTCCAGCCTGGGCAACAAGAGCAAAACTCTGTCTCAAAAAAAAAAAAAAAAAAAGTACTCGCATGTAGGGCTCAGAAAAGTATAGTGAGTGGGTGGAATCTACTGTATGGTAAAAATGCTGCAAATACTATTTAGTCAATAAGACATTTATTTCTTCTAAAAAATATTCAAGTGCTGACATTGTCCAGAAAAATTTAACAGGTTTATTCATAATTGTTATAAAGGTGAACTGCTAAAACTTATGCACTGAAACATTCTTTCTTGAATGCTTTATGTGCCCACATTTATATTAAAAATTCACATGAAAATGGAAAAGCTGCTGCTGTGGTTTGGATATGGCTTGTTTGTCCCCACCCGATGTTAGGTTGAATTTTTTTTTTTGAGACGGAGTCTCGCTCTGTCGCCCAGGCTGGAGTGCGTTGGCACGATCTCGGCTCACTGCAACCTCCGCCTGCGGGGTTCATGCCATTCTCCTGCCTCAGCCTCCCGAGTAGCTGGGACTACAGGCGCCCACCACCACGCCCAGCTAATTTTTTGTATTTTTAGTAGAGACGGAGTTTCACCATGTTAGCTTAGCCAGGAAGGTCTCGATCTCCTGACCTCGTGATCCGCCCGCCTTGGCCTCCCAAAGTGCTGGGATTACAGGCGTGAGCCACTGCGCCCGGCCATGTTTAAATTTAATTTCCAGTGTGGCTGTGTTAGGAGGTGGCGCTTAGTGGGAGGTGTTTGGATCCTGGGGGCAGATGCCTCATATATAGATTAATCCCTTCCCTGGGCATGGGGGTGGGGTGGGGATGAGTGAGTTCTCACCTTATTAGTTTCTGAAAGCTGGTTGTTAGAGCCAGGTCCCCACAAACTCTTGTTTCCTCTCACCTTGTCATCTCTGCACAGGCTGGCTCCCCTTGCCTTCCACCATACACAGAAGCGGCCGGACGCCCTCACCAGATGCCCCGTCTTGAACTTTCCAGCCGTCAGAATAGTGAGCCAATTAAACCTTTTTTCTTTATAAATTACCCAGCCCCAGGCATTCCTTTATAGCAGCCCAAAATGGACTAAGACAATTGCCAATACCTGATGTTTCTCTCCTATTTTTCCACATGCGATCATATATTTAGGTACCTTTTGATCCCTTGTGGGGGAAAATCTAACGGTCAGAACTACCGATAACAGAAAGAAGATTTCTTTTTTTTTTTTTTTGAGAAAGAAATGTTCCCCATCATAACAGATTCTTAAGCATACCCTTCATATATCTGGAGTGTGGGCTGGATATATTTTGGCATAATTGTTACATGTTTGGCTCCACTAGCACACAGGTTGGTGTCTTCAAAAAGGCCAAGCAGATAGGCCTCACTTCCTGCAAAACACCAATAGCTGTGCTCTGGAAGCACGATCTGTTCTGAAGTTCCTAGCAATTTCTCGCACCATATTCTGGAAGGAGAGTTTGCGAATCTGAAGCTCAGTGAGCTTCTGAAAATGTCCAAGTTCGTGCGTTGCCACGGTGGCAGGCCTGAAAGCATGAGGCTCTCCACCCCTCCGGGAGAGGGTGCCCTCCTGCCAGCGGCTTTTGTAGCAGTTGCTTCCTGGGTGCTTTGCCGGTTTGTGGGCAGTCAGCTCTGTAGGAGCAATGCATGGCATGAGGCTTCCTCACTTACCCCTCCTCCTTGGGCTGGAGCTAGTGAGCTGGAGGTGGCGCTGGCATTAGAGAGCCGCCACGGCGGGACAGCAGCGACTGTGGATACAGTTCTGCGATGGTGTAGTTAAAAAGTTATAACCAAGTGAAGCTTATTCCAAAATACAGAAAAGTTTAATGTGAGGAAAAAAATGAATGTAATTTTCACCATTAACAGACTAAAAGAGAAAAATTTTGTGATTTATCTCAGGAAATTTTAATAAAGCATTTGATAAATCTAAACAACTTTGGATTTTAAAGAAATTACTCACAAAACTAGAAGAAATATATATTTTCTCAACTCAGTGAAGGCTATTTATTAAATATTCAAGGCAAAACACAGTACATGGACAATTCATCCTTGCTCTCAAAGGTGCCTGCTATCAGCATAGTCCTAGAGGTTTAGCCAAAGCAATAAAACTAGAAAAATAAAGAAGGACCATAAAGGTAGATGGATATTTCATGGTTATGCTAAGAATCAGAGTAGGCCAGGTACAGTGGCTCACACCTGTAATCCCAGTACTTTGGAGGCCAAGGCAGGAGGATTGTTTGAGCCCAGGAGTTTGAGACCAGCCTGGGAAACATACTGAGACCCTGTCTCTACAAAAAATTTTAAAAATTAGCCAGGCATAGCGGCACATGCCTGTAGTCCCAGCTACTCAGGAGGCTGAAGTGGGAGGATTGCTTGAGCATGGGAGATCGAGGCTGCAGTGAGCTGTGACTGTGCCACCACACTCTAGCCTGACAGAGTGAGATTTCGTCTCAAAAATAAATAAGATCCAGAAATAGCTAAGTCAATTTTAATAGAGACAGAGAGAGAGAGAGAGGAAGAAGAAGAAGAGAAGAGAGGAGAGGAGAGGAGAGGAGAGGAGAGGAGAGGAGAGGAGAGGAGAGTTGACCTTACCACAAAGCCATAGTAGTAAAAGGATGTGGCATTGGTACAGAAACAAGCAAATCGTACAGAACAAACTAAAGAGCTCAAAAATATAAAAGCCATTTTTTAACATGAAAACTTGACTTATGATAGAGGTAGCACCCCAAAACAGTAAGAAAAACATGAATTTGGGGGCTTGGTGATGGGCTCTAACTAGCTTACTCTATGGAGAAAAATAAAGCTGTATCTCAACCTTATATCATAGTCAACTTTATATCATATTCTAAACTCCAGATGGAAATGTGGAATATCTTTGTGACTTCAGGATGGGAAAACACAAGGCATACTTCTCTTTAGTGAAATTTACAGATAGCTGAGTGACAGTTGGGGAGAATATATTTGCAAACAAGGGATGCACACCTAGATTATACAGAGAGCTCTTGCAAACCAACAGGAAAAAGAGAACAATATATGGGGGAATGGGAACACAAACCGGAAATGATAGGAAAATGAAATAAAACAAGAGAAGGCCTTTGCACAGCTTGACAATGACAATGTATTGTAAATTGAGACGGGAAACAGATGCAGAGAAAGGGTCATGGGCTGGAAAATAGCAGATTGACTCCTGGAGTCTTGGATCGCTGATATTCCGATCTTGTGCATGTTCCAGAGTTTTCTTGCTGCCTCTAGGTCCTGGAGGCATCCTCTTGGGGCAAGCCTCTTCAGATGCACCCTGCTGTCAAATACATTCTGCCTGAAAGGAGCCTTTGCAGCAGTCCTCACTGGCTCCCTTCTGCTTTCTTAGGCTTTGCTCTCAATGGTTTTACTGCACTAACTTCCAGACCTCTACCGACTTGGAAAGGATGTAAGCGGCTAGAATGTCAGGCTTCTGCTCCCTGCTGGCCACTCATGAGCATTACCCTGACAGCTAATCCAGCCATCAAATTCCACCAAATCTGTTTCTTCTTTGAGATCATTTTCTTTCCTGAAGATACATGTTCTAAGGATTTTTTTCAGCTCTTACTGTATCTGAGCAAAATAAAAATTATGATATTATATTATAAACATCAGACTACAAATAAAGAAACCTGGACTTGAAGCACTTGTCTTTTGTGGGCTATTGGGCAAATCTTTCAGCTCCTTTATGCATCTTTCCTTATTTGTAAAGTATGTACAATATAATTCTACACATTTTTGAGGGACAGGATGTATTTGAGAGTGTCACAGAGCTCGGACCAAGGAAATTCCCAGTTAATATTCATTGATATTCATGGCTTTGCAGTGTTGTCACTGTCATTATTCCTCTGCTTATAGGAGACCTGAATTCAGTTCACATATTTCAAAGAACTGTAGAATTGAAAGGTACTTAAAGGCAGTCATAAAGTGGTTTTAAGAGGTTCCTTATAAGGCACATTAAAAGTAGCCAACACCCTTTCCATTGCTTAAATACTCCTGCCCCAAAACCTTACAAAAGGCCTCTGGTGGGAAATTCATTATCTCAAAAAGCAGCCCATTCCCTCATTGGCCAGCTGTGCCTGGGAGCAAGCTCCCTCTCCCTTGTAGGAGAGAACTCCACTTGGCAACACCTGCTGAGCCCCAGAATTGAGGTGAAGGGGCAGGTTTGGGGCATATGCTATTTTCTGCCAAAATTCATTGGCTTTACTCATCCGTGGATTCATTTGGACGGGGGACTGCATGATTTTGCATTTATTAAAATATCTCATTCATGAATTCCCCAACACTGGAGTTTCTTTGGGAGAAACAGTCTCCTATCTTACCATGCAGGTGTTCTTGCACGCCCTCTTGGCCACTCATGCTCAGTATGAAGTCCCGCCCAGCTGATTGACACCTGCAAGGTAATTGGGGGGGGGCAGGTAAGCCAGGCAGGCATAAAGACTTAGTGAAGGGGCCAGCGTGGTGGCTCACACCTGTAATCCCAGCACTTTGGGAGGCCAAGGCAGGCAGGTTGCTTGAGGTCAGGAGTTTGAGACCAGCCTAGCCCACATGGCGAAACCCCATCTCTACTAAAAATACAAAAATTAGCCAGGCGTGGTAGCAGGTGCCTGTAATCCCAGCTTCTTGGGAGGCTGAGGCAGGAGAATTGCTTGAACCCGGGAGCCAGAGGTTGCAGTGAGCCGAGATCACACCACTGCACTCCAGCCTGGGCGACAGAGCGAAACCTTGTCTCAAATAAGTAAATAAATATATATATATATGTGAAGGGACCAGCTGAGGGCATCTGGCAGGAAAAGCACAAAAAGCAGGCAGCTGGAGGGCATGCAGACAGGGAGGAGGAGGCTGACTTTAGCTACCTGACAGTTTTGGTGGAGGAGCTGCTGAAAATCATTTCACAATTGAGCCTTTGCCACTTGAGGGCCAGGTTTTGCATTCCCACATTAAGAAATTGCCCAGTCTGGAAGGCTCCATTTTTCAGCTGCTCACAGCCCTGCCCATTCTCTCCAGAGCTCAAATCTGAGAGCTGAATGTCTGCCCTGCACTCATTGTGTTGCTGTTTAATCCACGTTCTGTATCCTCTGGAGGAAGGGATAGGAAGAGCAATGATGGGGGAGATATGGGCAGGTTCCCCCACTCTCTCCTCTCCTTTTATTTGTATTTATAGAGGCAACACTTCCCTGTTTCACTATTTGTGGGGCCTCTAGATAGAATTAATTCTGCTTTTTAAAATCTCCCCTGCTAGACTGTGCATGCCCTGAAGGCAGAAGCTGCAGCTGATCTGCTCATATCTCAGGAGCCCACATAGTGCCTGGCATATGACAAGCACTCAAAAATGTGTGTGGAATTTAAATGTGTAGTAAGGCATCGGAATGGTTTCAAGTTAGCAACTTGACATCATTTAGTCTAGTGGTACTGAAACCTGAGTGTACATTAGAATCATTTTCAGAGCTTTTAAAAAATATTAGTGCCTGAGTCCCTTCTCAGGCCAATTAGGTCTGAATCCCTGAGAGTCACTTTTTGATGGTTAAAGGCCCAGAAAGGGCTCATCGCTTATGGCATGATGCAGTGAATCATTTTAGAAAATGGACATTGTTTTCTAATACACAATATGTATCCATCTTATTATGTTTGAGTTATCATAGAATGCATTTTCTTTAAGTTGTGTCCACATGCACAAAACACATAGAAAAATTTTTATAAAAGTAACTGGGAGGTGGGAGGCCAGGTGTGGTGTCTCACACCTGTAATCCCAGCACTTTGGGAGGCTGAGGCGGGTGGATCACCTGAGGTCAGGAGTTCGAGACCAACCTGGCCAGTGTGGCAAAACCCCATCTCTACTAAAAAATATGAAAATTAGCCTGACATGGTGGCACACTCCTGTAGTCCCAGCTCCTTAGGAGGTTGAGGCAGGAGAATCACTTGAATCCGGGAGGTTGCAGTGAGCCAAGATAACATTACTGCATGATAGCCTGGGCGACAGAATGAGACTCTGACTAAAAAAAAAAAAAAAAAAAAAAGCAATTGGGAGCTATGGAAAGGAAAAGGTAATTTTCACTGGATATACAGAGGCTTGCCCATTCATGGGATGGCAAAAGGTTCAGCATAATATCATAATAGTTGAGCCAAATGCTATTTAAAAGAAACAAATAAGCCAAAGGGGATAGAATGGGGTGAGAGAAGAAAGCCCCCCCAACACTGCCACCAACTCCCCACCCCTCACCCGAGTGTCCTCTTGTGATCCCTTCTTTGGAAATCTATATATATCTGAAAGTTCTTCTGTTTAAATGATCAAAAGTGATAAAAATCTAAATGTGGGTTTTAATTTGATTAAAGTGTCTGCTGAGAGATTCTCGCTTGGCTGGCTTCTTGCCTGTTAAGACTCAACTGCATGAAGATAGCAGGGAGCATTTATAGATTGCAGGATTCAGGACTGGGGCAAGGTGGAGGCAAGGAAGAAACTCAGCACCTGTTCCTCTAAGCATGGTTCTGGGCTGGCAGCATGGACCCTGCCTGGGAGTGCATTAGACCTACTGAATCTGAATTTGCATCGTATTAATAACAAGACTCCTGAATGATTTACAGACACACTAAAGGTTAAAATTACTGCCTTAAAGAGTGCCCACCCCAGCCTCTGCCTGGTCATTGCCATGAGCTTTCCATAGAGAGGGCTAGAGCTTTTCTTTTGCATTCCAGTAGCCAGTATGTAGCTCTTCCAATATTTTCAAAACCTTTCTGAGCCCTTTCTGACCTTTTCTCTTTAGAGGGAAAAGAAAAAAAATTAAAAAGGAATGAAATAGCTGTCATCACTGATTTGAGGCCCCCAAGGGAGAGAGGAAGAGATCAAAAGTCAACATCTGTGATTCTGCAAATAGAAAATGAAATGATTCCCAGGCAGCCTGGGAAGCAGCTCTAGCTTGCTGGGCTGGTCCTCCATGGTCCCATTGAAGGTGACTGTGCTCAATCCAGAGCCTTTAAAGGGAACTCCATGGCTGATGGGCATTGGGAAGCAGGAGCGCCCAGCCCTACTCCCAGGGAAAAGCGACATGTGCCTGGCAAGGCCTGGAACCAGAGGAGTAAGGCTCATGGAACCCTTCTGCTCACTGGAGACCTTTAAGAAGGAACAGAGCAGGATGAAATATCACCTGGATGTAGGGCACTTTGCATGGGTAACATTCCAGTTACCTTCCCACTCCCTGTCTCTGAGATGGGGACTTGTCTTTCTTCCATCTGGGGACTGAGTCCACCTGGGATGCACACAATAGTTCAGAGCCCTGAGCCTTCTTGCTGTGTTACTGGCAAGTTGTTTTTCAGAGAGAAAAGCTAGAGTGTGGCAGAGAAATCAAGCAGCCAGTGTGGTGGGCATGGTGGAGGAGTGGGGGATTCGTTCCAGAGACGGAGGTCTCCCACAAACCCCTGTATCCTAAACCTCATTGGGTTTTCCCGTCAGGGCTCCCAGAAGAGGCAACAGAAGCAAAAGGGGTGGATGTTACAACTGGTGTTCACGAGTCCTCCTGTGGGTCAAGTGAAGCACTAGGTCTTTTGCAAGCATTCCCCCTGCCACTCCTAACCAGAACCCTGCAGGGTAGGCAACTGCTCGTTTTACAGAATAGGAAGCTGAAGCTCAGAGGGAATGAGTACCATCCCCAAGTTCAAAGAATTAATAAGAGTCAGGGCTTGGAGAAAATCTAAGGTCAGTGATCTTTTCCTTGCCATACCATACCTGCTTCTGCATCCAGGGATTAAAAAGCACCCAATTCAAGTCTCCATTTTTTTCTTTTCTTTTTTTTTTTTTTGAGATGGAGTTTTTCTCTGTCGCTCAGGCTGGAGTGCAATGGTACAATCTCAGCTCACTGCAACCACCTCACAGGTTCAAGCAATTCTCCTGCCTCAGCCTCCCGGGTAGCTGGGATTACAAGCGCCCGCCACCACACCTGGCTAATTTTTGGAATTTTTAGTAGAGACGAGATTTTACCATGTTAGCTAGGCTTGTCTCGAACTCCTGACCTCAGGTGATCCACCTGCCTCAGCCTCCCAAAGTGCTGGGATTACAAGCGTGAACCACTGTGCCTAGCCAAGTCTCAGTTTTTGAATTAATTAATTAATTAATCCCAAAACCTTAAGCAAATCCCATCATTTACTGTGGCCTTGGTTTGCTTATTTTTTTAAATGAGAATATTAACAAGCCTTCTTTGTATTGTAAAGTTCCTGGCACACAGCAAATCGCCAGTGGATTCTAGTTTTCTTCCTTCTTCCTTTTCAAATGAAGGGACTGGCCTTGGTACTGAGGCATAAGTCATGAAGGTTTAAGATCGTATTACTGGCCCTCAAGTAGACTGACCATTCTCAGGCCAGGGTTAAGATGCAGGGAGCCAAGGGCACCTTCAGCAGAGCTCCTGAGTCAATCAGTGGCCACGTAGTTTTGCTCTCCACACCCAAGTGCAATTCCTCATCAGCTTCCTTGGCTCTCAGCTCTGCATACCCTTCTCCTCCATTTAGCCCAAGGACCTCCAAGGAGACAGGCTCACCTTGGCCCAGATGCAGTTTACTTTTCTCTGCTCTGAATTCTAGCCAAGAGTGAAAATCAAATGTACCAGCCTTGGGAACATCGGTTCCTCAGCCCCCTGGCAGCACTCCCAGCCTGGAGGGACATGAAACCCCTAAGAGGAGCGTGTTCCGGAAGCCAGGACAAGAATGGTCCCTGGACTCCGCCATGCCTTCTCCAGCCTGCATCTCCTCTCTCCAGCCAGGAGAACACACATCAAAAGTGGTCACGGAGGGTCTGAGCAATTCGGTAGAGAGGGGCCCTGGGCTAGGGTCCCCTGGCATCCAGAACTGAATGCCCGGACTTCTGTTTCACTGAGCATTTCGTTCCTGACCTAGTACCAGTAAAACAAAAGCAGACCCGTTCGTGGCTTAAACATCGGGAGTAGAGATAAACATTGTCTTCTTTTAGATGTTCTTCCCGAGATGTTTGGATTGTAGTTTCTTTTATGGATAAAACTTTAAATGCTGGTTCTCTTTAACCCAGCAATTCCATCTTCCTGAGGACAGATTCAGGGATGTGAACAAAGATGTACACAGATGTTCATGACATTGCCACTTATAATAATAAAAATTGAAGACAGAATAATGTTCAACAATTGGGAAGCAGTTAAATAAATTATGATATATCTTTATAATGGGCAATTATACCCATTAGAGTGATGTTTTCCAAGAATTTTAATGGCTGGGAATATATAAGAATCTTGTGAAGAGAAAAGTGGGATTCAGAACTACATAAACTAATTATATAATACACGTGTGTATAATATATACACCCATGTAGAATAATAATGTGATATGCATATGTATACATTTATAATATATAAATAATATATAATGGAAAAATATGTGAAAGAAAAATCCATGAATATTAACAGTCCCTATCTGTGGATTATTTAATTATGGTTTTATTTATTTGTTTCCTTGTTTAATCTTTTCTATATTTTCCATGTTTTCTTGTCAGAATTTAAAAATATACTTGATAGGGGAGAAATATTTGTTTGAATAAAAGGGACACCCTTAAACTCCATCAATCAGTACCCATCATGAAGGGTACAGGTGACTCCATGAATTTGCAGAAAGAATTTTGAAAAGAACACTAACAGCCCAGGATGTCAGGCAGACGTAAAATCTAGCTTTTAGTGTCTCCCTGTGTATCAGTTTTGGCTGCATAACAAAATTATGTGACTAAGAACAACAATAATTTATTCAGTTCCTGATTCTGGGCTTAGCTGGGAGGTCCTTTCAGTCTGGGCTAAGCTTGGCTGTTGTTCTCTGGACACACTCACATGTCTGGGGCCTCAGCTGGGATGATCTGGGGCCTCTCTCCATGCAGTATCTCTTCTTTTAGGCTTGTCTCATGTGGCAAAACTAGATTTTAAGACAGAACTGAAGCTATAAGGTCCCTTGAGGCCTAGGCTCAGAATTGGTGAGCTGTCATTTGCATGGCATTCCAAAGCAAGTCACAGGCCAGCCCAGACTCAAGGGGTGAGAAATAGACTCCGCCTCTTGATGGGAAAAGCGTAGGGTACTTCGACCTTGTTTGCAGATTACAATATTCTTGTTCAGTGAAACTCCATTTCCATGAAAATAGCTCTTGATAAGATGAAAGTTTTTAAAAAATGTAATGTCAAATCTTGAAATCATCTGTGATAACTTATACCTAAATAGTATTAGTCTGTGGTTGTCACCCTTTCTTTTTTTAACCGAGCAGGGCCTAGTGCATTAGTGCTGATGGATTTGTTACATGAGTTAAAGTGGTGTGTATATAAAATATTTGTAATAGTGCCTGGCAAATACTAATCACTGTCAAAATATTAGTTATCATTATTGTTATTGTTGATTTTTATACATAATCTGTGGTGAGCTCAAATTCTAAATGGAGTTTGGGGTAGAGAGGGGCTATTTCTGCTGCCTGTAAGAAGTGCATTCCTGGCTGGGAACGGTGGCTGATGCCTGTAATCCCAGCACTTTGGTAGGCCAAGGTGGGAAGATCATGAGTTCAGGAGTTTGAGACCAGCCTGGCCAACACAGTGAAATCCCATCTCCACTAAAAATACAAAAAATTAGCTGGGCATAATGGTGGGCACCTGTAATGCCAGCTACTCGGGAGGCTGAAGCAGGAGAATTGCTTGAACACAGGAGGTGGAGGTTGCAGTGAGCCAAGATTGTGCCATTGCACTCCAGCCTGGGTGACAGTGCAAGACTCTGTCTCAAAAAACAAACAAACAAACAAACAAAAAACAAAAAGAAGAAGTACATTCCAATAACCCCTGCTCTCAGCCACGTTTGGAGACGCTCAGATGTCTATATGCACTCTTGGCTCCATTCCCTTCCCACAGGGGCCAGGTTTTTGCTGGGAATACAAGTCTATCCTCAAAGAGATTTGTGTCTATAGCAAGACAGCCCTCTGCCTGGAGACCTGGACTTTTACCCACACCAGCACATGCTTGCATCATTTGCTGCTAGCCCTAAAGGCAGGGAAAGACATGAGCAGTGGAACTGAAGGGGCCAGGGAGACCTCCAACTCTACTGTACACCTGTATGAGTTTGGCCACATTTCTATGGGAGAGGCTATCCTTATGTGAGTTTGGTGCCTATGTACATCACTTTAACCAAAAATACTAAGGAATTTTCAGAATTCACTTTCTTGTACTGTTCTAGGCTAGGGTTGGCCACAAGAGGAGTTCACGAGATTTGAAAGTGGAAGTGAAATAGCAGCCATTCCTGTTCTCTGAAGGTTGATTTGGGCTCAAGCACACAATTGCTGGTCTCCTGGCCACCTTGTGAGTGTGAAACAGCAGCTGAGTCCACAGCCCTTATTGGTCTTGTCGAATCTTCTGCTTCTCCAAATCCTGGGCCAGCTTGTGCAGCTCTGTGGGGCACCAATGAATCCTGCAGGTCACTTGCATCACTGAAAGAGAGTGAGACAAATGCAAGTTCCAGTTTGTCCTCCAGGGTCCCAGTTTGTCTTTGTGGGTTCTAATCTAGTCTTGCTCTCCCCCACTTCACACTCATCTCTCCTTTCCAACTGCTGGCTCTGCTGACTTAGGACCAACACTGGACATGGCAGCAGCTGCATTCGGTAGACTGTTTAATCAGCTCCCACAATTGTGTAAAGTCTAATTTCCCCAAATGTTTTCATTCTATATCACTTATAGTGATTCTTCCTTTTTTATCAAACTCCAGTGGATATATTGAGGGGCTCAGTGACACACAATGACACATAGTGCCAGGCTTTGATCCTAAGACACTCTGCAAACCTACCCTCCTTCCATGATAGCACCACCATGTCCTCCTCTTTTTAATCTTTGGCTAACTTATTCTACCATAAAATTGGTCCAGTTTCTGTAGCAAGCCAATAGGTTGGAGAAAAATAGGAGTGAAGAATAGGAGAGGGTGGACTGCCAGATTATAAGAGAATTAAGAGACAGAATAACCAAATGCGATGTGTGGCCCCAATTCAGGTCCTAATTAGAGTAAACCATCTCTAAAGGGACATTTTTGAAATAATTGGAAAACTTGATTAAAGTGTAGATATGAGATAATATTAAGGACTTCCTGCTAATTTTGGTAGGTGTGACAATGACATTGGGGCTCTGTAGGAAAAGTTCTCATTTTTCAGATGCATACTGAAATGACACAGTGCTTAGGATTTGCTCTAAAACATTTCAGCAAAGAAAAAAAGGATAAATGAAGTGTCTTAAGTCTGTTTGGGCTGCTATAACTAAATAGCATAGACTAGGTGGCTTTTGAACAACAGAAATCCATTTCACACAGTTCTGGGGGCTGGGAAGTCCAAGATCAAGATGCTGGTCGACTTGGTGTCTGATGAGGGCCTGCTTCTTGATTCATAAATGGTGCCTTCTGGCTGTGTCCTCACATGATGGAATGGGAAGGCAGCTCTCTGGGGCCTACATTAAAAGGGTCTGGTCTGCTAATATCAACCCAATAGAATGGTATTAAGAGGTGGGGCCTTTGGAAGTTAAGATTAGGAGATTATCACCTCCCAAAAGCCCCACTTCCTAATACCATCAAACTCATGATTAGGTTTCAATGTGTGATTTTTGGAGCGACACAAACATTCAGACCAAAGAAGGAAGAAAATCTGGATCCCCTTTGATAATTGTTGAATCTAGGTGATAGATAATGGAGGTTCTTTTGTGACTCAGTCAATTCTTGTGTTTAAATCAAGCAATTCCCACAGTGCTGCTCTCTCTGGCACATGCTGGGGTTTGGGTGTAAGTTGTTAATCATCTCAGTTGATTCCCTGCCCGAGAACAGAGTAGGGAAATAGGAAACCCTGGTGTTTAGGATGACTTTTCCCAGCAGCATATTGCTTTATGTCTCCTTTTTCTGAATGTTTTCTGCAGGAAATGGGTCAGAGGAATTTGGTTTATGGTGTGTCTCTTGCCTAAGGCCTCTGAATTTATTCAGAGAACACAGCCAGCAGGCACTATCTATGAATCAAGAAATAGACCCTCATCAGACACCAACTCTGCCAGCACCTTGATCATGGACTTTCCAGCCCCCAGAACTGTGAGGAATAGGTTTCTGTTGTTCAAAAGCCACTCATTTATTATCTTACAATTCTGGAAGTCAGAAGTCTGAAACAGGCCTTACAGGATAAAATTAAGGTGTCGGCAGGGCTGTTTCTTGCTGAAGACTCATGTTGCCTGGGTTCCCCCATGAAGAGGAGACTGAATGTGCTGCTCCTGGCTAAGTTGTTAAGGATTCACATGCAGGATTTTTTGGGGTCCACATAGAGCTGTGGTCTCCACTCCCTTCACCTCAAGAGCAGCCAGCTGCTCAAAGAGTCTCAATGAACAAATTCAAGTTTTGTGGGTTTAAATGAGTAAAGACCTAGATTTCTGCAGAGCAAGAGTCTGTGACCTCTAGACCTATGGTAGAGAATGGTTAGGGCCATTACAATGAGGTGGTTCCCAGGGCCAGGACTATGAGGGGCTCTTACTCAGAACTTCATGCCAACAAACAAATGGCTCCATTCCACTCCTGGCCACCTCCTTCCCCAACACTAAATTAACAAATATTTATTGAATGTATATACTGGAAGTGACTTTAGATAAATAGAAAAACCTTTTTTTTTTTTTTTTTTTTTTAGGCAGAGTTTCATTCTGTTGCCCAGGCTGGAGTGCAGTGGCTCACTGCAAGCTTCACCTCCCAGGTTCAAGCAATTCTCATGCTTCAGCCTCCCGAGTAGCTGGAACTACAGATGTGCAACACCATACCTGGCTAATTTTTTGTATTTTTAGTAGAGACGGGATTTCACCATGTTGGCCAGGCAGGTCTTGAACTCCTGACCTCAAGTGATCCTCCTGTCTTGGCCTCCCAAAGTGCTGGGATTACAGGTGTGAGCCACTGTGCCTGGCCATAAACTTTTATCTTAAGATGTGGAAACTGGGGTCTAGAGAGGTTTGGCAGCCTACCCAAAGCCACTCTGGTGGAAATTTGCCATTTTAGTCAGCTGCCATCTGAATACCTTCCTATCTGGGGGATTTCTGAGATAACCCGGAGACAGGGTCCCTGCTGCGCCGTGGAAACTGGAAGCTGTGTCCTCAGCTCTGGCACCTACTGCGTGGGGACTTGCCCACATAAGGTCAGTCCAGACCACCTGCCTGAGTCCTGAGGGGGCGAGATGAAGGTGTGAAGTGAGGTGGGATCTGGCAGCAGTTGCACGTGTCCCGGGGGGGGTGCCCGCCGAGGCAGTGGCAAGTGTCCAGTAGGGGCAGCATCCTGAGCAGGCCGCTCCTGGGGCAGGGCTCTGCTGTGTCTCCCTGCCTGAGCCAGATTCTCCAGCCTCCCCGGCAGTTCTCAGCTGCTTGGAGCCTTCTGTATTAATTTCCTGATATTGCTGTCCCAAATTTCCACAAACTCAATGACTTAAAACAACACACATTTACAGTCTTACAATTCTGGAGGTCAGAAGTCTGAAATAGGTCTTACAGAGTAAAATTAAGGTGTTGGCAGGACTGGTTCTTGCTGAAGGCTCTGGGGGAAACCCATTTCCTTGCCTTTTCCATCTTAAAGGGGTTGTCTGCATTCTGTGACTCAGGGTTCCTTCCTCCGTTTTCTTTTCTTTTCTTTTGTTTTTTCTTTTTGATGGAGTTTTGCTCTGTTGCCCAGGCTGGAGTGGAGTGCAATGGCGCAATCTCAGCTCACCACAACCTCCGCCTCCTAGATTCAAGCGATTCTCCTGCCTCAGCCTCCTGAGTAGCTGGGATTACAGGCATATGCCACCATGCCCGGCTAATTTTGTATTTTTGGTAGAGACAGGGTTTTTCCATGTTGGTCAGGTGATCCACTGGCCTCGGCCTCCTAAAGTGCTGGGATTATAGGTATGAGCCACGACATCTAGCCTTTTTATTTTTCGAGGCTGAGTCTTGCTCTGTCGCCCAGGCTGGAGTGCAGTGGTGCGATCTTGGCTCTCTGCAACCTCCACCTCCTGAGTTCAAGCAATTCTCCTGCCTCAGCCTCCCAAGTAGCTGGGATTACAGGTGCACGCCACCACACCCGGCTAATTTTTGTAATTTTAGTAGAGACGAGGTTTCGCCATGTTGGCCAGGCTGGTCTCGAACTCCTGACCTCAGGTGATCCACCCACCTTGGCCTCCCAGAGTGCTGAGAATACAGGTGTGACCCATTGGACCTGGCCTCCTTCTTCCATTTTCAAAGTCAGCAGTGCAGCATCTTCAAGTCTCTCTGATCTCCGCTTCGGATGATGTGTTACAAGTCTTTCTCTGACTCTGACCTTTCTGCCTCCCTCTTCTAAGGACCTTTGTGATTATATCAGACCTAACCAGATAATTCAGGATAATGCCACCATCTCAAGATCCTTAATGTAATTACATCTGCAAAGTCCCTTTTGGTAACATAACACATTCACAGGTTCCAGGCACTAGGACATAGAGATCTGTGGGGGGACATTATTCAGCTGATGACACCCTCCAGAATTTCCTTATTCTATTTAAGAAAACCAGGAATGGTTTCAACTTTTTACAGCAGAAACCCTTGACTAGCACAATCACAAAACTCATAAGTGTTAGTGCAAGGAGGGAATCTGCTTTCTTTGAAGAAAACAGAAGCTGCAGCGATTGCGCTTGACATTGAGTCGTCTTTCCCAGTATGGTGCAGCCCTGTTTGGCTCCCTTCGCCATGAATCTCTCCACCCAGCAAGGGGGTTTTGCTTGCTCAGTGTGTAACTACAGAGCAGGCACGTGATCAGGGTTTCTGGAAAGCAGATATGAGAAACATGAAGGGAAACATTAAAAAAAAAAAAAGTTCACACCCTCCAAGTCAAGAATTCCCCTTTCAGGAATCTATCCTAGAAAACAGAGAGGCCAAGCACAGTGGCTCACACCTGTAATCCCAGTACTTTGGGAGGCCGAGGTGGGTGGATCACCTGAGGTCAGGAATTTGAGACCAGCCTGACCAACATGGAGAAACCGTGTCTTTACTAAAAATACAAAATTAGCTGGGCATGGTGGCGCATGCCTGTAGTCCAAGCTACTCGGGAGGCTAAGGCAGGAGAATTGCTTGAACCTGGAGGTTGCAGTGAGCTGAGATTGCACCATTGCACTCCAGCCTGGGCAAAAAGAGAGAAACTCCATCTCAAAAAAAAAAAAAAAGAAAGAAAGAAAGAGAAAAAGAAAATAGAGAATAAGAATGCACCATCACACACCCTGCTGTTGATATCACCAAGGCCAGGGCCCTAGAGGCTGCCAGAGGCAGGTTCTCCCCACCACGACCAGAGAGGTAGGCCTGCTGCAGCCAAGGGTCAGCGCTTGTCCTGTATGTCAAAGCATTTTAGAGGAAGAATCAAGTTACCCCAGGAATGGAGGGTGGATTGGATGGATGCAGGTGCACAAGAACCCAGGGTAATGTGGCTGAAGCCTCTGACCTTGGAAAGGAAGGAAAGGAGAAAGGCAGCTCCAGCGGTCGTTCCTATTTTCTCTCTCTCTCTCTCTCTCTCTCTCTCTGTCTGAGTCTCTCACCAGCCATCTGCTCTGTTCTCCACCCCATCACAGGCTTCCTCTGTTTCTCAGGCTAATACAACCCAGCATATCTGTCCAGCCCTCGAGGCTACCTGACCTTCTATCTCAGGTCTGCACAAACTGACCAGTTTCTCCTCTGTCTCTTACTCTGGCTCAGTAGTTGAAATCAAGCCTCAGTATCTGTGGATCAGCTCGTGGTTGGCCCCCAGTCGCTGGCTGTGGCCTGGGCAGTCAGGGTAGGCGGCCTGCTGCTCGCTGATGGGGGAATTGCCCTCCAGGTGTGGTCTGTGGAGAGGGCAGCAGCATCACTAGAGGTGCTTGCTGTAAACTGGGATTTCAGCACCCTCCTTACCTCCCTGCAGAGCTACAGAATCAGACCGTCTGCAGGGTGAGGTTTGGGAACCTGGATTTAAATAATCTCCCCAAGTGGCTCCTGTGCATGATAAAATTTGAGAAGCCCAGAGAGTAGAGTGGTCCTCCCGACTATTTGTGTTCGAATCTGTACTGTCTCTGGCACTAGCACTCTTTGGGCGAGGGACTTGTCTCTTGCCTTTTTTCTATCACCAGACAGAGTTGAGGGCCATGGCCTATGCTGCTTCCCCTGGAAAGCAGATTCCATCCTTGCACAAACACTTACGAGTTTTTGACTGTGCTATATGAAGGCTTGACTCCCACACTGGCTGCCTACCTTCAAGCCATCATCCCCCTTGGTGTCTGGCCCAGTGGCTGCCAGTGGCTGTCTAGATGAAAGGGCAGCTGATCCTCCAGCTGGTGACCGAGGTCAGGAGCGCTCCCTACTTGAGCAGGATGGCTACAGTGCATCAGGGAAGCTGTCCCCGGGCACCCACACTGGGGCAGCAGTGGCCTCCGATGGACACACAGGCAGGAGAGGCCACCTCTAGGTTGACCCAGGCTGCCTACTGTGATGGATTCAGCCCACTGGAAACAGCTGGAAGAACTGAGAGATGCATGATGGATTCGAAAACTCGAAGTCACAATGGGCAAGAGATCAGGGGAGTCTGAAAGGGCTGACGCACCTTTGTTCTAAGGAATTCAATTCAAGACACACTTCGGAAATGTTTGTGTTGGGCTGTGCATAGGGATGAGGACTGAGGCATGCGCAAGGGAAGCCTGAGTTTCATCCTTCGAGTTGTTCGCATCCTTGCTGAAGAGCAAGGCCCACAAATATGTATCCTTCCTTGGGGACATGCTCCTAAGAACTGGCCATGCCTTCTCTCCCCCATTATAAAGAAGACGAAACTGAGACCCAAATAGGTAGAGGCCACTAGGTCAAGAGCCAGGCTGCATTAAGCGCCATGGGCACGGAAAGGAAGAGGACGCTGATGAAGGCAAGTGTGGGCTGGGGCAGGGGCAGAATCTAAGCTGGGCTTAGAAGAGGAACAGGAGGAAGGACGACAGCACCATCCAGGTGGTACAGAGAGAAGGAAACAGGACCTGGGGACCCTGGTGCTCACTGAAGGGCAGGAAGAGAGACCTGAGGAGAAGGCTGGCTACATAATTTGATGCAGATGCAAAAAGAAAGAAAAAAAAAAATACAGAGCCCCTGCTAGGTCAGGAAAGCATTTTCACCTTCCCATGGCCTGCCAGCTGCCATCCAAGCCAGAGAGGCTAGGTGACCCCCAAGGGATGACAGCTTCCACACTGGGATGACTTGGTAGCTGCATCGGGGGTGGAGGGAGGTTCCGGCTGAGTTGCCTGTGCCAGCCCTGAAAGAGGACAGCTGCCGACTTGCCTCATCCCAAGATGTCACAGCATGTGTGTCTGACCCCAATCCTCCCATGCCTGTGCCCAGAAACGTGGGTCTGTCTCTGCTGATGCGACCTGGTCACCACCCTGGGCAGAGGATAGCAGTGATGGCAGGACAGGAGCGTGAAGGGGAAGGCCAGGCAGGGCTGGAGACCAGGAGGTGGGAGGAGGGACCTAGGGAGGCAGCAGGGGGTGGGACAGGGAATGAGACAAGGCTCCGTTGTGCGTCAGACTTCACTTACAAAGCACAAATTAAAAGAAAGAATTATTAAGAATTTCAAGATAGCCACTGCAGAGCATTCAGTCCTGAGCGCAGGGGTCCCTGATGAGTGTGGAGTCCTGGGTGGCTGCTCTGGTCACACACGTGTTGAGGCTGGCCCTGCCTGGGGACTTCGCCTATAACCCTGGCTCCATCCTGGGGGCCTCCCCTGCCAGCTTCTGGGAAGGCACAACTAGTTATAACCACAGTCACAGCCCAGTGAAGAGGGAACAGAGGTGGCGAAACCAGAGACCAGTGCAGCTGTGCACGGAGGAGGTGCCCGCTGCGGGAATGCAGTGGAGATGGACAGAAAATGAAGTGATATGCGATAGCCACCAGGAAGAAAAATAAGTCTTTCTATTTTTCCTAATTGAATATCTTCCACTAGTGCTAAATGATTTTTTTTTTTTAACCGAAAGCTCTATTTTGATTTTTGGTCCTTATAGACTGTTATTTGACTTTCAAAACTACATCAGAACCATAAAAATGAATCACTGGATGGTTTAAGTAAACCTTTTTGGGGAACTGTAGAAATATTTTCTGTTGGTGAACACTCTTTGTAATCCTAGTCTAAGGAATATTTACAGGACTATACATTTGTGATGTTTTCTTAGTTTTAAATGTCAACTTACAAAATAGAGGACTTTTTTATATATTAAAAAAAAGCTGCCTATATTTATAAAGTACTATTTTCATCTTATTGTTTACAAATGCCTTGTCATTTGACAAATATATAGTGACATGTATCTACCATGATGGCATCATACAGAATAGCTTCATGGCCTAAAAATTCTCTGCTCTGCCTATAAATCCCTCCCGGGCAACCACTGATCTTTTCACTGTCTCCACAGTTCACCTTTTCTTACATCAGTCCTGTGAATGAAGGGGCAGGGAGAGAACCAATGGCTGTCGAGAGCCTGCTACACTGCAGACAGTGTAGTGCACCCACAGGCCTGGCTCTGTGACCTTGAGCATCAAATCTCTCTGCTCCTCAGTTTCCACATTTGCAAAATGGGAACCATTTAACTTCTCATAGGTAGTTGCTGGGCATTGTATATGAAATGATATAGTGGGTGTGGCTGGCACCAAAGAGGCATTGGAACGGTAGCTTTTAATGAAGTAAATTTTCCCCTAAAACCTGCACGAGAGGCATCATGTCTCTATTCACTAGCCCAAGCAGGCCTGGGTGGGTAGAGGCATCGGGGCCTTGCCTGGTCCACCCTCCTCCAAGCCTGGGTTGCCACCGCTACCCACACTCTTCAGTGACTAGGGCAGGAACTAACATCCCCATTTCTCATATAAGAATGGAGCCTCAGAGGGTCTAAGTGATAACTCAGGGTCCCACTGCTCATAAAAGAAGTGAAGTTATCTTCAGGCTGTCAGTCCAAAACTAAAACAGGCACATGAGAGGTTAGCACAGCTCCTCGTAAGATAAAAAGGAGGTGGGAAAGATAGGGGGCAGAGAGAAGTGAGGAGGCACCCTCCCCGCCCCAGCCCCTGCCACAGTTGCCCCTCCCCCTGGCTTTACCACCTCAAAGGCACAGGGTTCTTTTCAGGGCCACTGTGACATTTCTCCTCTATTATCGCTGGGCCACTCTGCTGTTCAATTCCATAGCCCTGGGATTACTGGCTCTTCTATCCTCAGCAGGGTGTCCTGTGACCCTCCGGGCACTTTCATTTCGGGGTGACATTGCCACACAGATCTGCTCAAAGAAGTTCATGCTCTCCCATGTCAAGGAAAGCAGGCAGTGGTTCCTTTTCATGCCAACAAGCGCGCCTCCTGCCGATCTCTTGTCAAACAAGACGCAGGGAGAGCATCTTTGTGTTTTCAAGCTAACAGGTACCACGAGGCACCCAACATTGCTTCTCCTTTTTCCTGCTGGCATCTCTCTTCCTACACCTGGCACTCAATAGTATCCTACTCACTGGGCACTGTTAGCAGGAAACAGTTTGATGACCAGAAAGGAGGAAGGCTAGTAGAGGCATTTTTCAATTTATTAATATCAAAAGATGAGCACCAGCATCTTATTTTTTCTTAATAAAGTTTAGTTTTTAGAGCAGTTTTTGGTTCACAGCAAAATTGAATGAAGAGTGGAGAGAGTTCCCATTTACCCCCTGCTCCCACATACACACAACCTCCCCCATTACCAACATCTGGGTACCTTTGTTACAGTCAATGAACCTACATTGACACATCATTATCATCCAAAGTCCGCGGTTTATTTTAGAGAATGTTGCACATTTTAAGGACTTGGACAAAGGGATATTGACATGTATCCATCATTATGGTATCATACAGAATAATTTCACAGCCCTAAAAATTCTCTGTGATCCACCTATTCATCCCTTCCCACCTCCCCTCAAACCTCTGGCAACCACTGATCTATTTACGATCCCCACAGTGTTGACTTTTCAGCATGTTACAGAGTTGGAATCATACAGTATGTAGACTTTCCGGATTGGCTTTTTTCACTTGGTTAATATCCCCACTTAAGGTGCCTCCATGTCTTGTCATGGCTTGATAGCTTGTGTCTTTTATTTTTTTCCTTGAGACGGAGTCCCGCTCTGTCACCAAGGCGGGAGTGCAGTGGCGTGATCTCCGCTCACTGCTGATAGGGCTCCCATGAGTGGAGGGACACCAGGGCTCTTGTCTTACGTTGAAATAGATAAAACAACACGGACACACGTGGAGTGGTTTTAAGGAGCGGAGAGTTTAATAGGCAAGAAAGAAGGCAGAAGGAAGAGGCTCCCCCGTACAGAGACAGAGAGGGGGGACTCCAAAGCAGAAAGAGGAGGGCCCCAAGTGTGGTGGACGCCAGCCAGGTATACATGCAGAGGTCGGAGGAGGTGATCTGATATGCACAGGGCTTAGCGGATTGTTTTGACCAGGCATGTTATTCACGTAGCCGGGAAAAAGCTGGCCTTCCCATCCTAGCCTTTTAATATGCAAATGCAGGGCGTGAGGTTCTATGCACGTGGGGATATGTGGGGGGCGTTGCCAGGAACATGTGGGGCAAGGGCAACAAGGCAGCAGTAACCGCCATGTTTGGGTGGACCCAGTTTCTAACGGCCTGTATTTGCATATCAAAAGTTGCCGGCTCAGCTCTAAGAGCTGGGGCTTGACAGGAAACGTTTCTGGAGCAGCTTTAAAAATGAAAACTTCTCAAGGACGGACCCCTTTTCCTCTCTATCTGTCTCAAATAATTTCTTTTCTTTTTTTTTGAGACGGAGTCTCGCTCTGTTGCCCAGGCTGGAGTGCAGTGGCTCGCGATCTCGGCTCACTGCGAGCTCCGCCTCCTGGGTTGACGCCATTCTCCTGCCTCAGCCTTCCGAGTAGCTGGGACTACCGGAGCGCCCGCCACCAGGCCGGCTAATTTTTTGTATTTTTAGTAGAGACGAAGTTTCACCGTATTAGCCAGGATGGTCTTGATCTCCTGACCTCGTGATCCGCCTGTCTCGGCCTCCCAAAGTGCTGGGATTACAGGCATGAGCCACCGCGCCCGGCCAAATAATTTCGTAATAACTCCTATAACACTGCAAGGTTCAAGAAATTCTCTTGCCTCAGCCTCTTGGGTAGCTGGGATTACAGGCACGTACCACCACGCCTGGCTAATTTTTTTGTATTTTTAGTAGAGAAGAGGTTTCGCCATGTTGACCAGGCTGATCTGGAACTCCTGACCTCAGGTAATCCCCCTGCCTCTGCCTCCCAAAGTGCTGGGATTATAGGTGTGAGCCACCCGGCTCGGCTGCTCGTGTCTTTTTAGTGCTGAATGTTGGATATAAAACGCTTCAGGAATAAATGCTTGGTGCCACGAAGTAAAACCAGCACTCAGGCAAAAGTTTAATTTTCTCAACAAGGCAATTTACTTCTGCAGAAGGATGCCACTTGCATCAATCAAGATGGCAAGAGCATAGAGAACAAAGGAGACCAGGGGGGTTTTATCCTCAATGCAGTCCCTATCTCTGTGTCACCCCCCCATGGGCTGGGGTCAGACTGCACAATCTGAGCAGACCCCATTGGCTGCTTGTATATATTTTTCTAAATATAAAAGGGGAGGGGGGACATGAGGTACAGAGGTGGAGTGTGTGAGACGTGCAGTTTTTGGGGGAACAATGGGTACAGGTAACCAAGGGAACAGATGTGAGTTATTGATTAGAGCTGACGGGAAGGGGGTAGGCTGTTTACAGTAACTAGGGGCAAGGAAGAAAAAGAAAGTTGAGTTTGAGAACAAAGGATGAGGAAGTTAATAGGCTAAACCCTTTGAAGACAAACTCAGAAAGATTTATTGTATCGTATATGAATAATATTCCATTGTCTGAATGTATCACCGTTTACCTATCCATTCACCTCCTAAAGGACATCTTGGTTGCTTCCAGGTTTTGACATTATGAATAAAGCTGCTAAAAGCATCCACATGTAGGTTTTTGTGTGGATATGTTTTCAAGGTACCTCATTCTTAGAAGGTATGAGGCAAAGAGGGAGATTAAGGATTTTTCATACATTGTAAAATAAATAGGAGATGATTCCATGACTTATGATAGCTTTTTCTGAGATCTTGAGACCAGAATCACTTTTTAAAATTGGCAATAGAAAAAATGACACAGGGTTTCCTCCTCTGAAAGGCTTTCTTTCCTTGACCATCCTTCCTTCCATTCCAGCTCCAGAAACCTCCAGACCTTTCTCAAGTCAGGATCATGGCTTCTGACTGTTCTCATGGTTCTTGCACTGTCTTCCACACCAGATTGCGAGGACTTGAGGACAGGGAACTGCATCTTACTCATTTTTGTGTCCTCAGATCCTAGCAGTTGTTCAAAAAAGTTTAACGGATATATGCAGGCAAAAAGGAATTTTGTCTTTCCCTTACTCTAGAAGCTAAACCTAAATTTACATCTGTATCTATAGCTGACTCAGTTTGTCTTTTGGTAACTCTGCTCCATTGTTCAAAGGACTTTTAAGAACACATTCATTTTTACTAATGCTTTGTGAGGCTGTAGGTGTTGTTATTCCTACTGGGATGCAAATTCCAAGGTCAACAGAGCAAGTCTCCAAGCCAAGAATAGAACCTGGATCTTTTGCTCAAACCAATGCCCTCTCTTATTAGTATCATCTCAGTTTTCTGTAGCATTGATACTGATGAAGGGTGTCCAGGGTCTTGGCATCTCAAACAAATAATTGGACAAAACACACAAAGAAAGAAAGAATGAAGCAACAAAAGCAGAGATTTACTGAAAACAAAAGTTCACTCCACAGGGTGGGAGTGGGCCTGAGCATAGGGGCCCAAGAGCGCCGTTACAGAATTTTGGGGCGTTTAAATACTCTCTAGAGGTTTTCACTGGTGTACACTCTATGCAAATGAGGAGAATATAGTAAAGTTACAAAGTCATTTAGTTGGTGTAAGCCCTATGTAAATGGAGAGGTTATTTCCTGTCATAGCTGAAGTGTTTCCATTTGATTTAGTTCTAGGAAGTCAGTGTGAATCGGCTTTATGTTCCCTCCCTCCAGACCCTATTCTGCCTCAGCATCACTCTAGACCATTAAGTTGTTGCTAATGTCAGGGAGGGATAGGCTTCAGCCAACAGCATAGCTATTCTACAGCATGCCAGCCATTACTGTAGGTTAATTGCAGCCAAAAAGATGAATTGGCCAGCCTTGCTCCACATGGCATCATGAGGTTCAGGGGAAGAGGGACTCAGAGCCTGCTACCTTCCCCGAGCCCAGCCTGGTCCATTTCCTTTCCCAGAGTTCAGTAGAGTGGTTAGGAGCTGGGTGCTGTCCATGAGTTACCTTGTTTTATCCTCACAGCAGCCGAGGTGCTGCTATTATCCCTGTTTTACAGTAATGAAGCCAAGGATCAAAGAAGTTTGTTGGTTTGTCCAAGATCATCCATCTTGTAAATAACAAAAACAAGATTTTACCTAGATCTAACAAACTCCAAGCCACGTATATTAGCATGGTTAAAACAGTAGAAATATATTATCTTACAGTTCTAGAGGCTAGAAGTCTAAAATCAAGGGGTCTAGAGGGTCATATTCTTCCAAAGGCTCTAGAGAAGGATCCGTCCTTGCCTATTTTAGCTTTTGGTGGTTGCCGGCAGGCCTTGGTGCTCCTTGGCTTACAGACAGATACAGCACTCCATCTCTGCCTCCATCTTGGTGTGGGCTTCTCCCCTGTGTGTCTGTATCTGTGTGTCCACATTTCCCTCTTCTTATAAAGACACCAGTCATACTGGATTTAGGAAACACCCCAATCCAGTACGACCTCATCTTAACTTCATTACATAGGCAAAGGCTCTATTTTCTTTTTCTTTTTTTTTTTCTTACCCCAAAATTGCCGCACTCCTAGGAACAGAGAGGCCATTCTGGGCGGGTGTGTCGTGCATTAGGAGAGCCTTTCTCTGCCTCCCTGAAAACACGCCAAGCACACACTGGACCCGTGTGGTTAAGCAGAGCTGAGAGACCATGGCTATGCCCCATGCGTGGACCACCTACTGAAGTTGCCCAGGGTAGCAGTGCAGCCCCGGGCTGAGGTGTAGCAGTCATCGATATCACAAAGGCTCGATTTTCAAATATGCTCACATACATAGGTTCCAGAAGGTAAGACCTGAATACATCTTTTAGGGGGAGACAATTGAACCTATAGCACCATATTTTCCCTATTATATTTGCTGCTTCAGATAGAAGATCACTGAAACATCAAATTCTTCACTCTCAGACATTATTTGTTCTCAGTTTTGCTTGAAGACACTATTGTGTGGTGGACAGAAACAAGCCTAGTTCTTGAGCTGTGGGCTGTAGCTCAGCTCTGCTAATCACTGGAAGGGACTACTCTCATTTGCTCCCCCAGGGCCTCAGTTTCCTCGTAAGTAATATATAGAAGTTACACTAGATGGGTGATAAGGTCTTTTTCCAGCCCTAGATACTGATGTGATGGACTGCAAAGACTCTAAAGACAAAATCATACAGCACCTCTCTCTGTCCAAATTACAGATATTTTAACCCTATTTGATAATATTTACTTAGCACTAGATATCCATCTCTAATTATATTGCTTTTTTGACTCCTCAGTGACAGTGATCACACCTGGCGCCTAGTGTGGCCTGAAGAAATGCTTGTTAAATAAACAATATAATAGAGTGATAGGAACTCAGGAGATAGGGAATTCGAATGTTGACTTATGTTGGCTTGCTCACTGAGTGCTGCATGGGTTTGCTTTGTTTTCCCAAAGGGAGTGTAAGCTTCCGGCCAACAGAGCTGCGCTCTGTTCTTTACAATGCCTGAGACAGGGCTAGAGAAAGTAGAGGTGCAATACATAGTTAAATTCCCCACCCCTTATTCTTTTTTTTTTTTTTTTTTTGAGACGGAGTCTCGCTCTGTCGCCCAGGCTGGAGTGCAGTGGCGTGACCTCAGCTCACTGCAAGCTCCGCCTCCTGGGTTCACGCCATTCTCCTGCCTCAGCCTCCCGAGTAGCTGGGACTAAAGGCGCTTGCCACTGCGCCTGGCTAATTTTTTGTATTTTTAGTAGAGACGGGGTTTCACCGTGTTAGCCAGGATGGTCTTGATCTCCTCACCTCGTGATCCGTCCGTCTCGGCCTCCCAAAGTGCTGGGATTACAGGCGTGAGCCACCGCGCCCGGCCCCCTTATTCATTTTTACATAAACACATACATGTGATCCTATCATTCCTGCTGGCTGTTTTTCATGGTTTTCTTTTGTTTGGTTCCACCTTTCATCTCTCCTCCATCCTCTTCAGCACCCACTGCCACCCAAAATCCTGCTGGGTAGTTGATGTTAACCTGGTATGTTTCTTTCCATATTTTGCTCCGTACATGCAGACTCATATGGGCACATATACATGTACAGAATTATTCACGTACATAAGTGGAGGTTTGTTTGTCATTGTTTTATACAATAGGAGCATGTTATAGATGCTTTAAAAGCTGAAGTATCTTGCTTTTCTCAATCAATAATACCTGGTGGAAATCCGTCCAAGTCCATTGATGTAACTCTAATTTGTACTTTTAATGGACGCACAATATATCATGATGTGAGCGTACTGTAATTTATTCAGTGACTGCCTAGCAGATGGACAGTATTTGATTTATTGATCACTTGTTCTTGAGGAAGAGAGTTGCTGAGAATTTGCTGATCTTACTGCCAAAGTACACTCCTTGTCCCCATTTTACTGCCATCCCTCTTCCCCCTTCCCCATCCAAGTGTTCACATGAGCCTGCCGGCACTTGGAGTTCTGATTTCTCCCACCGAATCTAAATCCACTTGGTTCTCAATGTTTCATCTTTAATGGGATCTGAGGCTTTTAAAAATGGAATCCAGACTTTCTGGGCTGTTTCCAAAGGAGATGACTTTTTACTTAATGGCATCAACCCCAGTAATCCTGCCTGAAATCTAATCAACACATCAGACAAGGGAAGAGAAGGTTGTGTCTGGAGTGAAATGGAAGGCGCCTTCTATAATAAGATGTGCCTCCTCTTGATTAGGAGCCCTGAAAGGAGTGGAACAGGGAGAGAAAATTTTTCAAAGTCCCTTCCTCGTACGGAAAGGTAGCAGAGCCAGTGGCCAGGCCTCTGAGCTGAAGCTGTCTGCCTGGGGTTCTTCGCAGAGCCTCCTGTCTTCCAGGACATCAAGAGAGCAGCAACTTCTAAGTTTCTTATTTATTTTTAGAATTTTTTATTGTAAAATATTACCATCTATACATAAAAGTACAGTATTGCATCACTTAACCATGGGAATAGAGTCTGAGAAATGTGTCCTTGGGCAATTTCATCGTTGTGCAAACATCAGGGTGTACTTACACAAACCCAGATGTTGTAGCCTACTACACGCCCAGGCTGCATGGTAGAGCTTATTGCTCTGAGTCTACAAGCCTGGACAGAATGTTCCCGTATTGACTATGTAGGCAAGTGTAACACAATGGTAAGAATTTATGTATTTAAACATATATAAACATAGAAAAGGTACAGTAAAAATACAGTGTTATAATCTTGTAGGACTACCATTGTATATGTGATCCATCACTGACCAAAACGTCCATATGCACTGCATGACTGTATATAAAACCTAGATGTTATGAAGAGCTTAATGGATTACTGTAAGTGATCATCTGTGCAACCACCTCCAGGTCAAGAAACCTCCAGAACACCATCTGTACTCAAGGAGCCCTATCAGGCTTTATGCTGATTATAACTCATTCCTTCCTCACTAAAGACAGTGGTATCCTGACTTCTATGAGAACCACCTCTTTGCATTTATTAAAAATAAATAAATAGTGTAGCTTCTTTTTTTTTTTTTTTTTTTGAGACGGAGTCTTGCTCTGTCGCCCAGGCTGGAGTGCAGTGGCGCGATCTCGGCTCACTGCAAGCTCCGCCTCCCGGGTTCACGCCATTCTCCTGCCTCAGCCTCTCCGAGTAGTTGGGACTAGAGGCGCCTGCCACCACGCTGGGCTAATTTTTTTTGTGTGTATTTTTAGTAGAGACAGGGTTTCACCGTGGTCTCGATCTCCTGACCTCGTGATCCGCCTGCCTCGGCCTCCCAAAGTGCTGGGATTACAAGCGTGAGCCACCGCGCCCGGCCGAGAAAACTACTCTTAATGGTTACTTTTATTTCTTCTAGAAAACTTATATGTAAAAACCTAACACAAATGGAAGCATGCTGCACCAACAGTTTGGAGCCTTCATTTTAGATAAAAATATGTAATGCTTATAAAATTATCTGCACAAGGCCCAGACTCTGAGCAGTGCCCTGACCAGAAACATCCACAACAGCCAAAAGTTAGTCTAGACAAACTCAAGTTGGTCATTGTATTTTTTGAACCACATAAAGGATTTGTCTTAGAAAATCCTTTCTCTGGTGGCCAGGCGCGGTGGCTCATGCCTGTAATCCCAGCACTTTGGGAGGCTGAGATGGGTGGATCACTTGAAGTCAGAAGTTCAAGAATAGCTTGGCCAACATGGTGAAATCCCATCACTACTAATAATACAAAAAAATTAGCCAGGTGTGGTGGCACACGCCAATAATCCCAGCTACTCGGGAGGCTGAGGCAGGAGAATCACTACTAAAAATACAAAAAATTAGCTGGGCATGGTGATGCGCCTGCAATCCCAGCTGCTCAGGAGGCTGAGGCAGGGGAATCACTTGAACCCGGGAGGTGGAGGCTGCAGTGAGCCGAGATCACGCCGCTGCACTCCACTCTGGGCAACAGAACAAGACTCCGTTAAAAAAAAAAAGAAAGAAAGAAAGAAAGAAAATCCTTTCTCTTGGCTCACACCTGAATCCACTTGGCTCCACACCTGAGCTGACCTGTGTTTCCTCCTTCAAAATTCCCTAAAAAACTTCTCTCTCAGTGTGGGTCCTGCTTCCTCTTTTCTCTCTCTTGCTCATTCCACCCCCATAGGAAAAGCTGCAGAAACTCCCCTAGCAAGGCTGGACCTCTCCAAGCTTCAGAAAGAGGAAGACAACTGAACAGGCAGGGCTCGCATCTTCTTTAGAGGCGGTGGAGTTGGGGGACAGCTGGTAACAGGATAGATAGCAACAACCACCTTGAAGATAATGTACCAAGTGTCGGCACTGCACAGTACATGAGTGATCTCACTTAACTCCCGTGCAAACCCTATGCCATGGCTGCTATTATCATTCACGTTTACAGGATGAGGAAACTAATGCTCACGGAGGGTGAGTAGTTATGTTAGGGCACATGTAATTTAAATAGCTAGTGTGTACAGAGGCTAGGGTAAAACCTATGACAGTAGAGAGATTCCTGCTCACATGCTAGTAGGTTTTGTCCAGTCCCGCTTTTCCCCTGTTGACTTTTCTGTGGACCTTCCCAAATGTCTAATGATGCCTCCTATTATATTTACAGGTGAAAGCCTCCCTTCCCTACATCATAATCATCAGAGCATGTTTAATTCCTCTCTGGGAGGGAGCTCTTTGGGGACTGCTGGCAGGAACCTGAATGAATCCTATTACCTCCTTATGTGCCTAGGCTAGAGGTGGCATGGCATCATAAGAGCTAAAGTCTTAAGGTCTTTCGATTTGTATCTTCTTCAAATTTCAGCATCTTAGTTTTGCAAGGAAAAAGGAATATGAGAGCAACCTTAAATGCCCTTATTTGTCACCCTTAAATGTCCCTATTTGTCAAAATCCATGTAACTATGAGGCCTATGGTGGTTTTAAAATAGGTCCACAAATTCTTTAACCCTTCTCCCATCTAAAGATGGAAGCTATTTCTCTTTCTCTTAAATATGGGTAGGACTTAGTGTTATGTATTATAACAAACATAATGGGGCAGAAATGATACTCTGTGACTCCCAAGGTTATAAAAAGGATGAAGTTTCTGCCTGGCTCTCTCTCAGGAGCCTGGCCCTTGGACAGCCACCATACTCTGCAGAAGCCCAGGCTGCGTGGAGAGGCTGATGGTGATGTCTGGCCAACTGCCCCTGCTGGGACTTCGGCCTGTAGTCAGCATCAACAGTCAGGCGTGTGAGTGAATGAGTCTTCAGATAATGCCAGCCCCAGCCTTTGCTTCTTCCAGCCATGGCCCCAGACATAGTAGAGCAAGGACAAGCCATCCTCACTGTGATGTGCCCTGTCTGAATTTATGAGCCATGGAAACTGTGAGAGATAAATTATTATTGTTTTAAGCTACTGTGTTGAGGCAATTTGTTGGGCAGCAAATAGACAATTAATACAAAGCCATTTCCAACCTCTTGAGTGAATGACTGGAGCACAGTTTTTTTATTTATTGACTATTCTGCTAGACGGAAAGCAAATTATAGACTCCTACCCAATGCTTGAGAGTCCTGGGCCTGGGACCCTGCTTGTCTACACCCACTAAGACCTGGAGTATCAGGGACCTGCCTTGGTTTCAATGGAGGCTTGCCTGGACCCTGCAGATTGGAGCTCCATTTGTCATCCTGCTTCTTTCTGGCTGCTAGAGTTGCTTCTCTTTCTTCCTCAGCTCCCTGGTACTCATGGTAGATGGTGACTGAGCAGAACAATGGGAGCCAATACCTTGGTTTATTCTTCTCTGCTGCATACCATTTGCTATGGTCTGAATGTTTGTGTCTACCTACAAATGTATTTGTTGAAATCCTAACACCCCAGATGATGGTATTAGGAGGTAGGGCCATTGGGAGGCGATTAGGTCATGAGGTCAGAGTCTTCATGAATGAGATTGATGCCCTTACAAAAGAGACCCAGGGGAGCTCTTTCACCCCTTCTACCATGTGAGGACACAGTGAGAACACCATCTGCAACCCAGAAGAAGCTCTCGCCAGAATCTGACCATGCTGGCATCCTGATCTCAGGCTTCCCAGCCTTCAGAATTGTGAGAAATAAATTCCTGCTATTGTAAGCCATCCAGTTTATGGTATTTTGTTATAGCAGGATGAACTGGCTAAGAATACATTGCAGCAGGAATCAGTGAGGGCATGTGTGGACCTCCAAGCCTTGCTCATAGGTCCCAGGCAGAAAGCACCCTGCAATAGTTACAGGAGATGTCAATGTTCCCCAAGTCCCTGCTGTAAGGTTATGAATTCAGCGTATCAGTCCCAATTGCTATCTATGCTGCCATATGCTCCTTTGAGAGTGGTGAGGGAGACCTGCCCAGAAATGCTCTCCCATGTGGCTCTGGGACTGCCAGCTCCCCTTTGGGTGGGACCTTGTAGGTGCTCATGTGGGCAGCAGCATCTCTGCTCTGGAGCCTGTTCAGCCTTGCGTTATTTCTGGGGGCATGTTCTAACCCTTTCCCGAACATTTTCTGTGTTCCCTAGCACAGGACTCGCTGCTAGTCCTTCTAATTTCCAGCGGAAAGCAGTCTGTTTTGACGCTTCCCAGGTGTTCAGTCCCATAGGAGCAGCTGAGTCCTCAAGGCAGCAGCCGGTAGGCAGGCAGGTTGCCGTCCTTGAACCAGCCTGACCATCTGACTCTGATACTGCAAGGGAGTCTTAGAGACTTTCTCCATTTAGTGACTCATACTCGTCCTCCACTTGGAACATGCAGTTCTGAACCTTGCCGTCTCCCAGAAATTGTCATTCTAGCCTCAGTCTCATCTCTACAATGTCCTTTTGGCTTCCCAGTGATGTTCCAGGAAACTTGTTCGTGCCGGGTCATCTGTCTCCTCTTTCAGGCAGCCAGCATGGAAATGGAATTTTGGCTCCCATCCAGGGGGATGATTTTAATTCAGGATGCAACTGGGCGCTGCCCTTTGACTTCAAAGCCACTCATGTGGTACAGATATAGAGTGGTATAAGGATTAATGAAATACAGTGTATTGTTCTACTTCATTTAATTTAATGGCTGCATCATGTACCATGGATGTACCATCATTTGTTTAACTAATCCCCTATTGAAGAACATTAAGGTAATTATTATTGTTATTAGATGAGCAGCTGAACCTTGGAAACACACTCTTAAATGCTTTCCCTCTGAGGAAAATGAAGAAGCTGACTATTTCTTATCAAGAGGATCATGCCCCTTGGAGATGATTATGCCCCAGCCTGAGACACGCTGATATCCTCACAGGCTGTTCTCAATGGGAGGGGGCCACTCAGGGGTACTAGGGTGGGAAAAGATTGGCTGTCACCACAGCCTTTAAAGAGTGGATTTTCAAACCAAGGACAGTGAAGGGCAAGACTCTAAAATGTCCGCTAATGAAAGAGTAACTACAATGTTCTTGTATGTTCCTCTGATTAACATCATCCCCAGAGCCTTCCTGTACCCTGCCATGGACTGTGTCTTCCTGGAAGTGCTTGTGGTTTGATGTTGCCTCCTTGCAGATGTTCAGAAAGGACTGCTTGCTGGAAAGGAGAGAAGCTGAGAGATGACCACATTCCTCCTGGATTAATATGGGCTCCGGTGGCTCCTCTGTGATGTGTCGTGTTCCGTGCCTTGGGACCTTACTGTGTTATCAAAGGCAGCCACATTTATGCAGACATAAAGGAAGCCAGAATCTACGAGAACCATCCCTTCAGGAGGGAAACACTCCATTGAACAGTGTCAAATGGACCTCATCAGAACCTGGACTCGATGGGGGACCACAGAGAGACGGCCACGGAAGCAGAGGGCAGCTGCTAGCAACTATTGCTGCCATGTACCAAACACGGTTCTTAACATCTCACGTCTCAACTCTTTTTAATCTCATAACAACCCTATGAGGTAGGTGCTGTTGTCCCCATTTTGCAGATGAAGAGGCTGAGGTACAGCAAGATTAGATGCCCATCCCAAAGCAAGAACCTGATGGTGCTGGATCTGAACCCAGGCACTGGGTTCAGTGCCTGGCTCCTACCAGGTCAGGCTCCTACCACGCACTGAGCATCGTTCAATGTAGTTGAAGTAGAGGTGGTCACAGCAGAGAGCAGTCAAGAGGAGACAGAAACTGAGAGATGGATACAGAGCTTTGTGATCAGCAGGGGACTAAGGACATCCACTTCTGAGGAGACAACAAAGCGACCAGGCCACCACAATAACCCTGAAGGACAAGAACTTTGTTCCTGTGCTCCAGTGGGTAGTGGGACGTCTGAATGGATGGCTTCCCAAGCTCTGCAGCCTCAGGTAACAGGAGCCAGTCTTTGTTTCCTGTGGCTTGGAAGAGCCTAACTAGCTTGTTTTATTGTTAATTGTGCAGATAATCATTGAGTTAAATGGTCACAGAGAAAGAAAAAAAAAGGGATGGCCGGGTGTGGTGGCTCATGCCTATAATCCCAGCACTTTGGGAGGCTGAGGCGGGCAGATAACGAGGTCAGGAGCTTGAGAACAGCCTGGCCAGCGTGATGACACACTGTCTCTACTAAAAATACAAAAAATCAGCTGGACATGGTGGTGTGTGCCTGTAATCCCAGCTACTCAGGAGGCTGAGGCAGGAGAATCACTTGAACCCAGGAGGTGGAGGTTGCAGTGAGGCAAGATTGCACCACTGCACTCCAGCCTGGGCTGTAGACGGAGACTGTATCTCAAAAAAAAGGTTAGGGTAAGTAAACCAAGAGCTCCAGGGCCCAGCTGAACAGAGGATCCAAAGACAAAGGAATTCCATATCTTGGTACTCTTAAAATTGGACCACACCACCTTGGTAACTACAGTAGTAGTCCGTGCATCAACAACTACCAATTATTTTCAATTACATTGTGTTTCGCAGTTTCAATAGTTGTTCATGTCCTGTATTTATTTAATTGTCACGTCAGCCCAAGGAGTCATACCAGGTAGGTATTGCTATCTCCATTTTACAGATAAAGAAGCTGAGGCCCAGGGAAGATGTGAATTGCAAAGGGTCTTGCAACTAGGGAGCAACGAAGCCAGAAAGAGAACCAACACATCATTTTCATTCTTAGTTCCAAAGTACCAGTAGGACCAATGGGAGCCGGGTTATGTTGGCCCATGAGACACAAGTGTGCACACCATTCCCAACTCCACATTTAGGGATATCACTTTGGTAGCTTGAAATCAGTCAATCAGTCATGGTAAGATTATTTACACCACGGGAATTGCCAAATGCTGCAAATCAGGGTTCCCCAACTCCCCCTGCTACACCCACACTGCTGAGAATATCCTGATAATTTCTTAAGTTGGTGCTAAAGAATATTTTATGGCCCTTAAGATCAAAGTTGATGCATAATAACCAAGATAGGCAAGTGCTATCTTTCCAAGCATTTCAAGTTCCCCTATTGTGGCGCAGAAATCATAAGAACTAATATTTATTTTGTGCTTGCTAAGTGCCAGTCTCTGGGCTATATGCTTTATACATCATCTAATTTATTCCTTATCATAACCCTTTTCTAAAGATGGGGACGTTTGAAAAGTTAAGTAAATTGCTCAAGGTCACACAGCCAGAAAGGGGTGAAACTGGGATTCAAATCCAGGTTTCTCTGCTTCTTAATCATGGAGCCACCATCCTAATTACTACTATTATTTCATAAGTAGACATCTGTTTTATGGCACCCTATCTTCCTCCATCTTGTAAACATATAATGGAATTATAACCAAAATCAATCAAGACAACTAATTTCTAACACACAATGAATATTTTAAGGGCCACCTCAAATCTCAATAAAATTCCATAACCTATTAGGCCATTTTAGCAATTTATGCTCATGGTCTATAGAGAATGTCAAAATTAATATTCTGCTCTCTTATTATTTTGACCATCAGAGATATTTTACATGATAATTGGCTCTTAACAGCTGCAATCCAATTTAATTTATTTATGAATACCTTGTATTTATATTTTATGGATATTGTTTTAATTATTAAATCACTACATCTTAGAACCAAATGTAATTTTGTTATAGAGCAAATATTCTTCATGTCGACATCCCTAATGTCATTTTAAAAGTGTATGAGGATAAAAAGATCGCCTAGGTTTCAAAGACAAAATTTATTACATTTTGCTGAACATTTTTTCAGAAAATAAATACTTCACATGCAGAACTATTTAGAGAGCTAAAGTAACAATCTTGATTAAGGAAAAACCACCTGCTAATGTGCTTTAACCTGGACTATCCAGAATTAATATCCTAATTCAGAGAGGTGGGCTGACGAATTAGACAGCTGAGCCAGGAGGGCAGTAGATCTGGGGTTTAGAGTAGAGACCTGGCTTCAAAGCCCAAGGCTGCCATCATCAGTCTGTATGACCTTGGGTGAGTTACTGAACCTACTCTAATCATAAGTTTCCCATTTAAAAAATAGGATTAACAATACCTACCAAACAAAATGGTTATGGAGGATAGGACTGGCTCTATACTTTGCAGGTGCAGTGGAAAGTGAAAATGCAGGATCCTTTGCTCAAAAAGTATTACGAATGTCAGAAGAACAACAGCAGAACACTAAACCAAGCACAGGGCCCTTCTGAGTGTGCAGCCCTGTGCAACAGCAAGGTCATGTATGTCTTCAAGACAACGATGGTGAGGATTACATTAAATGTCTCATCCCCCTTGGGAAACGCCTGAAGAATGGCAACTATTTGTGTTTTGGCCACCTTACTTTTACTTTGGCTCAGTTTGCCACCTTACTTTGCCACCTTAGAAAAGAAATCTAAGAAAAAAGTTATTGTTTTAAAAGATAGGCACAGGTCAAGCTTTACAGAGCAGGTTTTTAGATATCAAGGGCTCAACAGATTCAGAGTGGAGTGGGTCATAGGACCCAGGAGGGGGCCCAGGCCCCAGGCTGATGTGCCCCCGACATCCTTTTTCTTCAGTTGTATGTCAATTTTTGAAAGAGAAATAGAGAACGCAGGATTCTGTTTCCTAGCGAAGGTCTTGAAACCATAAAGTTAATCTCATTGGGCTTTGCACTACATTGAATTAAACTCCTAATTCTAATTTCACCAAATAGGGTTACCGCAAGAACAGGAAGTGATGCTTGATAACTGAGTTCCACTGTCCAGAGGGAGTCAAGAGGGAACAGAAAATCAGTTTTGTGACTGCTGAGAAGCGGGTAAAGCTATTCCAATATGCTGGGGGAAGGTTGTTTCTTTGTAATGAGGCAAACACATTTCTGACGAGAAATTTTTCACGTGGAGGCAGGCCATAATGGTCTTCTGAATATGTTTTTGGGGCCAGGTGCTGTGTCTCATGCCTGTAACCCCAGTATTTTGGGAAGACCGAGGTGGGAGGATTGTTTGAGCCCAGGAGTTTGATGCCAGCCTAGGCAACGTAGTGAGACCCTGTCTCTACCAAAAAAAAAAAAAAAAAAATTAGCCAGGCGTGGTGGCACATGCCTGGGGTTCCAGCTACTTGAGAGGCTGAGGTGGAAGGATTCCCTGAGCCCAGGAGGTGGAGGCTGCAGTGGGCCGTGGTTGTGTCACCGCACTGCAGCCTGGGCAACAGAGAGAGACTTTGCCTCAAAAAAAAAAAAAAAAGATGTTTTTTGGGGGGATTCTCTCCATCGTGGGCTAATAGAGCCTCTGCTGATTTTCTTTGTTCTTACCTATTCCGGGAAAGAGCCCCTGACAAGACTAGGGATTGGAAAGGTGAATGTACTGGGACTGAAGAATTCTTCCATCTTGCATAGATATTCCAAAGAGCTCCTTTTTGGGTGATTTTTCCTAAAAATGCATAAATGTGCAGCTTCTCCCCAAAGCCTACCACTTAGACTCTCATAGTTCTCACTTTCTTCCCTGGGCCGGAAGGGACCACCCCAGCTTCTTGATGGCTGTAGAGCACCCTTCATTTTGCACATGGCTGTGTTTTCTACGTAAATAGTGACTTAGTCTTCCGGAGGGTCCTGCACAGCCTTTAGCGTAGTGCCTTGGACGTAGCTGGCACTCAATCATGATTTGTTGAATGAATATATTCCTGTGGCACTGTTTCTTTTATCTACTTAGTTTTAGCATAACCTGCAGACCATAAGCCCCTGAAGCATTCACTTATAAAAATATTTATTGAGCACCTGCTATGCAGGTAACAGGCAAATTCTGAAAACAAAAGGAATGAATGTGGATTAACCCTATCAAATACTAAAGCATATGCTATTCTACAATAGCAACAAGGCGAGTCTGGAGAGGGAAGGTGACTCACTGGGCAGGCAGACAGACTGATTCAGTCACCTAAGGCACATCTTCCTAGGGGCAGGATTAACTTCACTGCTAGAATCGAGATCGGGGAAGGGACCAACAGAGGGGGTCCCAGGGAGACACAGGATGGAAACAATCGGCTTTGGGATACTTGTGACCGCAACTGTGGGATCAGACTTGTTATCAATGAGGGCAGGCTTGTTCTTAGAAGCCCCAGGTATGTGTGATAAGCACAGCCCTGAGAGCCCAACAGGATCATTTCTTCCATTGCCAGCTGAGCTCTCTGGGGCAAGTTATGTAACCTTTTTGAGCTGTAGTTATCTCACCTGTGGAGTAAAGCTACCTACCTTGAAGGATTGTTATTAGAAGCAGCAATGAAAGAGGCACACACAGAAAATACCTAATAGCTGTCACACAGACTGACCATGGGGCTGATACAAGGACAGGCTTAGGACATGTACCTGAGTAAAGGTTAAAGCCTTATCCATGCCTCTTCCAATCAGATCTACATAATGATAATGACATCATTTTGGAGCCAAAAAAGGAGGTTCCCATTGTAGGGTTGGATTGCCAAGGGATGAGCTAGGGCAGTAAGCGATCCCTCAATAGCTGTGGTTCTCTACACAATCAGACTAAGTGCCCCTATTTTATAATAAATACATTAGTGCCCCCCTTACAATGCTAAAATCCATAATTATTAAAGTCTGGCTATATACATAATTCCAATGAATTATAAATAATGTGCTGTAATATAAAGAAGACATGAAAAGTAATTTATGATGTGACATATGTATATATTACAATGTGTAGATGCTTAAACACACCACATGATGAGAAAAAAATGCCTCTGTTGCATTTCCACAAGTCCCCTTGGGGAGGGGGGTGGTCCTGCTTCCTATCCAGTCTATGGGAAGGGGGAGCAAGTGCCAGGGGTCATTCCTGGGGCTGGGGCTTCTGGAGGTACCTTAACTTTTGCCCTCTCACCCCTTGTGATGACCTCTCACCTCCAGCCTCATACACCAACAAGGAATGAGGTGAAGTATCCAGGATATGTCCAACTCTTTCCTCCCTCCCCTGCAAAGTGCTGCCTTTACTGGGCCAAGGAGATGTAGCAGAAGGACCTGGAAGGCGCTGATACCCTGGGTCTCAGGCTCCAGGGAGATGTGAGCCATAAGGGCTGTCTGTTCTTTCTGGAGGGCACAGAAAGAAAGCAGGGGGGTTTGCTCAGCTGTTTCACTCACCTCTCCTACCTCCTGGAAGGAAGTAGGCCCTGCACTCTCCAGCCCTGACTCGAGCTGGCTGTGTGGCCCTCTATGGGGCTGGCTGGCTGGCTGGTCCTTGGGTATGGTCCCTGATGGTCTAAACTGATGATTAGAGTGGATTCACAGCACTTCTAAGGTTGGGGCAGATGCAGTTGATGCTGGGTTTGATCCTCACTTGGGTTTGCAAGTGGGCACTGGGGAGGGACAGTGATGTCAGAGTCTGACGGGGGGCCCCAAAGCCTCAGTCATCAGATGCCTCTGCCCTCCTGCGGCCAGAGACTCACATGCTTGTTATGAAGCAACCACAAGAGTGGTTACTGACAGTGTCAGGGACTGGGGTTGACACAGGACAGCAGAAGGAGCAAGACCTGTCACTTGGGCCAGGTACTCTGCCCCTTTCTTCTCAAGGGCAGAGGAGTTGCTCGGAAGAGTTACAGGTGCCTTGCCCAAGTGATGCCATTGGCCACGGCACCCTTCTTGGGGTCTTTGCTCAAGTCCAAGAACAGGAGCTTCTCTGGCCACTGGGGAGTTGTATTCAAGCCTGCCCAGAAAGTTGTTTTCAAGCCCATGAAGCAAGTCTCAGAATCATTGTCTGGGCTTCCTGGTACAGGGCAGGAGCCTGCTCTGAGCTGGTTCTTGGGACCAAGCGTTCCCCTGGGGCCACCAGCAGCTCACTGATGGAGCAGGGACCTGGGGCAGCTGGCCTTTTCTTTACTGGTCTGGCATCTCCTCTGGCCTAAGCTGGGTGTGCTCACTGCTTTAGTGAGGAAAATGCCAACACAGCTAGACCAGAACATGGTTCAGTGACTCTCCCTGCTGACCACGTGCTGGACTGCATGGATTTGCAGAAGGAAATGCCAATCTGTTTTCTCTCACTTGGAAGGGAGAGGGGGCTTTTTTTTTTTTTTTTTTTTTTTTTTTAAGACGGAGTCTCACTCACTCTGTCGCCTAGGCTGGAGTGCAGTGGCGCAATCTCGGCTCACTGCAAGCTCCGCTTCCCAGGTTCACGCCATTCTCCTGCCTCAGCCTCCCAAGTAGCTGGGACTATAGGCGCCCACCACCACACTCGGCTAAGTTTTTGTATTTTTAGTAGAGACAAGGTTTCACCATGTTGGCCAGGATGGTCTCAATCTCCTGACCTCATGATCCACCTGCCTCGGCCTCCCAGGGTGTTGGGATTACAGGCGTGAGCCACCGCACCCGGTCGACTTTTTTTTTTAATGCACTATATTAGTTAATTTTTGCTTCATAACAAATGAGTGGCTTAAAACAATAAAGATTGATCATGCACAGTTTCTATGGGTCGGGAATTTGGTGGTTACTATGGTCTGAATGTTTATATCCTCCCTAAATTCCCATGTTGAAACATAATCCCCAGTGTGATGGTATTACGAGGTGAGGCCTTTGAGAGGTGGTTAGGTCATGAGGGTGGAGCCCTTGTGAATGGGATTAGTGCCTTTATAAGGGGTGGAAGAGACCAGAACTTTTCCCATCCACCATATGAGGACACAGCAAGAAGGCACCATCTGTAAGGAGGCAGGCCCTCACCAGACACTGAATCTGCTGGGGCCTTGGACTCCCCAGCCTTCAGGACTGTGAAAAATAAATGCTCTTTGGTTATAAGCCACCCAATTTATGTGTTTTGTTATAAGATCCCCCAATGGACTCAGACAGTTTGGCTGGCCAGTTCTGGCTCTGGGTCTCCCATGAGGCCGCCATCGTACATCAGCCAGGGCTGCAGTCATCTCAAGGCCTGACTGGGGGCATCTTGGAGGCTGGCTACCACAAGTACCTACCATGAGCTAGGTGGTGTACAAGTAATATATAGCAACAACAATAATAATATACAATTGGAAGCTATTTCATGTTTACTATGTGTCCAGATGTTAAGCATTTTCCCTGAGTTACCTCCTTTATCTTCATAAAAACCCTACAAGTTTGGTCTGGTTATCATCTGATTGAAGAGGTTAGAAAATTGGGGCTTAGAGGCCAGGCCCGGTGGCTCACGCCTGTAATCCCAGCACTTTGGTAGGCCGAGGTGGACGAATCATGAGGTCAGAAGATCGAGACCATCCTGGCCAACATGGTGAAACCCCATCTCTACTAAAATAAAAGAAATAAAAAAATTATCTGGGTGTGGTGGCACGTGCCTGTAATCCCAGCTACTTGGGAGGCTGAGGCAGGAGAATCTCTTGAACCCAGGAGGCAGAGGTTGCAGTGAGCCGAGATCGCGCCACTGTACTCCGGCCTGGTGACAGAGCAAGACTCCATCTCAAAAAAAAAAAAAAAAAAAAGGAAAGAAAATTGGGGCTTAGAGAGGTTAGATACTGTGGTCACACAGCTAGTAAGAGGTTGGGTCTGCATGCACACTCATAAGACTGTGCTCTATGCTCACCGTGCTTGAATGCCTCCCTAGGCATTTAGGATTAACAATCCAGGAGGTATGCACAGATGAGGAAACTGAAGTTCAGGGAGGTCAAAAACGTGGTCGAGGTCACAGAATCAGTAAATGGCAGAGCCAGGATTTGAACAGAGGCCTGACTCCAGAGCTCATGCTCTGTCCACTCCATCACATTGCTCCAGAACAGAGGAGACAGACACAGAAAGGAGAGAGTGCAAAAGAGCCAGGTAGCCAGTCCTTGTGGCACCTCCTGCTTGTTAGAAAAAGCGTCCCCTTCAGGGTGGCTAGGGGCTTGGCTCGGCGAGCTCAATCCGCACTCTCCTCCTTGGCCAGGCACTCCTGGTCAGGGCAAAATCTGAGTGTGACAGCCCTGGGGAAGGTGACAGGAGATGAATGGGAAAGAAGTAGCCATAAGCAAAGGAGGATGCTTGCAGAAGAAAGAAGAGAGAAAAATAAACAGAAATAAAAGAGAAGGGAGAAAGAAAAATAAATTACCAGATGAGGAAAGAAGGGAAAAGAAAGGACAAAAAAACAACAACAGAAGGCCAGGTGTGGTGGCTCATGCCTGTAATCCCAGCACTTTGGGAGGAGGCCAAGGCTGGAGGATCACTTGAGCCCAGGAGTTCCAGACCTGCGTGGGCAACATAGGGAGACCCTATCTCTGCAAAAGTTAAACAAACAAACAAACAAACAAAAAAACAAAGAACAAAACAAAAACAGAGCAAGCACATGGGGTCTGATTGGCCCTCCAAGGTGTAGGCTTGGGACCTTCTGCATTTGTGGCAAGGGAGCCCACCAGGTTGGGGGAGCAGGAGACCCAGTGGAGAGCTTGAAGCCTCCTCTGACTCCAGCTCGCATATTCTTCCCCATGCCCTTGCCTTTCTGGGTCACTCGTCTGGGGAATTAGGGAGAAGAAAAGACACTCCAGCATGTATCTGGCCAGAAGAAAAATGTAGCTTCAGAGAAAATGGGGTGGCAGCAAGGTGCGTTGGCTCCTGGATAACACAGGGAAAGCCAATTCAGAGGATAATTACTAGAGTATCAGAGAGCTGAGTAATTTATTAAATAGAAGACAAAATCAGCTGTGTTAGGTGGCTCATGCCTGTAATCCCAGTGCTTTGGGAGGCCAAGGCAGGAGGATCACTTGAGTCCAGGATTTCAAGGCCAGCCTGGGCAACATAGAGAGACCCATATCTCTATAAAAAAATTAAAAAGGAGACAAAATAGGAAAGCGGGATTAATGGCTTCTCCACTGTGCTTCTCCTTGCAGTTTGGTTCCTAAAGAAAATGGCTTCATTGGCAGGGTTAATGTTGATTATCACTGGCCACTGATGAATCAATGTCTGTTTGCCCTTGTGTATAAATTAGTCAATTCTCACTTTTCCCATGAGGGTATTGAGTGAGAGACACCATCTGGAGGAGCTGCTAATTTGAAGTAAGTATAAAGAGTTATGAGACTTGGAGGCAGGAAGACCTGGATTTGAGTCCTAGTTCTGCCAGCAGCTAAAGATCAGGAACACCACAGCCACCCCATGGCTTCCAGCAGTCTCATGATCAGCCTTCAGTGGGCTGCTGCTCCTGAAAGCTGACCAGCCTTCCAGAGGCCAGACTCTAGCAGGAGGGTTGAGCAGAAAAATCATTTTTTTCCTGCCTTCTGCCTTTCCATGTTCCAATAAGGTCTCACAATTGCCAACTGGCTTTCTAAAAAATATATTTGACTGTTTAACTCTTCTACGTATAATCCTTCTATGGCTTCCATCACCAACAGCATCAAATTCAAATTCCTGAGCATGGCAGGTCAGGCCCTTTGCAGTGTGCCCCCTCACTACCTTGTTAGTTTTGTCTTCTATCAGTTCCTGTGTACCTTGTTACTCTGGGCTTTTTCTTATGCTGTTAGCTCTTTCTGAAACCACTTCTCCTTCTGCTTGCTTGGCACTCTGTTTCACCCTTTAGCTTGATCATCCATGTATCCATCCATCCATCCATCCATCCATCCATCCATCCATCAGCCATCTAATTATCCATTCATCCAACCACCCACACAACTCATCCTGCACTTATTAAAACTCTGTTTCAGTGCCTACCAAGCTTGTCTGCACACTGGAATCACCTGGTGAGGTTTGAAAAATGCTGATGGCCTGTTCCACCTTCAAAGATTGTGACTTAATTAGCCTGAAGTGGCCTGGCATTGGAATTTTTAAAAGATACCTAGGTGAATCTAATGCATAGACAACTATTGAAGTTCTTGAAGACTTAGAGATAGAAGTTGGTTGAGACTAGAAATTTAGCACAGAAGGAGAAATAGACCAGTAAATAATTGTACAACCATGTACACAAGCACTATGAAAGGGGTAAGACAGAGTTTCTTGGGAAGGGACACTGATGGGCATGAGAGATGGGTGGCCGGAGGAGTTGAGTCTTCGAGGACAAGTAGGAGAATTCCAGGGAAACCAGGGAGTAGACATCCGAGTCAGAAGAAAGATCGAATGCAGCAGAGCAAGCTGGAGAGAGCATGCCACTTCTGGGATGAACGAGGACTTAGCGTGACTGAAGCTTTGAGGGCAACGAACCTATGGAGGCAGATGGGGCCTCGCAGGGCAGGGAGGGAAGAGCCAGTGAAGGCAGGTGTCACGGCTGTGACTGGTCCAACTAAGCATCTGTGAGGTAGGGGAGGTAAGGCAGTTGGTGGACTAGGAAGGAAGATGGTAGAAACTGGTGGTTAGGCCTTCTCTTCTCCAGAGAAGCCGTCCTCACATTTTCTCCACCCACATGCTCCTGCTCACGACAGAGATCCTGTGCATCTTTGTTCCTCCGGCCCACAGCTCTTTGCCTGGCAGAGCATAAATGCTCATGCCTCATCTCACATGGTGAGGTAGGAAAAGCACAGGACAAAGAGCTTCAAAGGCAGACCAACTAGATTTAAGATCAATTCCATTCCTTACAAATAGTGTGCTGTTGGATGAGTCAGCCACATGCTCTGAACTTGGTTTTCTCTATAAGAAAATGGGGATGATGCCAAGCTCATAAGCTTATTTTGAGGATTAGAAAAAGAGGTATGTCGGTGGTTCTGAAAGTATGCTCTCTGGACGGGCAGCACCAGCATCAGCTACTAGTTAGAAATGCAGGTTCTCAGGCCCCACCCAGCCCTGTGGAATCAGAATCTCTGGGAGTGCAGCCAGCAGGCTGTTCTAACACACCTTATGGGTGAGTCTTATGCATGCTCAAATTGGAGAAACAATGATATATGTCAACTACTTCATCCTTGCTTGCTTTTCTAGAAGCCTAGCCACTCTTGAAAAGTGGAAAGAAACAACTAGCACCTCGCTCTGGGCTCTGTACCAGTCCTTCCTTTTGTTTTCCTTCCCAAGTCTGGTTATTGCAGATGTGGGGCTAAGATGGTCAGGCTTGGAAATCAGGCATCTAAAAGGGAGTTCCACATCAGCTGTCTGTGCGCACGCACACGCTTGACCTCTAAGTAAAACTGTGTGACCTTAACCTCTGAGCATCCATTTTCATCTATAAATGGGAGTGACAATAGTTATGGGCCAGTCATTGGTCTAAGCACTTTACATCTATTGTCTCGTTTTAGCCTCACAATAACCCTATGAAGGTAGTACTATTATCATCCCTGTTTTAGAGATGAGGGAACAGAGGTACAGAAAGGTGAAGAAACTTGCCTCAGGGCAGAGTGATCACGTGTGAAAGCTGGGATTCAGGCACAGGCACTCCAGTTACAGGGTCCCCACTTTTTGCCAGTATGCCTCACCAGGTTTTGAAAATATTACTACATTTGTAAGATGTTTAGCATACTCTGTTGTGCTTTGTTAAGGTGAAATGTCTCACCCTGGATAGTCATGTCTCTCTGCTCCTCACAATGAGAACTTGGCTTAGTCTCTTCACTTCTCCCGGCCTCAGGTTCCAAATGTTTAAAATGGGAGGTTAGACTAAATTAAAGGATATAAACTGAAGCCCCTAAGGCCCAAAGAATAAACTGTATTTGGCCAGAATTTTATCTTAAATTGAAAGTGACCATCTTTAAGGGGTACATGCTCTCCCCTGCTCACCCCGTTAGCCCTGATTTCAGCTGTCTACCACAGGCCCACTTCTTGAGTGACCTGGCACCTGGAGGCATTTAAGTTGGAGATCACTGACACTGATCACAGCCAATGGCTAAACCTGAGGTCCTACGGATTTACTATTCTTTGAATTTCACCTCCCTTCCTCCCCGCAATCCATCTTCATGCTTTACCTGGGATGTTTCTTGTGCAAAGGCAGCTCTGAGCCTTGGCTCCTTGCCTCTCACTGTTACAGAAGGCCTCTACTTGGCCTGGCTGCCAGAGGTGTCAGTGTTCCTATTGGCGTATGCCCCAAAATTGCTGATTTATATTTGTTTCTGCAAGGGAGACAGATAAAGCTTGTTTTAGGGTGTATAGTTAAGCCAATTTCAGAATCTCTTACACATGGAAATAGATTTATTTTCACTTAATCTGAAAGGCTTCCTCGTTTCTAGTGCAGACATTAAGCAATTGCTGGAAGAGGAAAGACTTTTTACTCTGCTCCATGAGTTCATGCACCCCTACACTGAATACCTTTCATTTCCTGCAGCAGGAATGCATTCAGTAATTTTATTGCCTTTGCAAATATCCTTCATCTGGCCGCTGGGAAACAGGTGCCAGGTGTTGTTGTATTACTATACTGCCTGACATACATAACAGGCACTCAAGCACTGCTGACTGGAGAAATGAACGGGCAAATTCTTTGCAGCAACTGGAGCCTACACTACCGGTTAAGTAACACTGAACCTCATTCAAGTTATAGTAATATATATCATTTTTAGAATTCCATACGGCTTATAAAGTCCTCACACATGTTCTCTAGAAATTATTTTTCCTATTTTAAAGTCGAGGAAATGAAGCTTCCAGAGGTTAACTTCAAAGTCACCCCGTGACATTCAATTTTCTAAGGCCTCAGGTTACCATTACCAAATCAAAAGCCAATATTAAAACACAGTTTTTGGCAAAAAACATTTTTGAAGTTGTATAAGCTAAAGCTTTAGATACTAAAACAAACATTGCAGAAAAAAAAATCATGTATCACAAAGAGGAAACAGTACTATTGCATCGCACTTGATAGTTTGCAAAGCATTTTCTCCATAATTTGCTTCTGCCCAATGATGTCGTGCCATCACAGTAAGACGGTCCCTTGCATCAGCTCCTGGTCCCTTGCATCAGCTCCCTAGTGGATGAACAGCAACAAGAACTGACTGCCCCAACGTTTCTCTTTTCCAAAAGATAGGTTTGACTGGTGGTTGAGTGGAATTTCTTGCACACTCATGCCACCTACTGGTACTTTTCTGGTAGCAAAGCTTCCAGCTGATTTTTTTTTTTTTTAATTAAAAACTTTTTTCAATGTAAACTTTAGCAGGATCATTTGAATGTTTTACTCATTAGCTCAGTTCTTAAAAATACCGCCCCCTCAAACTTTGAAACTCGCTTCCTGTTGCTGCCCTAAGGAGCCTTCTCTAACACAGAAACTGACTCACTTGAAAGGGACTGAAATATTTTATTCCTTTTGGCATATTGACAAGCTTCAGAAACGCCTCTGAGCACCTTGCATTGGGCTAGGATCCTGGGGGAAGGGAGATGGGTTAGCTGGGAAGAGATTACACTCGTGGAATTTTCTGGAGTTCACAGTAATGTCTCCACTTTGCCCAGTATTTCCTGGGAGGGCTCCAGGTAGAGTGGGATAGTTGACAAGGTGGTGGCCAGCTCCTTCCATAGCAGTTCAACTGCTGGAAAAGAGGGAAATTCTGAGTGAATTCCGAGGAGCGGCGGAAGCCAACCTCCTCTCCTGGGTCAGGGGCACACCAGGGGATTTCTCAAACTGCACCAGTCCCTGAAAACCTCTGGTCTATCCTCAAGGACACAAATATCACCTGCAAAGCTGGGCTTTCAAATTAGCTTTGGATACAGGTTTTTAAAATTACTATATGGACTTTGTCTTTGTATTTTGCTTTAAATCCAGGAGGAAGAGATAACTTATTCATCTGTAGGGCACATCAGAAGAAGATATAAACCATTTATCTCACAACCTTAGGATTCTTTAAAAACTGGACGAACTTCATTCTAGCAGTAGTATGCAATAAGCTGAGACCAACACAGGAGAAAATGAGTCAGTTGCTGTTAGTGAAAGCTCTGGCAGGTTCTCAAAGTTAGCTTGTGTGCGGGGGAAATGGTGGCTTTTTAATTACCATTGATATTATATTCAATGAGCTTTTTACCTTTTTTCTCTTCTGCTCCATGGTAGGAGAAAAATAGCAGCTTTGAAGATTTTTGAAAGCAATGTAAAATTATATTATAGCAGATTATGAAAAATTCCTTATGATGAAAAGTCAAGATGGTAACATTTAGTAAACTGCAGATTTCAAATCCTCATTTGCTGAAAGGTTTAGCAGTACATGTTAAGTCCAGAAAGGATTTAAAGAACTTTGAAAGCATTCTGGTCATTCTATAATTTAGAACAAATTAGGTTAAATTGTGAAGAGTTGTTCAGGATTACTGAAAAAAGTAGTTACTCCAGATATATGCATACTGCTTATCAACAGGTTTTTATGTTCTATATTTCACTGTGTTCTGACAAGATTTAAGACAGGGCTTGTTTTTACAATTCACACTTGAGAGAACTAAGGTTCAGAGGTTAACTGACTTCCCAAAGTCACACAGCTAAAGTTAGTCAGCATTGAAGATACGTTTTTTTTTTTTTTGAGACAGTCTCGCACCGTCACCCAGGCTGGAGTGCAGTGGTACAATCGGCTCACTGCAACCTCTGCCTCCCAGGTTCAAGCAATTCTCCTGTCTCAGCCTCCCGAGTAACTGGGATTACAGGTGCCCGCCACCACGCCCAGCTAATTTTTTGTATTTTTAGTAGAGATAGGGTTTCACCATGTTGGCCAGGCTGGTCTTGAACTCCTCACCTTGTGATCTGCCCGCCTCGGCCTCCCAAAGTGCTGGGATTATAGGCGTGAGCCGCTGTGCCCGGCCGAAGATATGTCTTTAGATTTTACATGTAGTAGTCTTCCCAGAAACTGGATGCCTCTTTCCCAGGGACTCTTCCGCTCCTTAAAGCCAGTTTATCTAATTGGTGTATTAATCCATTTTAAGACACTTTTTAAAGCAGATGGAAAGCCATATTAATCTGTTTTTTTTTTTTCTTACCCATACTTCTTAGCCTATCAGCCTCTTGTGACATAGGCTTTTATCAGGTGGTAACATACCACAACTATATTTTCAATAACCCTTTGAATAATGATTCTCATGTATTAGCAGATGTTTTGTAGCAGCAAGGTTGTATGAGGTGCCCATGAAAATGGGGCTCTCTTAACTGTAGCACTGGCCATGACATGGGTAATGGGCATACATGGTGGGTAACTATCGGGGTCATCATAAAGCCAGTCCCGCATGGCTTGCACATGAAGTATATTAGCTGCTTTATCTTGGGTGTTCTGCTTGGCATTTATAGGGGAAGTTGGACAGTCCCCATTCTCAGGGTAAACAGATCTTACAGTGGCTTTTTTCATCCAGTCCCCCAGACTAGCTGTTCCTCAGGAATAACCTCCTGTGTGTCTGGATCATGTTTAGCCATCTGCAATCTTTGAATAGTGAGCTGTGGGTCCTCCATCAACCCAAACATTTCTTCCATTCTGCAGCATTTAAAACTAAAGATACTGCCCCTAAATTACTCTCATAGTCCATTTTAGTGACGGTTCCTCAGGAAGCTAATGATACTGATCTACGAAATGCAACAAATCCTTGTACATTATACCCTCTGGTTTCAAGTTACTTGGTTTTGCCTTTCCCCGACATTCACTAGCTTCTTGGTAACCACAGATGAGAGGTATTTTGTTGTTGCTGCATAACTTTGCCCTTGTGGGTGGCTCTGAGGCTGGTGGCTGAAGCTCAGCCTGAAACCTAAGCTTGGTGCAGCATCAAAGTTGGACCCAGCACTGTTTCATTATAGCTATTATAGATAACCAAGGGATTGTATAGTTCACTTTTTTCTTATTAGCTTGCATTTCCTTATGCATCCAGTGAATCACCTCTCTACGAGCTGGATCTATCTCTAAATTTCACTGATAGTAACTGAGTGCAGCTGCAGCTCTATACCATGGGTGGCCATGTGGCCACCCAGGAATCAAAGGTTTCTGACCCATCACCCTTCCATCATTTTTCTTGTCCACCTTTCTGAGCCAGGGCCCTTCTAGCAAATCCCATATCTCTGACAGCAATTGGTAATCAAATTGACCTGCAGCCCTTTTCCCCTCCCAGGAGGTTGCTCTGTGAGGCTGGAAGCACCTCACCTTTAATCATGCCTGTATCTTTCCTGTGACCAGCTCTACCCTGGTTATCAGTCAGTATTAGCATACAAAAAGAAAATCATTTGAAAATTCCAAGGATTTCAGGGATTGTACTGCTAGGAAATGGGAACGAAGACCAGGCGACCAAATACATATTTCACAGTATCAAAGAAACATGTTACTTTTGGAGTTAGGCAAAAAAACAAAAAACAAAAAAACAAAAACTGGATTTTTGGCTCCATCTGAGACCCATTCAGTAGTGGGTTAGGGAATGAGGACATAATTGACATGTTTAACAAGCCTCCCAGGTGGTTATGCTGCAGATGATTTTTAAAACCTAAATATGCAAAGTGATGCCTAGGATTATACAACCCTGAACGATGCTTTGGAATGTGTATTTTATGCTTTACCACAGAAATTTCAATTTGAGAAGCCCAATATTTTAAAATAAAGAAGCCATACAATTAACACCCAACTTAAGAGTATCCACCCTGATTTCTGCTTAGTTCAGCTTTCTTCCTATAATAGATATCTTATCAGTGCAACGTGCTAGCCTGATAAGAGTCCTTCAGTTTAATCTTGCTTTATTCCCAATTCACACAGATTAGAAGTAAATTTATATGGCTCCTGGTAGGAAACAGGTGTCAAACAGATGAACAATTAGTGGATATCTGTTTAAACTGGGATTTTTTATAACTGATGTTTAGAAATGAATCATCATAAACATGTCTGAATATTTTACAACTGGTAGTTTCTTAATTCTGCCCCACCAAAAATTACCTGTTGACTGACTTAAGCCTGGGCTTGGGCCCAGACTCTGATTTAAACATCCTATATGATTTTATGAGTAGGTGAATTTAGGAAACAGATGGTACTGATATTTTTCTCCTCCAATCCCAAAGTAACAACTCCTAACTGTAACTTAAATCTTCACATAATTACTAAAATTATTTTTAACCAGGAATGTTCACTTGAGAGTCTAAATAAAAGCACTTTAAGATCAAAACAACTTAACGGTTACTGTCATCTAAGACTAAGAGGAAGAATTTTCCTCTTTGATCAGGGGAAAAAAGCTTAAATCTGTATATTCCTCAGTAACCTACTTAGTTAAGTTCACCTCTACTTGTTTAACTCTCCCACCCCAAAGCAAAAATCATTCCTATTAATTAGTATCCCCATCTCAAAAGAATAATGGTTTTCTATAAATAATCCAAAGTAGACCTTCCAATTTTTTTTTTTTTTGCAAATGGAAGTTTTTAAAAGGCACAGAGGAGCTTGTTGCTGGTACCTGCCAGTCACCTAAAAATTAACCCAGTAATATGAAGTTTTTTTGTTTATATATACTGAACTATAGTTATCAGTATCTAAGGCAAAATGATCTCAGAGAAGTTAATACTGGCAAAGTTAAAGTCTTCACGCGTGAATCAGGCAGTTAACCAAGTCAGAACATCACTATCATTGCCAACTGAAGAAAGCTACAGGTACTCAAAGATACCAAGTATGTGTTCGGAGATAAGATGATCACTAGACAAGACCAGTGGAAAATAAGCAGCAGTACTGCACCAATGCAAGACAAAATATACTTTATTGTGACAGCAAATGCACATAGTGCTGTAGGTAAGGCATGCTACTAGGAATCTGCATATAATCAAAAGCCAGTATGGAAATGAATGGAAATGAATGCTGTTGTTCTCAGATTGAGTCCATGGTGGAGAAAGGATAGTTTGTGTCCACTTATTTCAAATGCAGTATCATACCTACTTAATCAGTTACCTATGCTTCTAACCAACAGCCCAGTGGCAAATAAGAGGAACTTAACTGTACTCAGAAGTCACTTTCAATATCAACGACAGAAATATTTCACTAATTCAACTGAGGCAAATTACCTTTCTAGACAAAGGACCTAGAAGTTGAGCATGCAAAATATCCATCCATCCATCCATTCATTCATTCAAATAATTAGCCAATGTTACCGTCATTTAATTCCACCAGAAGCAAATACTAGAGTATCTAGTAGTAGTTTGGGTAAAGAAACATTTACATTTTAAAACTTTGTAATGTCATAAATTTGGGGCTAAAATAACACCAGGTCAAATTTGATCCCTTTCTATTTGAGGGTACAAAGTAGTTTTGGTTTCAATAGCTGAACTTCTGAGGGAAGAGCTGAAAAAAATGCTAATAAGAGATCTAGGCCTTTGATGGAAACTATTAGGCTCTACAGACTTGTCAAAAAATCAATGCAAAACTAAGGGGAAAAAGCTGAAATGCTTTGTAAAGCAGTATTTTTAGATAAGTTGCTTCATTTACCCCTTTTCTAAAACAGATGCAGATTAAATGTTTTTTGCATGAATGCACATTGACATTCTGTTCAACTGTTTTCTAAATGCAACTGCGGATTTAAACAGTGTGCTTTCATTTAAACAAAGAATATTATATGCATGGTCAGTTTAGTTTAAGAGATGAAAAGAAACTTTACTACTAAGAAAATTGCTTATCAAATACTCTCCTTTTATAAGGTGTTTTTAAAAGCAACACAGGACCAAAAGCATCCAACTATTACTTTATTTATATTACTATGCTTAAGTTACATGGAAAAAGACAACCCAGCAGTTCTGTCCCATCTCAGAAAAAGTTTCCAATCAACACCTATTATGTGGTGACAAATAACTAGGAATGGTGACATCTTTGGGTCAAGACTGACAAGGAAGAATGGGCTCTGGTGCTACGGTTCATCTCCAACAAGAATATGGCACACCGGCCAGCACAAGCCATGCTAACACTGAGCCTTTAGCGCTGGGCACAGATTCGGATCTCTTCTCTGAAGCTAGCAAATCAAGTGAAATAACTGGGTTTAAAAAAAAAAAAAAAGTTTAAAATGAAGCCCAAGTTTAAAAACCATACTCCTAACATTTTCCTTTCACAATTTACATAAAACACACTTTTTCACTCTAATAGCCCAGATTTTTTTCCTTACATAGCTCACCACATAGCTGCAGACAGACTCTTCTGCCTCAAGATGTAAACATAGAGTAAAAAATTAACGGCATCTGCATAATATTCTCTCTACACACTGCTGTTGGATGGAAAATACAAAATTAAAAAAAAAAAAAGAAAGAAAGGTTCCATCTTAGATTCTCACAACCTCTTGTTCCGCAGTTCATTAATCCGACTCTGATGCTAAGGTGACAGTGTATGTAAGTAGATTTTTGTTTTCAGTGAAGGAGACCTGGGAAAAGATGGATTTCTCTCTGTATCTTCAAGAGTTATCAGATGGTACATGCTCCTCAAAGCCCTCACTCTCTCGAACTAGAGCACGTTCCAGGATCACGCGGCCTTCCTTATATCGCTGGCTGTCTTCAGTGGCAAACTCATAGATCCATCCCAGTTTGCTATTGCAGTTTTTGCAGCTCACATCTCGAACCATGTGGCGGCCAGTGAGCATGACCCGATCTTGAACTTCACTGTACTGCAGGTTAACTACCTAAGAAGGGACAAGGAAAATCAAAATTGCAAAGGCATGTAAGTTATTTGCCAAGTATGTACAAAATATGGTTAATGCAACAGCAACTTCAGAAAAGGAGAAAGAAGTTGTTACTTTAGTCAAACCTGTAATACCCAAGACTTATTTATAGAAGCTGCTGGGGCAGGCAGACATCTGGAAATTGCACTACGCTAGACATCTAATGCAATCATGCACTACCGTACTAGCCTAAGTCACACTATTTAAACATACTAGTTACATTTCTGTATTGCAGGTAAGAAAAAGTCCTGGAACTGGAGCCATAAAATGTAGGTTTGGGTCCAATTGTAGTAATTCATCATTATTCAATGATGAGTGCAAATAATACAATCAATATAAAAGAACCCAATGCACCATAGTCATTCCATAAAACAGTCTGTTTGTTTCTGAAAATATACCTTATATATAGACTGGGACAGATTAAGCCTACTAAAGACCATACATCTGCAGTGCATAGTTTTAAAGTGAGTTCAAAGACAATGAACACAATGAAGTGGGTCTGAGACAATCTGTGACGAATTTCCACTGATTCTGAATACCCAACAATCTTCTACACTTTCCTTTTCTGTAAAGGGCCAGATAGTACATATTTCTGGCTTTGAGGGCTATGAGGTCTTTGTTCCAACTTTTTAACTCTGGCACTGCAGCATGAAAGAAGCTGTAGACAATACGTAATGCACAAGCAGAGCTGTGTTCCATTACATTTACAAAAACAGGCAGCTGTCCTGCTGCAGTGTGCCCCCCTCTGTACTGAAATAAATGTCAAAGAGTATGCTCTATCAATTCTGAGAAAAGCTGCTTTCTACATGGAACAGAGGAGTGCCCACTGGGGAAGTTCATCTGATCGTCTAAGAACAGCACCCTAGACTAGCTATGTTCCTTAGCCTAAAATACTTGGAAATTCAACTTTTCTATTATATACTAGATTCTAGGAGGCAGAATCACGGCATCCAATTTGAAAGCAAGCCAGAAATTAGAGAGACAGGCAGACTGGGCACACACTTGCAAATCAGAAAAACACTCTTTCTGTCAGCAAATCCATGGAAGAATGATTGGTGAGCACGAATTAGAGCATGAAAAGTTGGTTAGATGATCCTTATTTGCTGTCAAGTTATAATAGTTTAATGCCACTATCTCCCTATATGGATAAACCAGTGACATGTGGAGAAAGGGAGGTGGGTATCTTGACCTGTTCCTTCCATAGCCTGTGCTGAAGTTGCTACCAAATTCTTACACTGAACATTTCCTGAGGCAACAGAGACCACGCTTCTTTATACTTTTTTTTTTTTTTTTTGAGACTGAGTCTCACTCTGTTGCCTAGGCTGGAGTGCAGTGGCACTATCTCCACCCACCACAACCTCCACTGCCCAGGTTCAAGCGATTCTGCTGCCTCAGCCTCCCGAGCAGCTGGGACTACAGGCACACACCACCACGCCCAGCTAATTTTTGTATTTTTAATAGAAACTGTGTTTCACCATGTTGGCCAGGCTGGTCTCGAACTCCTGACCTCGTGATCCGCCCACCTCGGCCTCCCAAAGTGCTGGGATTACAGGCATGAGCCACTGTGCCCAGCCTACTTCTTCAAACTTCCAAGGTTAAAATCACACCCTAGTAACACCTTCCTAAGGTCCCATCAAAGATGAGCTAGTGGGCAATCATTTCTGTAGATTTCAAGCTCTCCTTCTGACTCTTCCTGGTATCTCTAAGCTCTGAGGGGGTATTCTGGTGTTGCAGTCAAATACAGCCAATGAGCCCACTTAGGAATCGAACTTTTTCTCACTGACCTTGTTAAAAAGAAACGCTCTGCCAGTGGCGCCTGTGAAACGAGTGGAGATGAGTTCTGAGCGGTTCGTCAGGATCGTATCACAGTTCGCACAAGAAAACAGACGGGTACCACCGATATGATCAAGGAAAATTCTGCCCATTTTTATGGCTGAAGTTCTAAAAACCTAGGAGCAAATAGAAAAGGATAACAAATGCATTATAATAATGTTAGCACCTACTTGGGGGTCATAGAGAACCATTTATATACATATTTATGTAATCTCTGCTTTGTAGTACTCGATGTGTAAAATAGCTGATCCTGAACAAAAAGATCCAAAGTTCACACACTGAACAAATAAACAGGCATGCCTAAGCTAGGAAGATTTTAAAGCAGTGAGCCAAGGAAGTAAACCTATTAGCCAAGGCCAAAAAATGGTGTCACTTCTCTTATGGCTGGTGTGGAAAAAGAAAATGGAAAGTGGCATTTCAGAAAATGAATGATGTAAAGCACTGGCAGAGAGGTGAGAAAAAAGGTTTAGCATAAATGTTAAGTATACGTTCTGAGCATGTATAATTTCAGAAAAGAATTGTGAGGTTTCAGTGGGATACGAGAAGAAAAAGGGGCAATTAGAAAACAAGAGTAGTCTGGTTTGAGAACATAGAGTGAGTAGGTCTGTGATCACCAGGTGCATTTACAGCTGTATAGAGGTGATGACTAACTAAGTCAATGTCTAGGGAGCACTGTTACTAGGTACTTATTTCAAAATTGTCACAGCTCTGTGAGGTTGTTACCATCACTTCATAGATCATCCAAGTCAAGTCTAAAAAGGTTATTAACTGGTCAACGGTTACAAAGCTGTTAACTACAGCAAAGTACAGAATGCAATTCACCTAATTCAAAGTTCTTCCATGATCCTACACTGCCTCCAAGATGGTCCAGGCTGGCATAAGACTAAAGCAATGAGAACAGAATAAGGGAAAGATAAGCTTTCCCATACAAAACTTGATTATCTTTAAGAAATCTTACTGATTCAATAAATCACAAAAGCGCTGAAACACTGAAAAGATACAAGTTTGAAACATATGTCTGAAACTAGGCTAACACTTTAACATTCAAAAGTTAGGGAAGTTACTATATGCAACTTCTTAAATTCATTACAACTAATTCTCCTAAACAGTATTTTTAAAGATCTAGATATAGTCAAGAATATGCCACAGTTTTAATTTAAAACATAATTTATTCTTGGGTAGTTATCAGCTCCTGTGTTTTAAGTATTTATTATACATCTTTCCAATGGCATGCAGAGCTAATATAACTGCCACTGTGGAAAAAAAAACTCCAGAATGCATGTTTGTAATGAGAATTCTACTGTTGTCTTAAGATTGGGGGAATTCCATTACAAATTTAAAAGGAAATTCCATTCCTTCTAGGTCTATGAACTTCCCCAGCCATTAGGCAGTCCTAATGTCACTAGAAATGCCATCACAAAAATCATTATGACTCCTCTTAAACATTATGAAAGTTTAATAGGGAATAAAAAACAAATGGTGAATGACAATCTGCAGCTAGTAAAAGGAAAACCAGCATATTAACAAGCGTCACAATGAACCTTGCACTAAAACACAGACTTAAGCTGTAATATTTACATTTCTATAAAACAACAAAAGGAAACACTTACTGCCTTATTTCAGCCTTTAAGATTACCGCATTATTTTTTTCCAGATGATTAAGAATACAACACTTGGCCAGGTACAGTGGCTCACGCCTGTAATCCCAGCACTTTGCGAGTCTGAGGTGGGCGGATCACCTGGGGTCAGGAGTTCAAGACCAGCCTGGTTAACATGGTGAAACCCTGTCTCTATTTAAAATACAAAAATTAGTCGGATGTGGTGGCGCACGCCTGTAGTCTCAGCTATTCGGTAGGCTGAGGCAGGAGAATGGCTTGAACCCAGGAGGCAGAGGTCGCAGTGAGCCAAGATCGTGCCACTGCACTCCAGCCTGGGCGACAGAGCGAGACTCCGTCTCAAAAAAGAAAAAAGAATACATTTATTATTTATTTACATATAAGTCAGAAGTTGCAAATTCGAGGCCTACAGGCTGAATTCGTTTGGTAGCCTTGGAATACAGCAGTGAACAGATACAAAAACCCTTCCCTAAAAAACATATGTGGACGTCTGTTTTATTTGGGTCACACAGTTTTTAATCTTCATTTTAAAAAGTTGAGATGACATTTAAAATTTGGAAGATCTCATTAAAGAGCCTGTAGTTTGGATTTCTTTTTAACAATGGGGAGGGCACATATTCTTCTATGGCACAACTGACTACAAGTGAGCTGCACCCCTAACCCTCACCAGGCCATTTTATTTGCTCAGTCTCCACTTTGCTTCACACAATTACTTCATCTGTTTGGTCCTTGCACCAATATTTGAATGTATGACTCCTGATATAAATAAAACATTCAACAAACCTGTGAGCAGTTAAGTTTGGTCATGTTTCTGAATCTTGATCATTAACAGAAGGGAATCAATGGCAAGGTTTTGGAGTCTCAGCTGTTAAGGTATACGCCTCAGATTCTGTATGTCTTTGAAGACTAGTATTTGTGCAGTCATTTGTAACCTCCAGCTAGGGGTCTGGGACTCATTATTTTAAAGCCAATTTCCCTTAAGACCTTTAAATACAATATTCATGTTGTAATTTATTTCAACCATAATGGTAACTACCTGCACCTACACTGACCACTGCGACACCATACTGTTGTGGTAAATGCGCTGGACTTCAAAGTGAACTTTCCCTATACCTTCTGCCTACATCATTTTATCCTGGGCTAAAAACTACTGTGATCATTTCCTACTGAGGGTAAATACATTTAACATGGCTTTTTCCCCTGATTCCATCTATTTTTTCTCTTTACCCAAGTATTTTTACTGGATTCAATTATATGATTCATTACCAAGACCAAAAATATCTGAGCAAAACCTTATGTTACACTATTCCTAGTTGTGGTTGCCATTTATAGAGAATTATATATATAGAACTGTAGAATGAGTTTTTGTTTGCTAAGAAAGATAAGTTAGAATGCCACAGGATCTTGCAGAAGCAAGCAAAACATCACTTGCTGTCAAAGGTCTTTAGGAAGTAGAAAAACCTCTGTAGGGTCCTTAGGCTCCAAGGGTAGCCCTGACCTTTGCAGGGTTAGAAACTCAACCTAACACTGACACTATTCAAACTCTTAAGAGGCTGACATCCATTAAAATGCCACTGCTATGGTCTCAATGTTTGTGTACCCCCACCAGTTCATATGTGATATTACCAGGTGATTAAGTCACGAGCACAGAGCCCTTAAAAATGGGATTACTGTCCTTATAAAAGGGTCCCAGAGAGCTGCCTGCTCCTTTCCACCATGTGAAGACGAAGCTAAAAGGTACCATCAACAGACATTGAATCTTATCTTGGACTTCCTGGCCTCCAGAACTGGGAGAAATAAATTTGTTGTTTATAAGCCATCCAGTCTACAGTATCCTGTTAGAGCAACCAGAATGAACTAAGACAGCCACTTATTTAAGGAGGACAAAGGCCGGGCATGGTGGCTCACGCCTGTAATCCCAGCACTTTGGGAGGCCAAGGTGGGCGGATCACGAGGTCAGGAGATCGAGACCATCCTGGCTAACACGGTGAAACCCTGCCTCTATTAAAAATACAAAAAAATTAGCCGGGTGTGGTGGCGGGCGCCTGTAGTCCCAGGCACTCGGGAGGCTGAGGCAGGAGAATGGTATGAACCTGAGAGGCTGAGCTTGCAGTGAGCCAAGATAGTGCTACTGCACTCCAGCCTGGGCAACAGAGCGAGACTCCGTCTCAAAAAAAAAAAAAAAAAAAACAAAAAAAAAAACAAAGGAGAACAGTCATTAAAAAAACTAAGATATAACACTTGAATCAGGCTTCTCTGGACCTGAATAACATATTGAACTCTGCCTTAGACCTAATAATTACTTAGCATCTACACTGTATGGAACACTGTACTTGGTATTTACATACCACATTTAATTTTGACAATTTTTAAAGTAGGTATTTATTACCTCACTTTTATAGATGAATTAAAGAGACGGTGACTTTCCACAAGTGGCCAAGCCACTGCATTCTATTCTCTCTAGTGATTAGAGGGCTGTCAGATTTACTCTCTCCCTCAGGGTTTACCATCAGTCCTTCCTGATTCCATGCTGTTCCTCCTGTATTCCCTATCTTGATTGGTGCCAACTGCAATCACAAACTCTCCTGAACTAGAAACCCTAGTAAGTCATTTAAAAAAACTGTAAAATTAACAAGACTTCCTAAATCACTTTTGGAAGTTTACCTCCCTCCCCTTCATCACTCTATTAGATTCAAACTCTCCTCACATCCGGATAAAACTTTCACGGTCAGGGAGTGTGTACTGTTAAACCCAACATACATTCATACATACCACTTCATTTCTGCTACATAGAGCTACAAAAATATGGTCAAAGGCATGTGCCGCCCCTTTCTAAAAGCTCATAGAGACTGCTCCTTTATAAAATTTGAAACTTTTTTTCTGACAGAGTAGAAAATTGCAGGTTATTTTTTTAAAAAGAAAAAAAAAAACAGCTTTATTAAGGAATACTCTACATGACAAAGTTTACTCACTGTAAGTGTACAATTCAATGACTTCCAGTCAATTTATAAAATTATGCCACTATCACCACCAACTGGCTTTAGAATGCTTCCATCAGCCCCTCAAAAATTCCCACACACCAGCCTGCAGCCAATACCTTCTCCAACTCCCAGCCACTGGAAACCACTGATCTGCTTTCTGTCTGATTGCTTTTATATTCAAAATATTTCCCAAGTATGCTAATCACCTTTCTTTGAGTAATCCCAGATCTCTTCAGCCACGTATTTCTAAAACATCTTAAGAGTGAGCTGTTTTCACAGACAGCTGATGTTTGGTGTTGATTCTAGGGGCAGCTTACCGTGTCCTTTAGTAGCAACACACAGGCTTTGGTATATGTCAGTGCTGAAGTTCAAGTTTATAGCTGAAATGAGAGCTAAACTTATCATAAAGCTTAAGTTTTATTTAAGATGTTCCCTACCTTATCGTGTTATAAATAAGGCCTTTTTGGTACTATCTTCTTGTAGGTCCAAGTTATAAAAATCCTAGAAAGGTTGAATAAGAAAAGTACCAAGCTTGATTGTTCAACTGGAAGACTATTCTTAGTTTATTTGAAATTACCTGAAACAGTGAGGGGCTGGGATGAAAATATAAGTGAAATTTATAGACAATTTCACAGATCATATTTTAGTATTATTTTCAATTTCCTCCCTCTCTCACCAATAGCATATTTAGCTATCTACAACTTCCAATTTCTCTTTTATCAGAAGACTCTGGTGAAATATTAATAACATTTTCGGATCTCTCTGCCTTGTTACAGAATTTTTTTTTTTTTTTAATTACAGAATCTGTAAGAGCGGGAAAAAAAGATGATTCTCTTCAGAAATCTGCCAAAGAGTCTCCAGGAATGCATTATTTTAAAATGCATGATGGATATAATGGACTATATAATTTCCTAGTTTGCTTCCACATCAATAAATTTTCTAAAAAGACTATTGGTTCATTTTACACATACACTATCAAGCAAAATACGGTATCTTGTTCACTTGTCTGGCTCATTGCTGATTGTTTTCCTTAAAAGCTGGGAAGGCTGTGGGTCAATTCAGCTCGCCACCTGTTTCTGTACTGCCCACAAGCTGAGAATGAATTTTGTACTTTTAAATGGTTGGGGGGAGGGGAGAATATTTTCTGACACGATTATATGACATTCACACTTCGGTGTCAGAGTTTTTAGGAACACAGCCACACCCATTTGTTTACACTTAACTCCTTCCACTTTACAATGGAGAAGTATGAGGAGCTGTTACAGAAACCTTCTGGCTTGCAAAGTTTAAAATATTTTTTTACCTGGCCCTTTACCAAAAAAAAGTTTTCCCTGCTTAAAAACACATTCTGATAGTGAAAGAGCTTTGCATTTAGAAAGCAGTCTTTCCCAGAAAAAATGGAAACTTGGTTGGCATTTGGAATTAAGGCTAGATAGGAGTATTTGAAAAGATCAGTTTAATCCCATTCCCCTTTTCTTTACTGATTTTCTAGCTAAAATCCTTAACTTTCTGTAACCAGTTCAGCATGTTGAAGATCAACTCTAATAAAGATTATAAAAATAGATAATATCTACCAGCTGCTGTCTCCTCTCTCCACCCCCAGGACTTAAACTGTGAAGCTGAGATACTTGAACTCTGGAGATTCCTAGGTTCAAATCTCAGCTCTTCCTCCTTAATAGCTTTGGAAACACTGGGTGAGTTATCCTCTCCTGTTTCATCTGTAAAATGGTGAGAGCAGCAGCCATCTCTGAGTTATGAGAAACTAAGTGGAAATACTGTATTCTGAGAACGGTGCCTAGCACACAGTGAATGCTCAATAAAGGTCAGTAAAACTAGATTATCTTCTTCAACATTCCTCATCCCAACTCACCCTATGACAGATGAGAAAAGCATGGCTCACAAAGGATATGAAACAATAACAATTAACTGGCTTCACTTCCTGCTAATTATGCTAAAGCTAAGCAACCAGGTGATAGAAATTAGAAGCTGGAGGAAAGTTAGAAACCTTCTGAAGCATGTCACAGTTCTGGGTCTTAAAATAGGTACTTGTTGTCCCTATAATTAATAATCCAGTTTGGTTGCAACCCTGGCAAGTGGAATTAGTCAAAGGAGGCACCACTTCCCAGCCCTAAAAATACCAGGGAGGGTAGGTATCTATTTGCATCTCATAGGACCTTCTGATGGAAAAACACCCAGTTCACAGATAAACTTTTCCTTAGTAAATGAAACCATCGCCTCGGGGCATTTCCATAGAATACACACTCCATCAGATCCCCAGTGTTGGACAGACCACAGTGGGTTTTCCATTGCACCAGAAGATGGGACAAAGGCAAGGTACAAAGACTCTGCTGCAGGGAACTGAGTATGTAGGCATCTAGTGCAGAAAGGGTTAAAAAAGCAACCTGCCCCTTGCAGAGGTGGTGTTGTTTTGCAATGACTCTGCTAAATGGAATCCGGTGGAAGCCAGCTTTCGTATCTCGTTTTTAATCTCTTCCCTCGCCAAAACAAAGGATAAAAACCCAAATAACTTTTAAGAGTGCTGGGTTGGTTACTATAATAATCAGCACTTATTGCTATTGTAATTTCATCAACTTTTTATACTGAGTTGTGACTAAACGCTATTAAAAAATCTACATGGGAAAACAGTTTGATCCATACAACCAACTTTCCAATTTTTGTGCAAAATATGTAACAAGCTAAGTTTTCAGTGACACAAGCAAGCTCTGCTATCCTCTTGCAGTGCGTGACCTGTTTACTTTGCTGTGTCAAATGATGTCCTGGTTGTGGAATCAGGTCTTCATTTGCAGTAAGTTTTAAGGATATATTTTTGTTTTCCCCCCTCAATAATGCCTTTTTTCCTGTTTTGTTAGATGACTTTCAAGTTCACTATATTTCAATAACACTTAAATTTGTTTAAATATTAGAAAATAAGACTAGTCATTGCACTCAGGAAACCGTGTGTGTTAGTGCACAATCTGAGTTGGTCATCCCCCGCTAAACCCTAGCAAGACAATTTCATGGTCTCGTTTGTTGTGATGCAATACCAAAAGCCTCTAACTAGATGGATTGACGTGTAATTTACCTGTCTGGCTTCTCGACTCAAGTGTCAAGTAGCAAGTTCAGGTCTAACTAAGGTTCAGTTCCTGCATTACACTGACATTACTACACAGGATTACCTTAAAACTGACATTGATCTCTATAGTTATTCACCATTAAACCTAAAATGATAGTTTAGGCACAAATATACCTAGGACTACGTTCATGTCTAATGGACTGTTTTTCAGAGGGTAGTAGCTGCTTTAATTACTTCTTTTCATAATTTTTGGCCTTATTTCCTTTCACTTTTTTCTAAACCTGTTTATTTTTCTCATTACTTAAATAGAAAACAGAAAAGGGAAATTAGTCTAGAGAAAAGTTCGCAATGATCCAACCAGGTAACATTATTTTCCAAGCCACATATATTTTACTAACGTCTCATTACTAAATATTTAACTTTGTATTTTGCTCGATCGCATTTGTCTACGACTTTTGATTAAGTTATAAGCTTCTAGAGAAACTATTCTAAATTCTTTGTACTTTACTTCTTACCTAACCCAGTACAAGTATGCGACAAACTTTCAGGAAACGAATCCACCAAGGCACTTCACTTCTAGCATGAATATGTACCCTGGGAACACCACATGCCTTTTGGTTCCTCTTTGGTGGAATGCAGCTGCGACGCTGTATATGTGGCTATGCAAAGTTAGCTAATATCCTACTCCTCCCAGTCTTCACCACCAAGTCTACTAATTTTCCAAAAACACAAGGTTAGCCCGAAGTTACTTCAGGTTTTCCATCTGTCAAGACGACGTGGAATAAAAATCCTCAGATTACCAACAGATCTCTGTAAACAGAAAAAGTTTAAAAATAAATGAGCTGTACAGCTTCCCAGACTCTCCCTTGAAAGGGAGATTAGTTGGTGTTAGGATTAAACAGATCTTTGTAGTATTTCAATTTCCCACTCCCGCTGATCCGGACACTCATTTGTCCCATCTACCTGCAGAGGAGGGTACAGGAAAGGGGTTGCAAGGGCACGCCCACCCTCCCAACTGCGAGCGGAGGGCAGCCCGCGGCCCGAAGCTGGCAGAGCTAGGCCGGCCCGGGCGACCCCCGGGTGGGCTCGGCCGGCAGCCGCAGTGGGACCCGCGAGCGCCCCCGCTGGCCCAGCTGATGGCGGCCACGTGACGCCCGCCGGCCAATCGGGAGGGCCGGGGGCGGCAGAGCGCGGCGGCGGCGGGGCCTCCCCCAGCACAACAAACACGGGCAGGAAACAGCTGAGCGGGTGGCCGACAGGCTCTCTTGGTCCCGACACCCGGCGGGCTGCCCAACCGTCACCCCGCGCTGTCAATCCCGGGTCCTCTGGGCAGGAGGGCGGGGGAGGTGGACGTTCATGGGGGGAGGGGGCAATGGGAGACACCGCCCCCGCCAGGTGGCTGGGCCGCTTGGGCCGGCCGTGGGCCCTGCTCAGGACGGTTCACGCAGTGCGGTCATCGCGGCCCAAACAACTCGGTCAAGTTCCGACTTGGCTTCGGGGCGGAGACCAGGCGCGCCCCCGACTATGCGAAGGGTGGGGGCGGGGCAGCCGCGACCCCGGTGCGGCGAGTGGGGGGTCGCGGCCAAACCGTCCGCCCAGGGGGCGCCGTGGGCCTCGGCGCCGGGCCTCGGAGGACGCGGCGGGGAAACGGGGCGGAGGCGCGGGCGCCGCGCGGAGGGGTTGCGGCTGTTGTCGCACCGGTCGCCCGGCGGCGCGGCGGGGGCGGGCCGACGGCGGCCGCCGCGCCAGGCCTCACAAAGAGCAAACAGCCCCGCGCGTCCGCCCGCGGTCCCAGCGCCGGGGCCCGCCCTGAAGGATCGGGGGCGGCCACGCTGGGACCCCGGGAAGAGCGCGGCGAGGAAGAGGCACTTCCTGCCTAGGCCCCCCACCCTGGGCCGATCCCCGAGTGCCTCGAAGCCGCCTGACCCGAACGGGCGCCTCAGTCCCCACCGGCCCCGACCCCAGCCCCTCTCGCGGGACTCACCCTGAGCGGCGGTGAGATCCGCAGCTGCCAGCGGCTTCTCGCTCTTCAGCTGGTATGAAGCCCCTCGGCCACCCGAGTCTCCGCGTTTAGTCAGGCCCTGGCCTTGGCCCCGCCTCTCCCTGGTTGGGCCTCAACGTCAGTCACCCGGCGTGGCTCCGCCTCCCCGCAGTCAGCTCTGCCGGTTGGCCCAGAACGCCCTTCATTTCTAGGCCCCGCCCCTCTCCTCGGCCCCCTGCCTTTTCCGCGGGGCCCCGCCCCTTGTCTGACTCACCCTCCCCCACTCCCGCACCCCTCCGGTTCGCGGCCCACCCCTCCCAGAAGCCGCAGACCCAGGGCAGGCTCGCGACAGCTCGCTCCGCCCCTGACCCAGCACCTCGGACTCGTACAGCCAATCAAAGAGGCTAACTCTGCCCCCTCTCTCGAGGCGGCCAATGTAGTCAGTCTGGGGACCCACCTCCCCCTTTCAGCTGAGCGCACACAACACAGCATCCACGTGAGTCAGCTTCTTAAAGGAGAAGGCTCAGCCTTTCTAATTGCGGCAGCTGCGAGACATCGCGCGTCATTAGCGTCACCAGGTGGCGGCTGGAGCCGAGCTTCCTGATACCTAGTGAGGCGCGGTGATGACAAGTGAAAACAACAAGCTGTTTCCTAGACAAACAGCTGCCTAGGTAACTAAAGTGCACCGTGTAATTCGTTTCTTGGAGGCCGTTTCCCCGACCACCCCGGTAGAGGGCTGCCTTTTGCTTTCAAACCCTTAGCCCTCGAGTCTAACCACAAAGGCACTCCTAAGAAACATCTGTGGATAAAGGATTTTTCAACTGCAGTTGACTTTATTTACAACTCATTTGAATGTTTTTTCTGGGTAGTGGAAATGATTCTCAAAAAGATGAAGAAATTCAGTCTTCTATATGGCGAATTTCTGCCTCAGAGAGTCAGATTTATTTATTGCAAAGGGCAGCTGTTCCCTTAACCCTCATCAACGCTTAAGATGGAAGATGTTACTTCTCATTCCATTACAGTTGTCCAGGTAATTACATCTCTGTTAGCTGACTTTCGGGATAAAACCAAAATATTTGATGACGCATACCTCTCAGATAAAAAATGTAGGTTAACATTTGGGGCTAGTTTGCAACATGTTTAAAGTCATTATTGGTGGAAGAGAAGCTCTTAAGCAAATTCTAGCACTTGACTCCTGCTCATCCCCAAATCCACAAGTATTTTCATTTAGTTCGTCTGAAGTTTACGTGAGCATCAAAGGCAAAAGGACTAGTTACCTTTTAATAAGTGAGTTTTCCAGGAGATAAGGAAGTTTTTTTGTTTGTTTTCTTTTTGTTTGTTTGTTTCAGACGGAGTCTCGCTCTGTCGCCCAGGCTCAAGTGCAGTGACATGATCTTGGCTCACTGCAACCTCTGCCTCCCGGGTTCAAGCAATTCTCCTGCCTCTGCCTCCTGAGTAGCTGGAATTACAGGCGCACACCACCACGCCCGGCTAATTTTTGTGTTTTTAGTAGAGACGGAGTTTCACCATATTGGCCAGGTTGGTCTTGAACTCCTGACCTCGTGATCTGCCCGCCTCAGCCTCCTAAAGTGCTGGGATTACAGGCGTGAGCCATCGTGCCTGGCCAGAAGTTTTAAACATACAGTATTTTAGTTTATTTTCCTTTCTATTTCTTTATTTTCGATTAACATTAATTAATATAAAAGTTACACGTTTATTGTAGGAAGATCATACTGCCTCATTTGATAAGAGACTTCTGTCTTCTAACAGCTTCATATATATCCTTCTATTCTTCCCAAATTGAACGTATTATACATAGAAGCATATTGTACTTCCTGTTTTTCAACCTGCTTTTTTTTTTCACTCAACAATGTGCTATAGCCATCCTTTCATGTCAGATGTGTCTTTTATCTACAAATTTACCTTTGTCTCCGTAGTTTTCCATAGTATGACTTCACCATCTTTTTTTTTTTTTTTTTTTTGCTCTGTCGCCCAGGCTGGAGTGCAGTGGTGTGATCTCAGCTCACTGCAACCTCCACCTCCCAGGTTCAAGGAATTCTGCCTCAGCCTCCCGAGTAGCTGGGACTACAGGCGCCCACCACCACGCCTGGCTAATTTTTGTATTTTTAGTAGAGATGGGGTTTCACAATTTTGGCCAGGCTGGTCTCAAACTCCTGACCTCAGGTGATCCGCCCGCCCTGGCCTCCCAAAGTGCTGGGATTACGGGTGTGAGCCAATGTGTCCGGCTTTCACCATCTTTTCTAAATGTTTCTAAACATTTTTCTACTGATAGACATTCAGGTTGTCTTCAGTCTTTTGTATTAAAAATAATGCTGTAATCGACACCTGTGTACGTGGATAAAATATTCAAGTACTTCTGAATGTAATCATTTGAAAAGAGAGTACAATGCTTAAACCCACAGAAATGAACACTTTAAGTACCAGGTAAAACAGTGGGGACAATGTTTATTTATTTAACAATACATATTAAATTCTTCCTGTTGTAAGTGCCTTAAAATTATTAACTTTTAATTTTCATAATAACTCTACGAGGTAAGTACTGTTATCCCCATTTTATAGATGACAAAACTGAGGTATAGTGATTAACTAACTTGTCCAAGGTCACCCAGTAGAGTTATTGACTACAGTATTTGTAAACTTGAAAAAAACAATAAAAATCATATTTTAGAAAAATTAGGTGATGATGATGTGCAGAGGTAAGGAAGGCAGGCAGGAATGGAGCTAAGGTGTGCAGGTTTAACTTTAACAGGAAGGGCTACACAGGACTGACTTTCTACCTGGCTAAGGACAGAATTTTCAAAGTTAGAGGTTTTATCCTGGGTGACTGATAGGGTGATGGTTTCCCATTGCCAGATATAGGGTGGTTGAGAAGGTTGATTTGGGGTGAAAGAGGCTGAATCTGAGCTGATGGTGGGACACTCATTAGAAATAAAGAGTGTACAATTAAAGGTGATACGAGAAATATGGAAGAGAAATGAAAAAGAAAGCGTGAGAGGTTTGAAGAAAATCTTGCTGGGCTTTTGGTTAGAATTGTGTTATACCAGTAAACTAATTGGAATAAATTGATACTTTATTGAAACTTTATAATACTAAGACTTTCCCACCAAGAACATGGTACATTTTTTTCCATTTATCCAAATGTTCATTTATGTCTTTCAATAAAATTTTATGGTGTAGCTGCCTTCCTGTATGTTTTTTACATAACATTTTAGGATTGTATTTAGGTATTATATATTTTCTGGGAATGTTATGGGCTAAATTGTGTTTCCCCCCACCGAAATTCATGCGTTGAAATCCTAATTCCCAGTACCTCAAAATGTGACTGTATTTGGAGGTAAAAACTTTAAAAGGTGATTAAGTTAAAATGAGGTCATTAGGGTGGGCCCTAATCCAGTCTGACTGGTGTCTTTATGAGAAGAGGAGATTAGGCCACATGGAGAAACCAGGGATGCCTGCACACAGAGAAAAGACCTTTTGAGGATGCAGTGAGAAGACACCATCTGCAAGGTAGGGAAAAGGGCCTCAGAAGAAACCAAACTCAGAAGAAAGCCAACACCTTGATCTTAGACTTCCAGCTTCCAGAATTGTGAGAAAACACATTTCTGTTTAAGCCACCCAATCTGTGGTGTTTTGTGGTGGCAGCCCTAGCAAACTAATACAGGTGGCTACTGTGAAGGGGAACTTCGGTATTATATATTACATCTCTAACCGGTTATTTGTTTTGTAGGAAACACGATGATTTTGTATTTATTTTCCTGGATTTTCTGGATGGAAAAATGTTTTTGTCTGCAAATGATCACAGTTTTGCTGCCTACTTTCTAGTCATTTTGCCTTTTGTTTCTTTTTCTGTTCTTTTTTTCTTTTTTTTTTTTTTTTGAGACAAGACTCTCGCTCTGTCGCCCAGGCTGGAGTGCAGTGGGGCGATCTCGGCTCACTGCAACCTCCACCTCCTGAGTTCAAGCAATTCTCCTGCCTCAGTCTCCTGAGTAGCTGGGACTACAGGCACATGCCACCATGCCCGGCTAATTTTTGTATTTTTAATAGAGACAGGGTTTCACCATGTTGGCCAGGATGGTCTCAATCTCCTGACCTCGTGATCCACCTGCCTCGGCCTCATGAAGTGCTGGGATTACAGGCATGAGCCACTGCGCCTGGCCTTTTATTTCTTTTTAAATCCATGCTCATATATCTTTGAATATATCTGTGAATTTCTATCAGACAAATTCATATAAGTTATTACTAGTTTGTAATGTTCCTTTTTCTAAAGAATGAGCGTGCAGTTTTATTAAATATCTTTTAGTGTCCATTGAGATGACCATTTTTTTCCCTTTATTCTATTTCTTTATATGTATTACATTAGCCCATCTCCAACATTAAACTAGCTTTGTGTTTCTGGGATAAAAATTCCTTTGTCATTTGACATGTGCTGACACTGACATTCTTTGAGTAAATAAAATCAAAAATAGGAGTATACCAATGTACACCAACATAGCCTGCTGCTTTATTCGGGTTACTGACTACTTTCTGTCTGAAATTGTCTGCTGTGTCCTCAGTAGATGACTCTATTTAGTAACTACAAACCCTGAGTCAGGCTGTCAGAATGCCCTTCTTTTTATTTATTAGTAGAGATGAGAGCTTGCTATGTTGCCGACACTGGTCTCGAACTCCTGGGCTCAAGTAATCCTCTCTCAGCCTCCCAAAGTGCTGGGATTACAGGCACGAGCCACTGTTCCTGGCCAGAGTGGCCTTCTAATGGTGCTTCCATGGACCTCTCCTTTGCTCTGATTTTCTTTCTCTTACTTTTGGAGCTGCTCCTTTAGAGGTGAGACCACTCTTCAAGTGGGCGAAATCAGCTGTGAGGCTCTCATTGCCTCTGTGTACTTCCCACAGCCTAGTAAATTTTCTCCTTGCTCCTCAAGCCCTGGAACATTTGGGCCTCCACCCACCTGTCTTACTCTCTGCGGAGAGTCTTGCTTCATAATTTAGAGTCAGATTAAAACCGGTGGAAATGAACTGCCTTACATTTTCTCTGTTTCAGCATATCTTCCTCTGTCACCTATTTTCTCCAGGTTTGGATAAAAGGTAATCTCTCCTGATAATTCTCAATGCCTGATGGACACCTATTCCAGGAGAACACTCAGCATCCTGAAGCTCATTCTGTCCTAAATGGATCCCATATCTCCTCTCAACGCAGAGACAAACAAACATTCCTTTAGGCCTAGGACCATCACTTCCCTTGTGTCTGTTCATGGATCACAATACCTTGCCTGCTTCAATGGCCACAAGTGTTTATCATCTCTGTCTTGTCTGGGCCCTGCATACAAGTGACCTGCCCTCATATCCAACACTTCAGTTTAGACCCCAGTAACCTCTTACTGGTCGGTTCTAATAACCTTTTAATAACTTCCCTCTATCTTTCCCTTGCTTTATATTTCCCTTGCTTTATATTGAGATCTTTCCCCTTGCTTTATATTGAGATCATATTCATTGTTTCCCCTCCATCTTGCTGTCTGGATCATGGATGGTGTCTGTACCACAGGGACCAGGATGCCATCTAGGGACAATGGAGCAATGATCTGGGAGGAACCTGGATCCTGAACATTGTGTGGAGTACAGCTGTCATAAGGCTGAGGCTGCATTGTGTGTGTGTGTGTGTGTGTGTGTGTGTGTGTGTGTGTGTGTACTTTAACCTGAGCTTATGAGAGCTCTGGGTAATGTAAGTAGAATAGCTCCTTTAGGAAGTGTCTTAGTCAGTTTGGGTTGCTATAACAAAAATGCCATATACTGGTGGCTTAAATAACAATTTATTGATCATAATTTTGGAGGCTGGGAAGTCTAAGATCCAGACATTGGCAGATCTGGCATCAGGTGGGGGCCTGCTTCCTGGCTTATAGACAGTTGCCTTCTTGCTGTATCTTCACATAGCTAATGGAGAGATCATTTTGCTCTGTGTCTTCTTATAAGGGCACTCATCCCATTTGTGAAGGCTCCACCCTCATGACCTCATTACCTCCCCAAAGCACTACCTGCTAGTACCATCACATTGGGGATTAGGCTTCAACCTGTACATTTTATGGGGAAATGAACAGTCAGTCCATATCAAGGAGAAATAAATATATGTAACTATAATCACAAGTTAAGTAGTTAAAAAATATCAATACCTTATTCTGTGCGTGGCCCTGCCAATTTACTAAAAGCTATCATAAAGGACACTGATCATACAACTTAGCTAATCATTTTAGCCTGCACAAATTCTATACAGTATTTGAAATAATCAACCAAACATTAATTCTTCAAACTTTGTTTCATTTTGTTTTGTTTTGAGACAGAGTTTCGCTCTGTCGCCCAGGCTGGAGTGCAGTGGCACGATCTCGGTTCACTGCAACCTCCACCTCCCGGGTTCAAGCAGTTCTCTTGCCTCAGCCTCCCAAGTAACTGGTACTACAGGTACGTGTCACCACACCCGGCTAATTTTTGGTATTTTTAGAAGACACGGGGTTTCACCATGTTAGCCAGGATGCTCTTGATCTGCTGACCTTGTGATCCACCCACCTTGGCCTCCCAAAGTGCTGGGTTACAGGCATGAGCCACAGTGCCCGGCCTCAAACTTTTTATTCTCTTGGCTCTGGCAGCATAGTACTCACCTGTGGAAGACAGAGTAATAATACACCCAAAGATGTGTATACCCTAATCTCCTATGAAGATGTTACCTTACATAGCAAAAGAGACTTTACAGGTGGAATTAAATTAAGGGTCTTGAGATGGGGAGATTATTGTATTTTACCACAATTTAAAAAATAAACTAGGTTTTCTAACATTTCTATATTATCCAGGTGGGGCCCTGTATAGTTACAAAGATTCTTATAAAAGAGGGTTAGAGTCAGAGAAAGGGACTAACAAGATGCTCAACATTGCTAGTTATTAGGGAAATGCAAATCAAAGCCACGATGAAATATCACCTCATAAGGAAGGCTATTGTAAAGGAAAACAGAAAATAACACTTTAAACATAAACATTTAAGACACCACCAAGTTATGTTGACTAGGGTGTGGAGAAATTGAGACCCTTGTGCACTATTGGTGGGAATGTGAAATGGTACATCTGCTATGAAAAACAGTATAGCAAAAAGTTAAAAATAGAATTTCCGTGTGATCCAGCAATATAACTTTTGGGTATATAGTCAGAAGGATTGAAAGCAAGGTCTTGAAAAGCTATTTGTACACCCATGTTTATCGCAGCATTATTCATAAGAGCCAAAAGGTAAAAGCAACCCAAATGTCCATTGACTGGTGGATGGATAAACAAAATGTGGTGTAGCCGTACAATGGATATGATTCAGCCTTAAAAAGGAAGAAGGTTCTGATACATGTTATAACATGAATGAACCTTGAGAACATTATGCTAAGTGAAATAAGCCAGTCACAAAAAGACAAATACTGTATGATTCCACTTATATGAGGTATATAAAGTAGTCAAATTCATAGAAACAGTAGAATGGTGTTTGCCAGGGGCTGGGTGAAATGAGTTATTGTTTAATGGGTATAGAGTTTCAGCTTTGTAAGATGGTAAAAGAAAAACTTCAGCTGAATTAAATTTAAAGGAGTTTAATTGAGCAACGAATGATTCGCAAATGGGGCAGCCCCCAGAATCACAACAGATTCAAAGAGACTTCAGCGCAGCCACGTGGTGGAAGAAGATTTATACACTAAAAAAGGGAAATGACGTACAGAAATCAAAAGTGAGGAACAGAACAGCTGGATTGGTTACAGGTTGGTGTTTGCCTTATTTGAGCACAGTTTCAACACTCAGCAGTGTATTCATGGTTGAAGTACGGCCTCTGGGATTGGCCAAGACTCAGCTATTGTTATAAGTGCGTACTCCTAAGTTAGGTTTTCAGTCTTGTCTACCTATTAAACCAGGTGGCAGTTCGTCCACAGGGACTCAAATATAGAAGTACAGAGTCCTTCTCAGGACATACTTAGTTCACTCTAACAAAGATGAAAAAGTTCTGGAGATCTCTTGCACCACACGTGAATAGACTTAATGCGACTGAACCGTACAAGAAATGATTGAGATGGTACTTTTTTTTAGAGACAGGGTCTTGCTCTGTTGCCCAGGCTGGAGTGCAGTGGCATGATCAAGCTCACTGTATGTAACCTTGGACTCCTTGGCTCAAGTGATCCTCTTCCTTCAGCCTCCCAAGTAGCTGAAACTATAGGTATGCACCACCATGCCTGGTTAATTTTAATTTTAATTTTTTGTAAAATAATAAAACAGTGAGACAAGGTCTCACTAGGTTGCCTAGGCTGGTCTTGAACTCCTGGCCTTAAATGAATCTCCCACCTTGGGCTCCCAAAGCACTGGGATTACAGGCATGAGCCACCGTGCTGGACAGAGGTGGTACATTTGATGTGTATTTTACCACACTTTAAAAAACTAGCTTTTCTAATGAAAAGGAAGTTAAGAGAGTCAGAGAAGGAGATGAGACCAAGGAAGCAGAGATTACAGTGATATAGGGCCAGGGGTCAACGAATGGAGGCAGCCACTAGAAGCTAAAATAGGCAAGGAAACAGTCTTTCCTAGAGCTTCCAGCAGGGACACAGCTTTGCCACTTTAGCCTCTTTTTTTAATTTTGTAAGATCCGTTTTAGACTTTTGACCTCCAGAACTGTAAGATAATAAATTCATGTTGTTTTGGCTGGGCACGGTGGCTCACGCCTATAATCCCAGCACTTTGGGAGGCAGAGGCGGGTGGATCACTTGAGATCAGGAAATTGAGACCAGCCTGGCCAACATGGTGAAACCCCATCTCTACTAAAAATACAACAATTAGCCGGGTGTGGTGGTGCACACCTGTAGTCCTAGCTACTCGGGATGCTGAAGCAGGAGAATTGCTTGAACCTGGGAGGTGGAGGTTGCAGTGAGCCGGGACTGTGCCACTGCACTCCCACCTGGGCAGCAGAGCGAGACTCCATCTCAAAAAAAAAAAAAAATTGTGTTGTTTTAAGCCGCTGCATTTGTGGTAATTTGTTATGGCGGTGATAAGAAACTAATATATCACCTATTTTCCTAAAGTCATATTTTATATTTTCTTATTAATTACTTGGTGCTGTATGTAATTCATTTTAATTTTGTTAATACACCTAACTGTATTCTTTCTAATGTACCTTATTTCCAGAAACCCTACTCCAAGATAATGTTCAAGTGGTCAGGGAGCAGAGCCTTAGTTCACCACCCCGTAGCTCTTACCTGCATCAGGTCGAAACTACCAAGAGGATATTCTAATATTTCCCTTACATTATGTTGAAAACAAGAACTATAGTAAAACGCTCACAAACTTTTCTGACAGTAAACACTTGGCATTTCAAAATCTGAGCCTTTGGATAAGGAGTGATAAATGTCCCAAATTAGGTGGGGCCACTTAGCAGAATAAAATGGTGGCGAGAAACTCAAGCTTTAGAGTTAGTGAGCCCAAGGTCAGACCCCAGCACTGACAGACACACTGTCTGGCCATGGGGAGCGCTTTGCATAATTACCAAAAATTGTCATAACTTAGGTAATTTTGAGCATTAAATAATGCCGCTGACTTTAAGTGCGTAGGCAATGTCCGTGGCACCTATTATGTGCTCAATAAAAGCTGCTGCTGTATTGGTTCTTATTGTGATTTCCATGATTCTTGATTATGAAGCTGAGTTCAAGGTGAGCAGCTTTTGCTGTTTTCTGTGTGCCATCTACATGACAGAGTGTTAAGGTCACCTTACAGACTGCCAGGCCGATGCGTGATAGCTCTCTTTTGTGGTTCAACCCCCAATGGAGAAAATACTTGAAATATTGCCAAAAGTCTGACCTGATTTCTGTCATGGAAATGAAAAACTAGTCATTCGACTTTCTTTCCACACCTATCTGCACACAAAAGGGCAATAGAAAGGTCTCCGGGCTCTAAACGAGAATCCTGTCAATGAGATTACAGTAGTTTCCCCTGACCTTCGGTTTCACGTTCCAAGAATATTAAATGGAAAATTCCAGAAATAAACAATTTATAAGGTTTTTCTCCCACACATAACATAGATGTATGATTTGTAAGTTTTAAACTGCGTGCTGTTCTGGGTAGTGTGATCTAATCTGGCTCCGTCCCGCCCTGTCCTGCATGGGGCATGAATCATCCTTTGTCCAAGCTGTACACACTACCTGCCCATTACTGTACAGGAAAACACATGGCGTATATAGGGTTCAGTACTATATCCATGGTTTCAGTATCCATGGTTTCAGGCATCCACTGGGGGCCTTGTAATGTACCCCCCATGAATGGGGGGGATTACTGTGCACACACTCCTAGTGACCACCATTACCAATGATAGTCACTTAGGAGGAAGCACTTTCAACATAGACATTTAAGACACCACCAAGTTGTTGGAAGAGAAAAACACACAAAAAATTTTTTAATGCCTAAAAACAAAAACAAAAAACCTGCCAAGCACCAAGCAGATTATATGAACTAATATATTATGATGTCTAAAAGATGTTATTAATTGGGAAATGCAAGCTATGTAGAATTCTATACAAGGTCTGATCCAATTTTTGTAAAATAAGATCATATGTATTTATATATGTACAGACATCTGAAATATTCCCTTTCTACACTGTCCTGGTTTTCATAAATGTATTTTACAATGGATATGTTTAACATTAGCAATTAGAAAACTGGTAAAGATAAATGTTATTGCCACAGGCATTTTTAATTTCACTTTGTCCTTGGCTGTTACAGAGAATTGATACAAAAAATGATCATGTGAAGAATTTGCATCTTCTGCAGAACTACCAGTATCAGTCAGCACTAGGAGATTATAAGTAGCAGAAATCCAGCTTGAAGGAGCTGAAACATAAGAAGGAAATTTATTGGCCCATATCACTGAAGAACAGGAAGGGTGGTTGGATCTGGCCGTAGGAAACTTATAAGCAGCAAAGACCTTCTGGCTCTGTTTCTACTTCTCTTTCTCTTTGTAGGTTGACCCCTTGTACTCCATGTTTACGTCCTTGTGGCTTCCTGACTGGAAAGTCTTATCCCTGTAAGCTCAAGTCGAGAGAGTCCCAGAAAAGGATTCTGTTTGGCTTGGCTGGGTCAGGGACTAATTGCCAAGGTTAGGTGTATGGGGTCTTCTCATTGGAAGCCCCCATACCTCCCTAGTACCATAGGGCTGGAGTTGGGGAAATGGCATTTCCCAAACGAAACATGGCTCTACTCTGGGCAGATAGAGCTGTATTATTATTATGTAGCTTGCAGGGAAAACTTGCAGCATCTGTTATAAAAGTTCCTCAGTTATTAACTTGCCCTTGAGCAAAGGCTCTGTGGCAGGAACTGTCAGTGTGCTTGGGGAAGATGGGAAGACTGAGGAGCTCTGTTTAACAGAATAGTATCTGTATAGGACAGTATCCACAGACAATGTTGAAAGCCCAGGCTAAGAACAGATAGTAGACAGGCCATAAGTGCCAGTTGAAGAAATTTAGCTAGACTAATTCATTTCTTTTAAAGTTTAATTACAAGTAATTTTTTTTTAACCCAAAGACGTTAAAGTCTTGAGAGCCTCAATTTCAAGTTTTCCAAAACCTGGGTTTTCAGGATCAGAAGCTCACTATTGGAAAATTGAATGCTGTATGCAATCTTTATTGAATGTCAATTTAATGAGTCTGTTAAAGATATATTGGTGACAAGACTGAGTGAATTAGGAGTTCTATCAAGATACCTTTACATCCTTACTGTAATTCTACATTTTAACTGGTACCATCTAAATAAGCTTTGATCTGAAAAGATTTTATCCTTTGGAGTTCATAGGAAGCTCTTTGTTTTGATGAAGGTTGCAATCATATCAGTAAGCTGAGAAATGGCTTGTGGCTAGCATATTTTTTAATCTCTGTGGGTATGTTCCCTGGCTCCAATGGACTTTGGAGAACGAGCAAATGGATGGTTTCTTGGGAAAAGAGAGAAAGAGATACAGAATTTCAAAGATACAAAGATAATAACCACATGATGGATAGAATCACAGATCAATGTTTGTTTATGTAATTCTAAATAGCCTTCTCCTTCTCCGGCGCCATGGCCATTGTGTTCCGCTGTGTTCCTGGGAAGCCTCTTGTCACCCAGGAAAAGAGGTACCAGGAGAAGAGGGTTAACTGTGTCCACTGTAACAGCTCTGTTTCACTAGTACAGCTTAGGTCAGTTAGAATTCTGCAGAAAGACTTCAAGCAGGGCTGAGTTTTGTCTTTTGTGGACTGGCTATCTGAATTTCAAGATGAACACACCACAAATAACAAGCAGTGGCTTTTGGCAATGCTACAGGGCGGTATAGTACCCTGGCAGCCTTGTTTCTTTTCTGTTCTTTTTCTTACATTTTCTCAGAGCAGTGCTATATCATTGTGTTTATTTCCTAGAAAACATTGAGAAATATTAGGGTTTTCTTTTTTTTTGATCCAGTTTGAGTGATGTATCTTGAATATAGAATAGACATATGTGTAGTATTTTATGTGAACAAGCTGAAAAGGAAGACAAAGGATAAGAAAGCTTAGGTAAAGGGAAGAAAATGGTTGGAAAACTTTTTACAATTTCTGAAGACATGAGGACCTTTTTTGTAAGCAAAAAAAAAAAAGTATCAAGAAGTATTTAGTTAGCTCTGTTCTTCATGAAGTAATGCTTTATGCACCCAAATGAATCACAACAGCATCATAACAATAATGATAGTACTGGTATAGTATTTATCTTGTGCTACTCAGTATTCTAAGTATTTTTACCCATATTAATTTATGTAATCCTCACGACAACTGTATGGAATGGATCTATTATTAAACCCGTCTTAGATACAGATGAAAAATCTGAGCCATAGAATGAATAATCTGTCTATAACTGAGTACCCCCATTTTTCTAAGAGAAAGGGACTTAGTTATTTTTTAAATTATTATTTTCTTCTTTTCTCTTTCCTCCTTTTCCCCTGTTCCCCACTTCCTACTTATCTTTTTAGAAATGCAGTTATCACCTTTACCTTCCCTTCACTAGCCACTCCCTATACAGCAAGCTCGTCTAACTGTGTGCTTACTTAGAAGCTCCAGAGCCAGAACCCTCTCCCACTAGGAGATGGTCTCAGGAGACAACAGTCTGTTTACATTTACAACCTGAAAGTATTGCCCACAACAGAACTCTCTCCTACCTGGACAGTATCTCAGACAATGGCCACTTTACAACCTAGCTCTGCCTGCGATACCACCAGCTTGACTTCTTGGTAGATAGAAGGCACCAATGCCAGTCACACAGAACCCCACCTGCTCACTTCCTCTCCTGCATGCTGCTCATCCCAAGTCCCCTGCTTTCTGCCCTAAATGTGAAGCAGTACCCTTAAAGGCAGGAGCCTGTACTTCTTCCCCTAAGCTTGCTTTGGAATAAAAAGTCACTTTCTTTATAGCAGACCTTGCTCTTGTTCACTGGACTCTGCAAGCAGCAAGTGACTGAACCTGAGGTTTGGTTACATGTCCATGGCCCACAGTAAACAGGGGTGCCTAATATTAACACTCAAACAGGATGGCTCCAGAGCCCATCCTCTTGACTACTGTGCTATACTACTTGATTCACAATTTTTCCTTTCCTTTTTTTTTTTTTTTTTTGAGACAGAGTCTCGCTCTGTTGCCCAGGCTAGAGTGCAGTGGCACAATCTTGGCTCACTACAAGCTCCGCCTCCTGGGTTCATGCCATTCTCCTGCCTCAGCCTCCCAAGTAGCTGGGACTACAGGTGCCTGCCACCACACTGGGCTAATTTTTTGTATTTTTAGTAGAGATGGGGTTTCACTGTGTTAGCCAGGATGGTCTTGATCTCCTGACCTCGTGATCCACCCCCCTCAGCCTCTCAAAGTGCTGGGATTACAGGCGTGAGCCACCACGCCCAGCCCAATTTTTCCTTTTCTACAGAACTTCATGTTCTAGAAGATACTTAACATACCCATGATCTCACATGGATATATAGACAGTAGGGGGACTTTTGCTGAATCTCAGAGACTGCAGATCTCACAGAGCAAGTACATGGAAAGGATGAGATACAAACTCAAATATTCTCAAATGGAGCCATACTCATTCTCCTAGTCCACGGTTATCTCCCTAAAGGGCAGTAAAACTCTAAGCCAGCAATTCCACTTCTTGGAACTTAGTGTGTGAAACATTTATACCAGGACAAAAATATATGTAAAGGGCAAGTTCATTAAAGCCCTCTTTGTAATACCAAAAGAGCTGGTAATGATCTAAATGTCTATCAGTAAGGAAATAGTTCAATAATTATAATACAGATATACTATGATATCTTGTGTTGTGAGGTGTGTTTATATGTACTAACATAGAATGGTGTTTGTGTAATATTTTTAAAGTGGAAAGAGCAAGTTAAAAGGAGAATTAAAGCCATTATTTAAAAAATCTTGGTTATAGGCCAGACACGGAGGCTCACGCCTGTAATCCCAGCACTTTGGGAGGCTGAGGTGTGTGGATCACTTGAGCCCGGGAGTTCAAGACCAGCCTGAGCAACATGGTGAAACCCCATCTCTGCAAAAAATACAAAAATTAGCCGGGCGTGGTGGTGTGTACCTGTGGTCCCAGCTGCTGGGAAGGCTGAGGTGGGAGGAACGTTTGAGCCCAGAAGTTGAGCCGTGATCACGCCACTGCACTCCAGCCTGGGTGACACAGCAAGACCTTGTCTCAAAAATAAAATAGAGTAAAATAAATTTTAAAAAATCTTGGTTATGTAAGTGTGTTTTTATTCTTTCGATACTTATTATTAGAGCACTTACTATGTACCAAGCACTGCTTTAGAAATTGGGGGTACCATGCTAAGACCAAGTCCTTGCCCTTCATGGGTGGTGGACTGTAATGAGAGAGAAACTGAAAAAGTAAATAATTAAATACTTGCAGATGATTGCAGGTGCCTTGAAGAAAACTAGGCAGTGGAGTTGGTGTAGGGTGGCTATTCGAGGTTGTGTAGGAAAGAATATTTGAGAAGCGGCAGTGTGTGCAGATGGTAGAAAAGAGCATCCCAGACAGAGGGGACAGGAAATCGGAGGTCCCTGAGTGGAAGGAGCTCACATGGCTTGGCAAGGCTCGCGGGGTATAGGCAATGAAAGGAAGGGGATTGAAAGTGGGGCAGATGCCAGATTTTGTAGGACCAAGGGGGTTGAGTTCTATTCCAAGTGTAATGGAAAGGCAGTGCAGTAGGCCAAAGCTCATTTTCATTTTGTGTTTTAAACAGTCCCTCTGGTTCTCCTGCAAGCATGGAGATCAGTCCAGAAGTGGATGCGTGATCTAGGTAAGAGCAGATGGGGCTTACACCAGGGCTGTGGTGTAAGGGCGTGGGGAGAAATGATGGCCTCTGGGGTATATAACATATTCCAGTAGACAGGACTTACTGATGCACTGGACATGGGATATGAGGGGAAGAAAGAGATCAGAGCTGACCCTTAGATTTTAGCCTGAGCAATGAAATGAATATTGGAGTCCTTTAGTGAGAGGGAAGCACAGGGGTCTCAAGGAATGGCTTTGGCAAGTGGGCATAGGGTGAAGAGAGTCAGGAGTCCTATTTTGGACTTGTTGAATTTGAGCTATGTGTTTGGAGTAGGAGGAGATGTTTCCTGGAGGTGGTCGTTTATTCCTATGTATGTGTTACCTCTCTGGAGTTGACTGGAATGGGAGACAGTTCAAGTGAAACTTACCCTTTTCCTCCGTAAGCTTCAGGATCTTCTAAAAATTATTTTTTTACCATAAACATCTGTTTCTTTTATAATTTTTAAAGTTCAGAAGAAAAAATGTGTATAAGTGGAGATATATGGGTTTGTGTAAAACAGGAAGTTTTGGAAAGAAACATCATACTGTGAGCAATGAACACCCTTAAGCAGTTTATACAGTTATGTATTAATTGGCTTTTTATTTTATTAAAAAAATATATTTTTTGAGATGGAGTCTCACTCTGTTGTGCAGATTGGAGTGCAGTGGCGTGACCTCTGCTCACTGCAACCTCCACTCCCCCACCCTCCACCCTGCCCGCCCGGGTTCCAGGAATTCTCATGCCTCAGGCTGTGGAGTAGCTGAGACTACAGACTTCAGCACCACGCCCGGCTAAGTTTTTGTATTTTTAGTAGAGACAGGGTTTCACCATGTTCACCAGGCTGGTCTTGAACTCCTGACCTCAAGTGATCCTCCTACCTCAGCCTCCCAAAGTGCTGGGATTACAGGCATGAGCCACTGTGCCCAGCCTGATTGACTTTTTAAAAAGCCTGTAAAACCTTTGTAGTTTTTTTTTTTTTTTTTTGAGACAGAGTCTCGCTCTGTCGCCCGGGCTGGAGTGCAGTGGCGCAATCTCGGCTCACTGCAAGCTCCGCCTCCCGGGTTCACGCCATTCTCCTGCCTCAGCCTCCGAGTAGCTGGGACTACAGGCGCCCGCCACCGCGCCCGGCTAATTTTTTGTATTTTTTTAGTAGAGACGGGGTTTCACCATGGTCTCGATCTCCTGACCTCGTGATCCGCCCGCCTCGGCCTCCCAAAGTGCTGGGATTACAAGCGTGAGCCACCGCGCCCGGCCAAACCTTTGTAGTTTTTAAAAAAGAAGTCAATGCAAGTAAAGGCAGATTATAATCTCTGCACCATCTCTGTTTCCAAGCAGGAACCCAAGGACACTGGTCTCCTTCCTGGACCCCCAGTTCTTAGTAGCCTTCCTCCCTTGTCCATTTTTTTTTCCTCCCCTCCTGTGCCTGGTACATCACCACACCCTGGGATTAATCACTGCACTGTCCATAAGAAAGATTCATTCCCATTTATTGGTTAATAGGGTCAAAGAAAATCCTTTCTCTTTGGCAGTAGAGACTACATCCTCAAATTTGAAATCTTAACAAATTCCGTTTGTGGCAACATAAAACCTAAAGGACCTGGTGATTATGTAGCCCATCTCTCTCACTTTACAGAAGAGGAATCCACAGTTTTGCGAGAAGTGATTAATCGTTAGAATCCCAGGTGTGATGCTAGGGTGATAGTGAAGTCTAAAGGAGCGGGTTGCCCTTCATGACTTGTCAGATGCCCATCTCTCTCTCTCTGAGTTGGCTCAGGCCCCTCAAGAAGCAGATGCCAAGATGGGATTAGATGTGCCAGGGATGAAATGGAGGAAGCCTCTGGGAAGGATAGAGGGACGTGAACCTCAGTAGGCCAAAGAGCCAGCTGCCCGCGATGTAGATCTGACACCTGTGGAAGGAGAGAGGGAGGGAAGGAGGGCTGGGTAGGAAGAGCTTCAGACAATGGGGCAACCCCAAGAGAAGGCAACCTGTGAGCGGAATCCTGCATCAGGCAGAAATGGCACCCACTGCATGCTCAGGCATGTGGTGGGAGCGCCAGGGACAGTGTGACTCTGTGGCAGGTCTGTGCAGGAAGCTGTGCCCCCTGCAGCCGGTTCTTTTGGAGGGAGGTCTGAGGCCAGCCACCACACTCCATCTCTACTTCCTGTACCCATCTTCTCCCTGCTGCATCCTCCACTGTGGGCCTGTTCCTATTATCCCCGTCCTACAGGTGCCTGATGCTGTGACCACGTTATACTCCTGGCCACTCTGCAGAGTTGCCCACTGTCCTGTGTTTGCACCCATTCTTTGCATGCCTCCTGGAGAACTTCTGCGCAGCTTTCAGGGCTTTCGTTTGTTCTTTCTTTTTTTAAAATAAATTTTTAAAAATTTGAGACGGGGGTCTCACTTTGTTGCCCAGGCCGGTCTCCAACTCCTAGGCTTAAGTGATCCTCCTGCCTCGGCCTCCCAAAGTGCTGAGATTCAAGGAGTGATCCACTGTGCCTGGCCTGGACTTTTGTTCTTGATATAACTAGTCAAATTTAGAATTTCACATTTTTTGTTTTTATATATAATGGTATTTTTCTCACTACTGAAACCATCCAATATATTCATGGCACTTGCCTTCAGGGCATGTTCAAAGCTGTGTGCTTGTTCTAAAAATGTTCAGCCGAATCAAATGAGATTTTATATCTCTGTGTACCCACCATCCATATATATGCCCATCCGTCCATCTGTTTCTATTTCGCTCTGTTTCTACCTTTCTGTTTCTTCAGGCCTACTGTTGTCTCAATGTCTTACCCTTGTATGTAGTGTTGGAACACAAACTCCTGTGTCTGGGGACACATTCTTTTCCACATTTTCACTATTGTCACAAATATGACTCTAGGAGAATTTTTAAAACCTAATATCTGTGTTGAGAGTATGGGCAAACAGACAGAGTCTCATACTCTGTTGATGATGATATAAATTGGTGCAATATTTGTGGAGGGCAATGGGCAAAATCTATTACATTTTAAAATAGGCAAAAACTGTTTGGTCTCACATTTTCTACTTCTAGGAAATGAGACTAGAGATGCATTAACACAAATAAATAGTTGTTTTCAGCAATATTTGTAATGTTGAAAGGAAAAAATATATATACTTCCACGATTATAAGAAATGATAAATCATGATACAGCCATTCAGTAGAATATTGTGTAGCCACCGATAGCAATAAAATACTGATATAGAAAAAATGCCCAAAATATATTGGATAAGAAAAGCATGTTGCAGGACTATGTTTAGTATAATTCCATTTTTGGTTTTAAAAATGTAAATTATATATAAAGGTAGATAGGTATTTTAGGTTATGCAAAAAATCAGAGTAGGCCGGGCACAGTGGCTCAACACCTGTAATCCCAGCACTTTGGGAGGCCAAAGCGGGCAGATTGCTAGAGCCCAAGAGTTCAAGACCAGCTTGGGCAACATGACAAAATCCCATCTGTACAAAAACAAAACAAAACAAAAATTAGCTGGGCACGGTGGCATGAGCCTGTAGTCCCAGCTACTTGGGAGGCTGAGGTGGGAGGATTGTTTGAGCTCTGGAGGTCAAGGGTACAATGAGCTGTAATCGTGACACTGCACTCTAGCCTGGGCCACAGAGCAAGACCCTATCAAAAAATCTCCCCAAAAATAGAATCAGAGTAAAATATATCAAACCATTAATAGTATTTATCTAGAGGCAGTGTGTGTGTGGGTGGGGGGTATGGGAAGAGGGTGAAGGGAATGAGTAGGGTCTGGATATCTTACAAGAAACTTTTTATATTATAGACTTCTTTAATGCTTATTTTTCAACAAATATATATGTAATTTTTTAAAAAATTAAATTCGTCTTGAAAAATTATGGGACAAAATCACAACCAGTTTATGAACATTGATATAGTCAAGATAGAAAACATTTTTCCACAACCACAAGGATGACTCATGTTGACATTTATAGCCACACCCACTTCCCTCTCACTGTATTCCAGCTTTAATTCATGGTAACTACTGATCTGTTCTCCATTTCAAAAATGTTATGTAAGTGGAACCACACAGTATGTAACCTTTTAGGGATTAGCTTTTCTGTTCACTCAGCATAATTCTCTGGCTATTCCTCCAGGCTGTTCATGTGTCATCAGTTCATTCCTTTTTGTTTTCTCCTTCCTTCCTTGCTTCCATCCCTCCCTCCCTCCCTGCCTCCCTCCTTCCTTCTTTCCTTCCTTCCTTCCTTCCTTTTTTTTTTCTTTGAGAGGGTCTTGTTCTGTCGCCCAGGCTGGAGTGCAGTGGTGCCATCTCGATTCACTGCAACCTCTGCCTCCTGGGTTCAAACAATTCTCCTGTTTCAGCCTCCCAAGTAGCTGGGATTACAGGCGTGGGCCACCAAGTTCATTCCTTTCGAATGATGAATAGTATTTCATGCTATGGATGTACCACAGTACATGCAATCATTTGTCATTAATGGCCATCTGCGTTGTTTCCAGTTTTTGGCTCTTATGAATAAAACTGCTTTGAGTATTCATGTACGGGTTTTTTGTGAACATGTTTTGCTACCCCTGTGGGATGTATGCCCACATATGCAATTGCTGGGTCATATGGTAGCTGTGTGTTTAGTCTTCTAATCCACAAACCTGGTATGACTCTCCATTAATTTAGATCTTCTTTGCTTTCTTTCGTCAGTATTTTGTAGTTCCAGCATACTAGTCTTACGTTTTGTTAAATTTGCACCCCTTAAGCATTTTATTTTTTGAATGATTGTAAATAGTATTCTTTTTTTTTTTTGAGATGGAGTCTCACTCTGTCACCCTGGCTGGAGTACAGTGGCATGATCTCAGGTCACTGCAACCTCTGCCTCCCGGGTTCAAGCAATTCTCCTGCCTCAGCCTCCCGAGTATCTGGGATTACAGGCACCCACTGCCACGGCTGGCTAATTTTTTGTATTTTTAGTAGAGATAAGGTTTCACTATGTTGGCCAGGCTGGTCTCGAACTCCTGACCTCAGGTGATCCACCTACCTCAGCCTTCCAAAATGCTGGGATTAGAGGCGTGAGCCACTGCACCTGGCCAGTATTCTATTTTTTAATTTCAGTTTTCACATTTATTGCTAGTATGTAGATGTATTAACAATGATTATATTGATTTTTGAACACTGAACTAGCCTTGCATCCCTGGAATAAACCTCACATGTTCATGGCATGTAATTCTTTTTTTATATTGCTGAATTATTTTTGCTAATATTTTGGCAATGATATTTGCATCTATATTCATGAGAGATATTGGTCTGCAGTTTTCTATTTTTGTACTGTTATTGTTTGGCTTTGGTATCAGGGTATACTAGCTTCATAAAATTCTTTGTTAAGTATTCCCTCATCTTCTATTTTCTAGAAAAGACTGAATAGAATTGGTGCTAATTCTTTAAACTTTTCATAGAATTCTCCAGTGAAGCCATCTGGGCCTGGAGATTTCTTTTTTGGGAGTTTTAAATTTTTACTTAGTAGTCATAGGGCTATTCAAATCACATATTCCATATTGGGTGAGTTGGGGTAGTTTGCATTTTTTGAAGGAGTGATCCTTTTCATTTCAGTTGTCAAATTTATGGATGTAAAATTGCTTATCATATTCTCTTATTATCATTTTGATATATGCATGGTCTGTAGTGATATTTCCTCTTTCACTCTTGATATTTGTATCTTTTCTTTTTTCTTTGCCAGTCTTGCTAGAGACTCCTCCATTTTACTGATCTTTTCAAATAACCAGCTTTCTCTTTTAGTGTTTTTTCCTATTGTTTTTGTTTTCAGTTTACTGAATGCTGCTCTTATCTTTATTATGGGATTACTTCTACTTGTTTTGGTGTTTGTTTTTCTATCTTCTTTCTCAGTGTTCTTAGGTGTGTAGCTAGATTATTGATTTCAGGCTTTTTCTCTTTTCTATTAGAAGTATTTAGTGCTAAAAAATTTCTTTTCAGTGGTGTTCTAGTGGTGTCCCAGAAATTTTGGTATGTTTTATTTTAACTTTTGTTCAGTTCAGTGTATTTTTACAATTTTCCTTGAAACTTTCTCTTGGCCCAGGAGATATTTAAAAGTTTGTTGTTTAGTTTCCAAGTGTTTGGAGATTTTCTGTTTTTCTACTATTAATTTTTAGTTTGATCCCATTGTGATCAGAGAATATACTCTGTATGATTTCAATTCTTTTAAATTTGTTGAGTTTTTATTTTTTAAATGACACAGAATATAGTTTTTGTTGATATGTTCCATTGGCACTTGAAAGGAATGTGTATTCTGCTGTTGTTGGATGAAGTGCTCTCTAAATATCAGTTAGACCTTAGTATTGATGGTGTTGAATGCTGTATCTGTCCTGATTTTTCCGTCTTGTTTCTCTGTATACTTTTGAGAGAGGTTTAAGTCTCCAGCCATAATTGTGGATTTGTCTATTTTTCTTTTTAATTCTATTAGTTTTTGCTTCACATATTTTTGCTCTGTTTGGTGCATAAACAGTTAGGATTGCTGTGTCTTCTTGGCTGGACTTACTGTTTTATCATTATGTAATGCTCCTCTCTGTCCCTGGTAACTTTTTTTTGCTTTGAAGTCTACTTTATCTAATGGTAGTATAGCTACTCTTGTATTCTTTCGATTAATGTTTTCATGGTATATTGTTTTCCATGCTTTTACTTTTAAAATCTATATTGTTATATTTGAATTAAATGTCTAGTAGACAACATAGAATTGGATATATGTTTTAATCCCTCTGCCAATCTCTCTTAATTAGTATATTAAGACAGTTTGAATTTAGTGTAATTATTGCTACGTTAGGACTTAAATATGCTGTTTTTTCTCTCCATATTTGTTTTCTGTGATTTTTATTTTTTTCCCATTCCTGTAGGTTACTTGAAAAAGTTTAAAAATAATTTGTTTCCTCTATAGTACTTTCAGTTTTTTTTTTTATTTGTTTTGTTTTAAGACAAGAGTCTCACTATGTTGTCTAAATAAAGTCTCAAACTCCTGGGCTCAAGCAGTCCTCCCACCTCAGCCCTTTAAGTAGCTGGGTATTACAAGTGCATGCCACTTGTAATAGAGTCCCTTTTGAACTCTATGGCCTCTTTTGTGAAATCTGTTGTCATTCAGATTGTTTCCCCCTTACAAGTAAGATGTCCTTTTTTATTAGAATTTTCTTTTTTTTGTCTTTAGTTTTCAAAAGTTTGACTGTGACATGACTTAGTATAGATTTCTTTGGGTTGATGTTGTTTGGAGTTTTCTCAGCTTCTTGAATCTGTAGATTTGCATCTTTTGCCAATTTGAGGAAGTTTTCAGTTATTATATCTTGGAGGACTTTTTCAGCCTGGCACTTATTTTCCTCTTTTTCCAGGATTCTGATGACACTAGTGTTAGATTTTTTTGTTTTAGTCCCACAGATCCCTAAAGCTCTGTTTTTTTTTTTTTCAGTTTGTATTATTTTCTGCTCAGATCGGGTAATTTCTGTCTTCAAGTTCACTGATTTTTTACATTGACTTCTGCTGTAAGCTCATCCATTAAGTTTTATAAAAATTTCAGTTATTGTGATTCCCAGTTCTAAAATTTTCATTGTTTCCTCTTTATGTCTTCTGTGTCTTTACTGTGTGTTTTTGTTTGTTTCAAGCATGTTTGTAATTGCGCATTGAAGGATTTTTATGATGGCTGCTTTAAAAATTTTGTCAGTAACATCTTTGTCATCTTGGTGTTGGCATCTTTTTTTTTTTTTTTTTGAGACAGGGTCTCACTCTGTCAGCCAGGCTGGAGCACAGTGGCATGATCATGGCTCACTGCAGCCTCAACCTCTCAAGCTCAAGTGATCCTCCCACCTCAGTCTCCCCAGTAGCTGGGACCGCAGGCACACATTACTATACCCAGCTAATTTATTTTAATTTTTTTATAGAGATGGGGCCTCTACAAAATTGCCTATGCTACCCAGGCTAGTCTTGAATTCCTGAGCTCCAGTGATCCTCCCATCTTGGCCTCCCAAAGTGCTAGAATTGCAGGGGTGAGCCACAGCACCCAGTGGTGGTGGCATCTATTGATTGTCTTTTTCATTCAGTTTTAGATCTTCCTGGCTCTTGGTATGATGAATATTTTCCTATTGGAATTTGTATATTTTGGGTTTTACGTTATAGGATTTTTAATCTTGTTCAAACCTTCTATTTTAGCTGGCTGTAGCAGGTGCCGAATAAAATCTAGTGTGAGCTCAGTAGGGGAAAGGGAAAGTGCTGCCCATTTTGCCAGGAGTGAGGATAGAAGTCCAGATTCTCTATTTTGCCTCCATTGACACTTGTGAGGCAGTGCTCCTCAGTACTGCTGGGTGGGTGTTCTTGATTCCCTCTAGGCTTACACACCATTGCTGGAAGGGACAGGAGTGCCACTGCTCCCCACATGGCTTCACTGACACCATGGGAGGAGGTGGCTTCATTTTACTAGGCAGTGGTATAGGTCTTAACTCTCCACCAGGCCTCCTCCAAGCCCCTAGCCCCTCTCTAGTGGGGACAGAGAGGGGTGTCTCCTTACTGCAGGATGGGGGCGGAAGTTGAGGCTCCCCACATGGTCTCCACTGCCACCACATGGCTGGATGGTGGGAGGTAGGAGGGGTCTCTGCCACCTGGTAGAGATGAAATCTCTGGCTCCACACTTGGCCTTCTCTGACACCACCCTGGCAGGGGGCTTGGGGCACCTTGATACATCCTGGTGAGGGTGGAGGTTGAGGCTCCCCACTGGCCTTTGCTGGTGAGGGTGGGTATGGGGCCACTGTTGCTGTTGTTGTTTCCTGTAGCATTTGGTTGGAGTTGAGTGGCTGCTGTCTAAAGATTTTCTCTTTTGCTAGCCTGCCCTTTTCCTGGTCCTTTGCTAAAGAAAGCAGACTTTTGTTGGGAATGTTTTTGTGTGCGCCTTTTGCCATTTCTGAGTTGCCAGCTCCTTTAGCTCCAAGACAACCAGAAAACTCCAGGGACTCACTACTGCATCATTCCTTGTGGCCCAAGGCCCCTAGCCTGTCTGCCTTCTTCTCCCCATCTTCAGATTCTCTTCTGTTTGTTTTATATATAATGCCCAGGGTTTTTACTTGTATTTAGAGGGACAAATAGGGATAAGTATGCCTACTCCATCTTCCTGGAAGCAGAAGTCCTTGGGTAACATTGAAAAAAGGGCAAACTGTAAGAGTAGAACCTAATGTCAGCTCAGCCCTCTGTTTACTCAAGAAGCCCTGCAGGACCCACAGCAGGGATTGCACCAGGAGATGTGAGGAGGGGGAGCAGGTGGGCCTCCTGTCACAAGCTGGGTTTTTCTGGAAGCAGACTCAGAGATGGAGTTAGCATGTAGGAGCTCCAGTAGGGAGTGCTTTTGGGATCAAAGCCTATGGAAGGGAATGGAAGGGGAAAGGAGAGGAAGGGGAAGGGGAGAAGAAGGAAGGGGAAGGAGAATTGTATAGAGGGAGATGCCAAGGCTCCATGGAAGCCACCGCTAACCTACCAGGGCAAGCTGAAGGTGGGATGAGCTTTCATAGCTGTCCTGACTTGGGAACAGAAGGTCAGGCCTTTGTACACCTGTATTGCCAGTCACAGGGTGTGTGTTACCCTGAAAAGGGATGTGACCCTTGGCAAGACAGCCTTCTTTACTGAGGTCATCCCCAGGGGTGGTGACAGCGGAGGCTGGCCTTGCAGCAGCCAGGGTCCTTCATTCTGAAGGGTGCTGTGGGTGACATGCCACGGACCTGCCACACTTACCTTTCTTCAGCTAGTGACAGAAAGCTCTGATCACAATGCTTCTCTGTGGCCAGACCTGGGGACTGATGGTTCCCTGTTGATCATCTATGTCCTTGATGCTGTTCTTGAGGAAGGGGTAAGCCCTGGACATGGAATGCTTTCCCTGGTTATACAGGCTGGATCCCAGCAATGAGTGCAGAGTTCTTACTCTGTTCCCTTCCATCGTGTCTGGCTCCAGCCAACTTGGCTTCAGTTTAATCTCCTCTTTTTTCAAGACTAAGCTGCCACCTTTAAAGACATTATTGTTAACAGTACTAATAATATGACTATTATTGATTGAGCATTACTATGTTTCAATCGATTTACATATTTTATTTTATTGAGTGCTCATAAACACTCTATGTGGTAGGAATTATTATTGCTCATTTTGCATATGAGAAAACGGAGGCTCAGAGAGGTTAAATCACTTGCCCAAAGCCTACAAGTTACTAAGAAGCAGGGTCAGAACCAAACTGTTGTGCTTTTCCCACCATCCAGTGCCATCTGTATCCTGTTCAGCAGGGTCTCAGCTGGCTTAACAGAGCCATTATCATGTAGCAATACAGAAGGTTCACTTTGTCCTCTGTACAAAATGAGACTGTCACATGCAATTTCGGTTTTAAAAAGAATTTGGAAGAAAATATTTCAAAATATTTACTTTGGTTACCTCTAGACTGGTTTGGTTACAGATGATTTTGAAAAAACTTTAGCATTTTCTAACAGTTTTACAAGAACATGTATTACATATATAAATAGGAAAAAAAACCTTTTAAAAAGGAAAGTAAACAGTGAGACAACAAAATTTGTTCAGAAGTGAAGCCAGCTGTCAGTGGTCATGGTGGGAAAGAAAAGCAACAGAGCCTGAGAATAGTCACGATTTGTGGACTCTGCCCTCATTTGTTAAAATGATTCCATTTATATCTTAGATGTCTCTGAAATGCAGATTCTAAATCTGTTTTTTCTAAGTCAGAGTCTATTTTGGAAAGACTAGGGAAAGTGCTTATATAAATATTGTAGTAATTTCCTCATAAAGTTATAATCATACATCTATTTGCACCTTACAGTTTACAAAGCATTGAACGTATACTCTCTAGTTTGAGCCTCCCAACAATAATGTGTAAGGCGTTGCTTTCTTCTTTCTACAGGTATAAATTCAGCCTGAGATTCCAGAATATTCTGTGTATTGACCACTACAACAAGAAGAAAAAGTCCATGTAGGACTGAAATGTAAGTCTTAACGATTGCTCAACCTGGTCTCTCTACCATAACACCTTTGAATTGAGTTATCTTACAAATAATAATTTCCACGTCTACTTGAAGTGGATTTGTTTATAGGGCATTGCTTTCATTAATTCATTCTGCAGCTGCTGAGTGCTAGGGTAAGCCAGGCTTTCTCCCTTGCCTGGGGATGCAGCAGTGAACAAAGTGGACACTATCCCCCTCCCTCGAGTTTTATAGTCTGCAGGCCAGGAGTTGGGGGTAGGATAGGAAACTAGAGGAGCAGGATCATTTCCAATGGGGGTTGAGAATGATGAAGATGAAAAGCATAATGCCGGGGGAGAGAGAAACTTGTTGGTGTGTGGGTGTGGGGCCACTTCAGGTAGAGTCTTCAGGGGCCTTTCTGAAGAGCTGGCATTGACGCAGTACCTGAAGGAGGAAGCCAGTAACCATTGAGGGGTTAGAGCCTTTGGGTAAGAGGGAACCATAAGAGAAGACATCCCGAGGCTGTGGGAATGGACTTGGCTTATTTGAGGAAGCAAAGGAAGGTTTGCATGACTAGAGTGGGGGCCCTCGGAGAGTAGTGGACCATGGCTAGGAATGTGGCCTGTGACTTACTTCCCACAGTAAGTAAGAAGTCCTCTTCTCCAGGGGCCTTTGTGTGAGCCATGGCCAGTATGGTCTGGTGGATTCCAGCACTAGCCCTAGCACTCACTGCATCCCAATCTTAGGAAAACGCATCCCTGCATTCCCAGCCTCAATTTCCCTACCAAGAAGTGCAGGGTTGTCACTGTCCTCTTCCTACTGAATTCATTTTTTCCCTTCCTCACAAGACGACAACCTCTGTGAAGACTGTAATGAGGTCACTCCTTTCTAACTTCTCCACACTCCCAACCCATCCATACACCTACACTCGGAAGTATCCAGGCCATTTTTGTTCAATCATGGCAGATCAACTGATATACAAGCTAGGGATTTAAGAAATATACAGGGGTTGGAATAAACTGGATTTATTGGCCAATTGTAAAAACTGGTACTAATATTTATTAGCTATAGAAAGAAAAATAGAGGCCTGCGCAGGCACTGTAGCCAGCTGCTAGCTCCCAGCCACCCCCACCATCCGGGCCTGGGGACAGAGCCCACTCTCCAGTCCTTTCCTGCCCTCAGGGATGACTTGCTGGGAGGATGATGCTATCTTGCCTGGGATTTACTCATCTGAACAGCCCATACTTCACACCTGTGGCTCCCCACTAACCACACCTCCTCTGAAGAATTAGTGAAAGGAAGGAGTCTTGCAGGAGGGGTAGGTGATGTTTGCTTAGCTTCATGCCCAGGGATAAAAGAGCGAGCTTTCCAAAATTCCAGTCTGATCTGTACTCCCCCGCTTCATGCTGGGCTGGGCTCCCCATCACCCCCAGAAAGAAGTCCCCTGTCCTGGCTGGGCGCTATTGCTCACGCATGTAATCCCAGCACTTTGGGAGGCCGAGGCAGGCGGATCATGAGGTCAGGAGATCAAGACCATCCTGGCCAACATGGTGAAACCCCGGCTCTACTAAAAATACAAAAATTAGCTGGATGTGGTGGTAGGTGCCTGTAATCCTAGCTACTCAGCAGGCTGAGGCAGGAGAATCACTTGAACTGGGGAGTCAGAGGTTGCGGTGAGCCAGGATCATGCCACCGCACTCCAGCCTGGCGACAGACTCCGTCTCAAAAAAAAAAGAAGTCCCCTGTCCTTACACTTTCAAGTCCTGCAAATTCTAGCACCCCCTGCCTTCCTTGAGTGCACCCACTCCCTGTTCTGTTTCTCTGGCCCTGTCTTCTGGCCTTTCTTAGTCCCTGGCATTGGCCATTCTTGCCTCTTCCCTATGGTTGAGAATTCTCCGTGCCTTTCCCCTTGCCTCAGTCTTTGGCACGTGAGCTCATTCCCACTTTCATCCCTCATGTCTCGTTTAAATATGGCTGCCTTTTGGACTCCCCGGGAGAGAAGTTTTCTGTTCCCCGTTCCTTCAGCCCCCCAAGCCCCATCTTTGGCATCTTGTCATAATTTGCCTTAATGGCTGGCTTCCCTGTTGGCTATAAGACCCTGAGGACAGTGGCTGCATTTGTCCTATTCCCAGGTGCTTTTTTTTGGGTGAAGGGCGACAGGATGTCACTGTGTCACCCAGGCTGGAGTGCAGTGGTGCAATCATGGCTCACTGCATCCTGGACCTCTTGGGCTCAAGCGATCCTCCTACCTCAGCCTCCCCAGTAGCTGGTACCACAGATTTGTACCACCACACCCAGCTAATTTTAAAAAGTTTTGTAGAGATGGGGTTTTGCCACGTTGCCCAGGCTGATCTCAAACTCTTGGACTCAAGCAATCCTCCTGCCTTGGCCTCTCAAAGTGCTGGGATTACAGATGTGAGCCACTGAGCCTGGCCTCAGTGGCTTCTTCCTGCCTCACACAATATCTGGCATAGGAGCCATAAAACTTGGTTGCATGGATGAATCAGTGAACCAGGAAGCCCTTTGAAGCTTTTCCACACTGCTTAGATTTCAGGGTGAAATTTGGGGGATCTCTTGAACTTCAGTTTCTTAGACTCCAGCAAAGAACAGGACCTGTAACTTGGAAGTGAAGGTGAGAGAGCCACAATGACAGGAGCATTTTCAAGCTCTGACCCGCTAGCCTAGAGCCTAGAGCCAGGCCCTGCTCTAGGCTCTTTGCGTGAATTATCTGGTGAATCTCACAATTGCTGTTTTAATCTCCATTCTTCAGCCAGTCCTGGGAGTAAGGGGAAGGGTGCGTGAGTACCAGGTCAGAAGAAAAGCAAGAAGTAGGTGGTAGAAACTCTAAGCAGAAAGAGAAGAAGGCTCAATTTGGGGGATCTGCTGGAAGAAACAGAAGAGGCCCCAGGACTCTGGCTTCAGGGCCAGGGACTGTGTCTGGGTTGCTTGGTCAAAGACAGACAGGCTTCACCCAGAGCTGGCCAAATGCTGGACACTGGGCTAAGAGGGCTTTATATGCCTGCTTCATCGAACTGCACAACAGCCCACCAAAGAAAGGGAGTTTCAGAACAGTTAAGTCGCTTGCTCAGTGTCATACAGCCAGTGGCAGAGGTGCAACTGCAAAGCCCCCTTGCTCACTGGGGCATTCCCAGCTGGTCAGTGAAACAGCAAGCTCTGGTTTGCTTCCTGAGTATAGCCCAGATGAGTTTGTTTGAGGCACTGACACCATCTTAGAGATTTATACAAATACCACACTGCTCAAAGCAGCAAGGGCACGCCTGTAAGAGCAGATGCAGAACCTGCCTTCATAACAGGAGAGCAATTGTAACTGAGGTTCCTCGGTCTGGAGGCTGTCAGAGAATCCCCTGAGCCCAGCCCAGCCTCTTGATCAGGGCATTTTGGGCTAATGCCCCAAGTCATTTCTCTGCTGTCTGACTGAGCCTCCTCCCTCTGATAACCGTAAAGTGCCATCTCTTCTATAAAAACAAAAGTTTTCTTCTAAAGCTGTCTTCCACCGCCAACCAGAAGCCCAAGGCCTCTTATTTCTTACAAGTTTCTGCTCCCAGAGCCATTTTATTTCTCCTTATTGGATGATCAACTTTTCCCTCTTTGCCTGGGACTTTTCTGCTTTTAGGACTGGAAGTCCTTGGTCGTAGGCAGCTCCCTCAGTCCCAGGTAAAAACCAGAATGGTTGGTCACTGCTCTACACTGGGAGAGGGTAGAGAAATGTTTTTTAATTCTCATCCATACATCAGTTTCTTTAGCTGCTTAATGTATGCAGCCTGTCCGATTTTGTGACAAACTGTCAAAACATTCCCAGAAATGGGGTGGGGGGAACCACATCCAGGGGTCCGACAGGAGTGCACTTGTCCGACCTCGTCGAATTATTGCATAGCTGCACTTCCTCTGTTGAACACTAGATGGTGGCCTCGCACCCTTGTTTAGAGAAAGTGCGACACTGAACCGGCCTTTAGGAAGTGCTGGGCATTTGGGAAGAACATGGGCCAGAGAGAAGTGAAAAAATATATGCTTATGGGACAGCCTGGAAGAAGCAGACCAGTGTGCAATGGCAAGCGCTAAAAAGGGAAAATATCAGATTTGGCTTAAAATTCCTTAAGCATTTAGACATTGGGATGGAAAGAAAGGCATGTTTATTTCACCAGGAAGTGGGTCTGCTTTCACCAGATGATCTGAATAACTTGGGAATAATACATCGTATAAATGAGAAAAAAAAAAGCTAACAAGTTGGTCAGACGCAGGGAACATCTTCTGGGTGGGTTTAATTACAGCTTTAGCTCCCTGGGTGAGCAAACATCCTGATACCAGAGCCGGCGCTGCAGGTGTGCTTAGCCAGCCCAGCCAGGGCCGAAGATGCTGACAAGACCGGAGGAGGCCCCTCCCGAGGCTGCGTGACTCACACCACCTGCAGAGCGCACAGTTGCCACGAGCCTTGCTCATCCTCCTCGAGCAGCTAAATTTATATTCTGAGAGCAGAACACTGTGGCGCTGGAGCTGTCAGGAGGGAACAGGGAGGAGATGGGAAAGAAGAGTGCCATCATCTTGGAGCGGGCTCTGGGGTGGAAGTGGATTCACATTCTAAGGGCTTTGTAAGTGAGCCCGCAAAGATTTTTCATGGAGAAAGTGGTGTCTGAGAAATTATAGTTTTCTCTTAAATGTTCCCCTCTCCTCCACTTAAACCCCAGTAACGGCTGTCAAGGCCAAGGGAAAATCTTCCCTTTCATTCTCTGAAGTTTTGCTGAAAAATCAACTCAAAAAAGGCAGATTAATAAGAGAAAAGGCATAATACACATTTATTAGCATGCACAAAGCTGAATCAGAGTGACTGCCCCATATCCTGGTGGGGCCCAGATACTTACATTTCCCTTATTTCAGAGGGAAGTGGGGAGATGGGGAATGTAGGTACTTCTGTTGAGAGGCAAGAAATGATTACTAGGGAGAATGAATAGATCAGGAACATAGATTGACTTGTAAATGGTTACCTCTGGAAATTGAATGAGCCTGAGAGACAGACGTTATCCTGTGAAAGGGTCTCTTCAGGTGTGGTTACATTGGATAGATAATAAGATAACAGGAAGAGGAAGGAAAAACAATTACTTTCCTTGGTGGGTTCATCTGGTCTTTGTGCAGATGGGATAAAAGTCTCTTCTAGCATTTGTTGATCTCTAAGGGCCTTCAAAATACTCATTATAGGCCAGACGTGGTGGCTTATACCTGTAATCCCAGCACTTCGGGAGGCCAAGGTGGGAGGATTGCTTGAGCCCAGGAGTTTGAGACTAGCCTGGGCAATATAGTGAGATCCCCTCCCCACTGCCATCTCTACAAAAATAATTTAAAAACTTAGCTGGGCACGATGGTTCACACCTGTAGTCCCAGCTGCTCAGGAGGCTGAGGTGGGAGGATCTCTTGAGTTCAAGAGGTCAAGGCTGCACTGAGCTGAGATCACGTTGCTGCACTCCAGCCTGAGTGACAGAGTGAGACCCTGCCTCAAAAAAAAAAAAGTTAAAAAACCCCAAATCCTCATTATACCAAGGAACCATATTTTGGGGTGAAGTTGCTTGCGCCCCTTCATTACTAACAAGTTATGCTACTGAACTCCCTTTCAAAAGCTTGAGTTGACGATTAACACCCTGCCCTTCACAAGACATACTCATCAACCCAAAGAATGGTGAAGCTGGCCTGGCACTCAGTGACCCAGAGGCTTTTCAAACTGCTGGGGAGAGCTAGTTCTCCATACTCACCCCAGGGTTTCCTTATACAAAGATGCATTTCATTCTGCATGTGGAATATTTAAGATGTCTAAAGAAGCTGTTACCACTTTTTATCTTTTTATGAAATCTGGAAAAACTGAGCTTGAAAAATAAATCCCGTACTAAAAATACAAGTTTGATTAATTTTACAAGCTCAGAGAGATGAAGTAAAACCACAGCCTTCCCCTAGAGCTGGTCCAGCAGGATGACTAAGCCCAGGCAGAGCCCAGTCATAAGGCACGCTTTTCCTGCCCTGATGTCATGTCCTTGGAGCGGGTTAGAAGAGGTCTCTAAAGCAGTGGCCTGGAGTGGAGTCACAGCGTGGAAGATGAGGGGGTTTGCAGGAGAAAGCTTGAAGGAGGCCTCACCACAGAGCTTCAGTGGAACCTCACAGTTGCCTCGGTCCTTCAGAGAGTGGGCCTTTGATGCCTCAAATCTGTTTTTTCTTAGACTCTGGGGCTGGAGGAAGCTTTTCACTTTTGTATCTGCCCTGCAGGTGAAAGTCTGATAGGGCACCAGCTGAGGACAGCCCTGAACTGCAGGGCTGGCAGGAATGATCCAGACTGGATAGAAATGCCATGTAAGTGGTGGCGAGTAGTCGTGTGACAGTAGGCAGATAGTCAGGTATCAGCAGGGCAGGAGAGGGCTCCCCCCACACACACCAGGAATGTTGGGCGACCATCAGGTGAGGGTCAGGTGGTTGTTACCTATTTCTCTAAAGTAATACTTGTTCACAGCGGCACCAGGGAAAGGCAGTCTCCTAATAGATAGAAAACATCTGAAACTGGTGAGCAGCAGCTTCCCCGTAAGATCGCAGGAGAAGGGAGAAGTAACGCAAGACCCCAAAAGTATGTTGTATTAGAGTTGTCTAGAGGGAAAGAACTAATAGGATAGATGTCTATATGAAGAAGAGTTTATTAAGGAGCATTGACTCATAAGATCACAAGCTGAAGCCCCACAATAGGCCGTCTGCAAGCTGAGGAGCAAGGAAGCCAGTCCGAGTCCCAAAACCTTAAATGCAAGGAAGCCGACAGCATAGTCTTCAGTCTGTGGCTGAAGGCCTGAGAGCCCCAGGCAAACCAATGGTTTAAGTCCAAGAGTCCAAAGCTGAAGAACTTTGTCTGATGTTTGAGGGCAGGAGGCATCCAGCACGGGAGAAAGATGAGGGTCAGAAGACTCAGCAAGTCGGCTTCTCCTACTTTCTTCTGCCTGGTTTATTCTAGCGGCATCAGCAGCTGATTGGATGGTGCACACCCTCATGGAGACTGAGCCTGCCTCTCCCAGTCCACTGATTCAAATGTTAATCTCCTTTGGCAACACCCTCACAGACACACCCAGTAACAATACTTTGCCTCCTTCAATCCAATCAAGCTGACACTCAATATTAACCATCACATATGCCACCATATAAAACCCCAAGTCAAGAGGTCAAGCCACGCACTTGGTCTTTCCAGTTGCCCTCTTGGCGTTCTTCCAAGTGTATCTTCCTTCCTTCCTTTCATTTACTACTCTACAGCTTTTTTTTTTTTTTTTTTTTGAGACGGAGTCTCGTTCTGTCACCCAGGCTGGAGTGCAGTGGCGCGATCTTGGCTCACTGTAAGTTCTGCATCCTGGGTTCATGCCATTCTCCTGCCTCAGCCTCCTGAGTAGCTGGGATTACAGGAGCATACCACCACACTTTGCTAATTTTAGTATTTTTAGTAGAGACAGGGTTTCACTATGTTGGCCAGGCTAGTCTTGAACTCCTGACCTCAAGTGATCCACCCTGCCTGAGCCTCCCAAATGCTGGGATTACAGGTGTGAGCCACTGCACCTGGCCTGCTCTACAGCTTTTTAGTAAACTTTCACTTCTGCCCTAAAACTTGCCTTGGTTGCCGGGTGCAGTGGCTCACGCCTGTAATCCCAGCACTTTGAGAGGCTAAGGTGGGTGGATCACCTGAGGTCAGGAGTTCGAGACTAGCCTGGCCAACAATGGTGAAACCCTGTCTCTACTAAAAATACAAAAATTAGTCGGGCGTGGTGGCGGGCACCTGCAATCCCAGCTACTCAGGAGGCTGAGGCAAGAGAATCACTTGAACCCAGGAAGCAGAGGTTGCAGTGAGCCGAGATTACACCACTGTAGTCCAGCCTGGCTGACACAGTGATTGTCTATCTCAAAAAAAACCAAAAACCAAAAAACAAAACAAAACTTACCTTGATCTCTCCTTCTGCCTTATGCCCCTCAGTCAAATTCTTTCTTCTGAGGAGGCAAGAATTGAGGTTGCTGTGGACGCAGAGGAATAACCACTACTGCTAAGAGTAGAGGGAGGGAGCCTTGAGCAGGAGGAAAACAAACCTGGGTCTCTTAACTCCCCAGCCCTAGTTTCTTCACCTCTAACGTTAGGTATAGTAAAAGAGGCTCTACCCATTGCCCATGGTCATTTTGAGAAACGAATAAAATGATGAAGGTGACCAGGTGTTTTAAAATAGAAAGTCAAGTATTTAAAATAGCTCACAGTTTTTGAGCACCTACCATGTTAAGCACTTTGCCACCAGCTGTGGTACTTCTGTAGTGGCACTTCTCACGCAAGTGAGAAGCAGCGACACCGTGACACCTGCACGCCGGAGCCCTGCGTTAGGCTGGGTAAGGGCCGGGACCTGGGCATCACACAGGCTTGGATGTGGGCCTGCTTCCAACAGCTCCCTCCTGGGTGTGATGCTGAAGGGGGTCCTTGACACCTCTGAAGTCTCAGTCTCCTCAAGGTCACACCCAGCTTATAGGATTGTGCTTCTGTGGATCAAACAAGACACAGCAGTCCTCCCTTATCCATAGTTCTGTTTTCTTTGGCCAAAAATATTAAATAGAAAATTCCAGAAATAAACAATTTATGTTTTAAATTGGATGTCATGATGAAATCTCACACCGTCCTGCTCCATCCTGGCCAGGCATGAATCATCCCTGTGTTCAGCATATCCACTGTCTATACCCGGCACCCCTTAGTCACTTAGTTACTGTCTAGGTTGTCAGATCAAAATCATAGTATGGGCCAGGCATGGTGGCTCATGCCTGTAATCCCAGTGCTTTGGGAGGTGGAGGTAGGAGGATCATTTGAGGCCAGGTGTTTAAGTAGCTGGGATTACAAGAGCATACCACCACACCTTGCTAATTTTAGTATTTTTAGTAGAGACGAGGTTTCACTATGTTGGGCAATGTAGTGAGACCCTGTCTCAACAAAACATTAAAAAGTTAGCCAGGCGTGGGTGGTATACATCTATAGTCCTAGCTACTTGGGAGACTGAGGTGGGAGGATCGGTTGAGTTCAGGAATTGGAAGCTGCAGTGAGCTATGATTGTGCCACTGCACTCCAGCTTGGGTGACAGAGGGAGACCCTGTCTAAAAAACAACAAAGAAACAAACAAAAGCATAGTATATAGAAAGCTTGATACAATCTGCAGTTTCAGGCATCCACTGGGGGTCTTGGAATGTATCCCTCCTGAATAAGGGGGTACCACTATCTATTACACACATAAAACATTCAGCAAAATACTTATCAAAGGCTTACAAATATTAGCTTACAAAAGATACTTTTATTTGGGCTTCTGTCCTAGTCACTTAGAGGTCATGCCTGCACCTGCCTTTGAAGAGCTTACAACCTCATTAGGAGGTAATACATTAACATGAGCAGACCTCTAACATGTAAGGCAGCCAGTAAAAAATAACAATGAGGTGATTCAGACTTTATGTATTTTAAGGGATTTAGAGTAAGGAGAGTGGTAACTTCAAGCTGGGGTAGGGGCTGGGGTGTGGAGTGAGAATGACTTTTTGCAAAGCAAACTGTACATCCATATATTGGATCTTCTGTCACCCTCGAGGCAACCGTGTAAGGTGAGGATTGGGTAATCCCAACATCCTGTCCTTGTGTAATCAGTTTCCTGCAGGTCTCTCGCATGCCAGTTACAGTTTACACTGGTGGCTCCAGGCTGTTTGGAGTAAACCATGGGAATAAAATGGAATAGAGCGGTAGTTCTCAAACTTGAGTGTGTTCAGGATCACTTGGAAGGTTTATTAGAAACTTCACAGTCCCTGTCCCCAGAGATTTGGAAACAGGGGGTTTAGGGTACAGTCCATGAGTTTGCATTTCTAGCCAGTCCCTAGGTGATGGCTGGGCTGGGTGTCTGTGGGCCACACGCTGGGAGCAGTGCTGGAGTGGAGCAGTGTCCAAGGCTGCCCTGGGATGAGAGCATGCATCTGTGTCCCCTACTTACGGGGGTGGCCTCTGATGTACTCTCAGAACCTGGACTTCTTCCTATATAAACCTTTGAGGCTCATGTCCTGGGTGACCTGAAGAGAATTACTTTTTTTTTTTTTTTTTTGAGATGGAGTTTTGCCTTTCTTGCCCAGGCTGGAGTGCAGTGGCACAATCTCGACTCACTGCAACCTCCGTGCCTCCCAGATTCAAGCAATTCTCCTGCCTCAGCCTCCTGAGTAGCTGGGATTACAGGCATGTGCCACCATACCCAGCTAATTTTGTATTTTTAGTAGAGACAGGGTTTCTCCATGTTGGTCAGGCTGGTGTCAAACTCCCGACCTCAGGTGATCCGCCCGCCTCAGCCTCCCAAAGTGCTGAGATTACAGGTGTGAGCCACCGAGCCCGGCGATAATTACTTAATCTCTCTGAACATCTGTGGAAATGATAGCTACATGGTAGAGCTGCTGTGATGATTAATGCAAGTGGAAGCTCACTGCACGTGCCCTCTTGCCTTGGAGCCTTCCTCTCACACCGTAGACCCCACCAACCTCTCCCACCTGACTTTTCAGGCTTACCCTTTCACCTGCTGCCCCTATGGGGTATGGCTGTCCCTGTCTGTCTTGGTTGATTCTTTCTGGTCCTGGATCCTCTTCCAGGACTTTGACTGACACACCTGAACTCTTCTGACTCACCCCACACCTGGCCATAGTTCCTCCTCCTCTGTTGGTCTTTCTTGCTGCCAACACATTTCTGAAAATATTGCCCTTTAGGTGTTTTTACATAAAGGCATCTGGACTCTGTGAACCCTTCTTATTGTTGTAGCTAAGACTCTGGTGCCCAGAAGGATCAGAACCTGAGAAGTCCTAGTTTATAGAGGTTGTATGTAATTTTGGCTGTTCCCTCCAGCCAGTCACAGAATGAGCATGTGAGCCAGGCTGGGCTAGTCTTTGTGCTTCCCTTTCTTGCTCACAATAATTGGTCAGTGGAGTGAGCACTGACCAAGGCCAAGTCAATCAATATTCTTCCCTGGAGTTTTTGATACAGTAACTAATAAAATCTACCACCTCAGATGATGCAGTGTAGCAGGTTGTATTTTTCAAAGATGGTTACAACAACGTCCCCCAGACGTTGCTGCATATGATGTGACATTTTTATTTCTCCTATAAAGAGGTGGGGTTGGTTTTCCATTTTCTTAAATCTCGGTAAGGGTGGGACTAAGGTGAAAATAATGCTTTGTGACATCTAAGTCTGTGCAATAAAAGATAATGCAGTTTACATCTGATCCTCTGGGGATAGTGCTCTTGGAACCCTGGAACCATGCTATGAGGAAGTCCAGGCAGCCACACTGGCCATAGATAGGTGCTGTGGCCACACTCCCAGCTGAAGTCCCCAGCAGCTAACATCAATTCTCAGACAAGTGCGCAAGGACCCCTCAGGCAGTCCAGCTCCGTCAGGCAGCCCCTCAGGCAGCCCCAGCTGTCCAGTCACCTCTTGCCTTTGAACCCCAGCTGATGCCACACAGACTAGAGATGAGATGTCCCCTCTGAGCCCTGCCCAAATTATAGATTCATGAGCAAAACAAATTATTATTGTATGAAGCCAATAACTTTGGGGTGGCTTGTAATAAATAACTGAAATATGGAACTTGGTAATAAGAATTTGGAATTTCCATCAGCATGTCCCCATTATATAAAGAAAATTTATTGTAAATAGGGGAGAACGCAGAGACAGCAGAAATAAAAGTGATTCCAATGATAATCGAGTCCCCAAGTTCAGTCTCCGAGGTCCTCTGATCCTCACTTCCTTCTGCAACTTTTCCACTCACACTGAGCTGCCTACCCCAGTTTCTTCCCAGCAAATCCATTTTCTTGCTTAAGGTAGTTTGATTTGGGTTTCTGCTGCCACGTTCACAAGGAGGTTTTTGTGGTGCTTGTTTCCTGCAGAATGTGCTGTCCATCAGTTCTCATCAACACGGGGTCCAAAGAACAGCATGATCAGCCTCTACTGGGAGAAGAGCAAAATTCCAGGCACCATCATCCCAAGCCTACAGAATCTGTGAGGGTGGGGCCCTGGAATCTGTATCTTTTTTTTTTTTTTTTTTGAGACGGAGTCACGTTTTGTCTCCCATACTGGAGTGCAGTGGTGTGATCTCGGCTCACTGCAACCTCTGCCTCCTGAATTCAAGCAATTCTCCTGCCTCAGCCTCCTGAGTAGCAGGGATTACAGGCGCCTGCCACCACACCCAGCTAATTTTTTTTATTTTTTATTTTTAGTAGAGACGGGATTTCACCATGTTGGCCAGGCTGGTTTCCAATTCCTGACCTCAAGTGATCTGCCCACCTTGGCCTCCCAAAGTACTGGGATTACAGGTATGAGCCACCGTGCCCAGCAAGAATCTGTATCTTTTTGTTTGTTTTGGGACAGGGTCTCGCTCTGTTGCCTAGGCTGGAGCACGGTGGTACAATCATAGCTCACTGCAGCTTCGACCTCGCAAGGCTCAAGTGATCCTCCCACCTCACCCTCCCAAGTAGGTGGGACCACAGGCATGTGCCACCACACTCAGCTAATTTTTTAAATTTTTTGTAGAGAAGGGTGTTAGTCCAAACTGTACCTTTTTTTTTTTTTTTTTTGAGATGGAGTTTCACTCTTGTTGCCCAGGCTGGAGTGCAATGGTGCAATCTTGGCTCACCCTGATTTCCGGTCACCACGACCTCTGCCTCCCGAGTTCAAACAATTCTCTTGCCTCAGCCTCCCGAGTAGCTGGGATTACAGGCATGTGCCATCATGCCTGGCTAATTTTGTAGTTTTAGTAGAGATGGGGTTTCTCCATGTTGGTTAGGCTGGTCTCGAATTCCCAACCTCAGGTGATCCACCCGCCTTGGACTCCCAACGTGTTGGGATTATAGGTGTGAGCCACCGCGCCCCCTAACTGTACCATTTTGTAAGCCTCCCCACCCCGCCATTTCACAGACCTTTGTCAAAGTGATACATTCCATGGGTGTTTGGGCCCTGAGAAACAGCATGTCTAACCACCTGACCACAAGGCACAGGAACATCTTTATCATACCCTGCCTAGCAAAGGCCCAACTGAAGGAACATCCCTGTCATATTCTGCTGGGAAAAGGTGCAAGGAACATCAGATTCTGCAGGAACAAGAGTCAAACTGCCCCATCGTGTGGACGTCTTATTAACATCTTCCCCGGCAGCAAACCATACTGCCCAGACCCCTCCCGCCCAGGCACATAAGTACCCTAGTCTGTAAGCGGTGGTGGCTCTGGCATTAAGCTGGTCCCCCCACCTCTACAGGTTTTTGCAATCTACCTGTGTTGCTGTAGAGCCACCCTCTCTCTCTCTGTCTCTCTGTGTCTTTCTTCAACCCTCTCCTTGCCTTTAAAAAAACCTAACAAAGCAGCCAGGCGCAGTGGCTCATGCCTGTAATCCCAGCACTTTGGGAGGCCAAGGTGGGCGGATCACCTGAGATCAAGAGTTTGAGACCAGCCTGACCAACATGGAGAAACCCCGTCTCTACTAAAAATACAAAATTAGCTGGGCATGGTGTATTTTGTAGAGATGGGGTCATGGATGGGTAGAATCAATATTGTGAAAATGATGACCATACTGCCAAAAGCAATATACAGATTCAATGGAATTCCCATCAGAATACACCATCACTCTTCACAGAACTAGAAAAAATAATCCTAAAATTCATATGGAACCAAAAGAGAGCCCACATAGCCAAAGCAAGAGTAAGCAAAAATAACAAATCTGGAGGCATCACATTACCTGATTTCAAAGTATACTATAAGGCCATAGTCACCAAAACAGCTTGGTTCTGGTATAAAAATAGGCACTTAGACCAATCGAACAGAATAGAGAACCCAGAAGTAAAGCTAAATACAGGCAACTGATCTTCAACAAAGCAAACAAAAACATAAAGTGGGGAAAGGACACCCTATTCAACAAATGGTGCTGAGATAATTTGCCAACCACATGTAAAAGAATGAAACTGGATCCTCATTTCTCATCTTATACAAAAATCAACTCAAGATGGATCAAAGACTTAAATCTAAGACATGAAACCATAAAAATTCTACAAGATAACATTGGAAAAACCCTTCTAGACACTGGCTTAGGAAAAGACTTTATGACCAAGAACCCCAAAGCAAATGCAACAAAAACAAAGATAAATAGATGGTACTTAATTAAACTAAAAAGCTTCCGCACAGCAACAGAAACATCAGCAGAGTAAACAGACAACCCACAGAGTGGCAGAAAATCTTTGCAATCTATATATATCTGACAAATAACTAATATCCAGAACCTAGAAGGAACTCAAACAAATTAGCAAGAAGAAACAAACAATCCCATCAAAAAGTGGGCTAAGGACATGAATAGACCATTCTCAAAAGAAGATATACAAATGGCCAACAAACATATGAAAAATGCTCAACATCACTAATGATCAGGGAAATGCAAATCAAAACTACAGTGCAATACCTCCTTACTCCCTCAAGAATGGCCACAATCAAAAAAAAAAAAAAAAATAGATGTTGACAGGGATGTGGTGAAAAGGGAACACTTTTACACTGTTGGTAGAAATGTAAACTAGTACAACCACTATGGAAAACAGTGTGGAGATTCCTTAAATAACTAAAGGTAGAACTACTATTTGATCCAGCAATCCCACTACTGGGTATCTACCCAGAGGAAAAAAAGTCATTATACAAAAAAGATACTTGCACATGCATGCTTATGGCAGCACAATTCACAATTGCAAAAATATGGAACCAGCTCAAATGCCCACCAATCAACAGGTGGATAAAGAAATTGTGGTATATATATATATATACAAACATACACCATGGTATACTACTCAGCCATAAGAAGGAACGAAGTAGGCCGGGCACGGTGGCTCACGCCTGTAATTCCAGCACTTTGGGAGGCCGAGGCGGGTGGATCACGAGGTCAGGAGATCGAGACCATCCTGGCTAACATGGTTAAACCCCATCTCTACTAAAAATAAAAAAATAAAAAAATTAGCTGGGCGAGGTGGCAGGCGCCTGTAGTCCCAGCTACGCGGGAGGCTAAGGCAGGAGAATGGCGTGAACCCCGGGGGGCGGAGCCTGCAGTGAGCTGAGATTGCGCCACTGCACTCCAGCCTGGGTGAAAGAGCGAGACTCCGTCTCAAAAAAAAAAAAAAAAAAAAAAAAAAAAGAAGGAACGAAGTAATAGCACTTGCGGCAACCTGGATAGAATTAGAGACCATTATTTTAAGTGAAGTAACTCAGGAATGGAAAACCAAACATCGTATGTTCTCACTTATAAGTGGAAGCTAAGCCATGAGGATGCACAGGCATAAAGAATGCCTCAGCAGTCAGAGAACTGTTTTCTAAAAAGTAAATCTGGGCCAGGCATGGTGACTCATGCCTGTAATCCTAACAATTTTGGAGGCCTAGGTGGGAGAATTGCTTGAGCCCAGAAGTTTGAGACCAGCCTGGGCAACATAGCAAGACCCCATCTCTACAAAAAATAAAAATAAAAAAATTAGCCGCATGGGGTGGTGGGCACTGGTGGTCCCAGCTACTAAGGAGGCTGAACTGAGGCAGGAGGATTATGTGAGCCCAGGAGTTCAAGGTTGCAGTGAGCTATGATTGTGCCACTACACTCCAGCCTGGGCAACAGAGCAAGACCCCATCTCTAAAATGAATAATAGAATAAAGAAAAATATAAAATAAATAAAATAAATCTGACTGTGTTACTCCAAAACCCAAACTTCTTAATGCAGACTTCAAAGCCACACAAGATCTCGACCTTTCTTCTCCCTGGTCTCTCTCTCCTCAGTTATGCTCCGGTCTTGCTGAATTCCCTGTCTGACCATTTGCTGGCCCTGTTGTGTTCAGTCTCAGAAAGTTGGCACACACTGGTCTCTCTGCTTAGAATACTCTTCTTCTTTTTATATTTATACTTACAGTTTTATTTATTTTCATTTTGGTAAGAACACTTAACAAGAAGTCTACCCTCTTAACAAAATTTTAAGTATAGAATATAGTGTTGTTGACCGTAGGAGCAATTTGTACAGCAGATGTGGATGTATTCACCTTGCAGAACTGAAACTCTGTACCTCACCCCCAGGCCCACCCTGCCCTGTCCTGGGTAATTCCTATCACTTTCTGGCTCCCAGGGCTCCATGTGCTTCTCTGTTATGGTCCACATCCTGCTTCATGAGGGTCACTGGCTTAATTATGTTAAAGGAAAACTTTAGACAAATTAACTTTAACAGAGTTTAATTTAGAAAAGAATGATTCGAGAATTTGGCAGTCCCCAGAACCAGAATAGGCTCAGAGCCACGCTGGGGCTGCCACATAGTCGGATCCATTTATGGACAGAAAAAGAAAAGTCCAGAAAACGAAAGTGAGGTGCGGAAATAACTGGATCGGTTGCAGCTCAGCACTTGCCTTATTTGAATACAGTTTGAATGGTTGGCCACCTGTGATTGGCCAAAACTCTGTGATTGGTACAAGAGCAGGTTACAGTCTATTGACACATCTAGTTAGGTTACAGTTCACTACGTACAGAGAGACCTTTAGGCTGAACTTAAAATATGTAAGAAGGCAGCTTTAAACTAAATGTAGCTTAATGATTATCCATCTTCCATTCTGGCTGTAAGCCCCTTCAAGGTAGGGGTCCTGACTTTCATCCTCATGGCTGTAACTTTAGCATCTAGCAGTCAGCCAAGCATATAAGAAGTGCTTAATGAACACTGCTTGAGTGAGCTTACCTCTCTGGCTCTCCTTTCTATGTTCCTATTTCTGAATATTCCCTTTTCAATTTACATTCTTTTCTTAGATATGCTATGGAATAAAACAAATGATAGTACTAGCTTCTCTGTTTCAGGAGCCATTCTATTTTTTCAGGTGACTGGTTACCTTGCTTCTATGACATGTAGGTTTATAGTTTGACTCAAAGGGGAAGCTGAGCACCCCATCCAGGTTCTGAGAAGCCTCATTGTTGCCTCCTCAAGCCTACAGAAACATTAACTCATTCTCCAGTGCAGCATCGTTTTCTCAAAGGTGCCATCCCATGAAAGCACTGTCTAACCATCACTAAATTAATATTTAATGCCAAATGTAACCAGAATGCATTGTACTCTAAATTGTGAATAAGGCATGGACGCTGGATCATCTTAAGCATCACTAAGGGCAGTTCGGGTTGTGCTGTGGTCACAGAATCTAGTGATTTGTTACCACAGATTTAGTGATTTGAAACAAAGGTTTATTTCTTGCTTATGCTACTTGTTCATTAGGGTTGGTGGAAGCCTCTGTTCTATGTCACTCACTCAGGGACAAGGTAGACAGAGCCTTGGTCTTCTGAAGCATCACTGGGTGACAGCAACAAGGGAAGTGGGAAAATGGAAAAGTGTGCACCATCTCTTAAATGCTTCCACTTAGAAATGACACACATTATTTTCATCCACATTTTACTGACCAAATTGAGTCATATGAGGGGCAGGGAGGTGTAATCCTGCTATGTGCCAGGAAGGAGGAGAACTAGAGATACGGGCAAACAATACTGATACTTAATTGCTGTAAAAGTGGAGACAAAAACAACCCGCAAAACACATAGACAATTTCAAAATTGATGTAATTGCTTTGCCCAGTTCAACAATGATGGTAAGACGAAAGGAGACACAGGTTTGATAGCAGACGTGCTCTGGTGGAAGGCCGGGCCACACCACAATGGAGGAATGGTCAGGTTTGGGTAGCCAGAGCCAGAAAAGGAGTTCAGTTGGGAGGCTGTGAGAAAGAAGGAAGCAGCAGGGACACAAGGCGAGAAGAGCCAGGAGGTAGGGGATCCGGGCAAGGTCTCGGCCACCTTCCGTTGCCACGCTCAGGTGAGCAACCTTTGAACTGATTCCTTGTGAGGGTGCTCTCACCTCTCCCATCTCGTGGTGTCTTAAAGCTGCCTCCCAGATGCTGATAACTCAGTCAGGTTAATGACAGCCACGCTTGGAAAATGGTCCGGGGAGCTGGTGTAAGGTAAGGAGGTCTCAGAGCATCCAGTGTGGGACTTACAGTATCAGTCAGGAGACAAACCATCCCAGTTCATGTAAGAGAGGACATTTAATATAAAGCATCATCTACTTAAGGAACTGAAAAGGCAAAAAGGGAACGCTAAGGGAACATGGAGGTGGCAGCTGCAGGAAGCACTCACACTCCTAGGTCTGGGCTGCAAAGGAAGAGAAAGGGGTGCTGCTCAACTGGTGCTTGTGTCCCTGGGCTCAGAGGAGGGGCCCTGTGGACCTGGGACCCACATCTCTAAGGAGGGAGCCCCGCTGGCTGGTGCTGGTATCTCTGAGGCAGCGTGATAAGACCGGTCATTCAAGTGTTGGAAAAACTGCAAACTGGATTCAGCTGCTGCTGGGTAATACTCAGAAATAAGAAGCAGCCAGGAAAGAGCACATCCCCTTTCCCTCCTCAGCCTTGAAGATTCCCTCTTAGTGTCCTCTATTACCAAAGCCTAATGGCAAAGTACAGTTTCAGCCCCAGCATCACAGAGCAGGGAAAGAAAAGTGATTTTGGCCTGGCGCAGTGGCTCACGCCTGTAATCCCAGCACTTTGAGAGGCCGAGGCGGGTGGATCACCTGAGGTCAGGAGTTCGAGGCTAGCCTGGCCAAAATGGTGAAACCCCGTCTCTACTAAAAATACAAAAATTAGTCGGGCATGGTGGCACAAGCCTGTAATCCCAGCTACTCAAGAGGCTGAGGCAGGAAAATCACTTGAACCCGGGAGGCGGAGGTTGCAGTGAGCCGAGATCAGGCCATTGCAATCCAGCCTGGGCTACAAGAGCGAAACTCTGTCTCAAAAAAAAAAAAGAAAAGAAAAGTGATTTTGAAGCTGAGAGACAACAGCTTACTGACCGGCACAGAAGGAAGATTTTTTAAAGAAACTTTGAAGCGTAAATATTTAGTTCAGGTTGAACATTCCTAACCCAGAAATCTGAAATCCAAAATTCCCACAAATTCAAAACTTTTTTGAGCCCTGATATGATACTCAAAAGCCCTGCTCAAAGAAACTGCGAATTGAGGCACTTCAGATTTCAGATTTTCAAATTAGAGATGCGTCACCACCCGTAAGTATAATGCAAATAAATATTCTAGAATCTGAAAAAAATGTGAAATCCAAAATGTTTCTGGTCCTAAGCATTTTGGATAAGGGGTATTCAACCTGTATTAGCAAATTCTTCCTTTGTGGAAGATTCCATTGTGGTTAGAGAATAAACTGTATAATTTATTATTTTACATTTATTGAGGTTTGCATCATGCCCCAGGATATGGTTTGTCTTGGGATATGTTCCATAAGCACTTGAAAAAAATGTGTATTCTTCCGTTGTGGGGTGGAGTGGAATCTAAATGTCAGTTTGATTCTGCTGGATATAGCACTGTTAAGTTCTTCTATAATCTTGCTGATTTTCTCTCTTGTTTTATCAATAGTTGCGAGAGGGATGTTGAACACTCCAGTTGTAATTGTGGATTTTTCTATTTCTCCTTTTCATTCTATTAGTTTTTGCTTCACGTATTTTGCAGCTCTGTTGTTTGGTGTGTACACATTTAGAATTGCTATGTCTTCTTGCTGGACTGACCCTTTATCATTATGGTATGTCCCTAGCTGTCCCTGGTAATTTTCTTTGCTTTGAAGTTTACTTTATCTGATAATAGTATAGCCAATCCTGTATTTTTTGGATTAATGTTTTCACTGCCCAGTCAGCCCTCTGTATCAGCTGGTTCCACACTGTGAATTTAAGCAACCACAAAGATTGAGAATATTTGAAAAAAAAAATGACACAACAATAAAAATAATACAAATTTTAAAATACAGTATAACGGCTATTTACATAGCATTTCATTGTATTAAGTGTTGTAAATAATCTAGAAATGATTGAAAGTACAGGGGAGGGTGTACATGGATTATACGTAAATAGTATGCTATTTTATATAAGGAACTTGAGCATACAAGGATTTTGGTATGCTCAAGGGGTCCTGAAACTAATATCCCCCACAGGGATGACTATATATCCTTGTCTACCCTTTTACTTTCAAACTGTCCGCAGGGTCATATTTGAAGTATTTTCTGGTAGACAGAATGCTGATTTTATTTTTGTTTTTTAATTTTTTTAAAATTTTTTCAACTAGAGATGAGGTCTTGCTATGTTGCCCAGGCTGGTCTCAAATTCCCGGGCTCAAGTGATCCTCCTGCCTTAGCCTCTCAAACTGTTGGTATTAGAAGTGTGAGCTACCACAGCTGGCCAACAGCATACTGTTGAGTAATGGGTTTAATCCCTCTGCCAAGCTCTATTTTTTTTTGATATTATATGTACCGGGTACAAAGCGATGTTACGATACATGTATAGAGTGTGAAATGAGTGACTCAAGCTAATTAATATATCAATCACCATAAATACATTTTATTTGTTCCTCCTGTCTAACTACAACTTTGTACTCTTTGATCAACATGTCCCCAGTTTCTGTCTTTTAATTGGTGTATTTAGACCATTTACACTGAGTGTGATTATTGATACAACAGAGCTTACATTTGCCATTTTGTTTTATTTTTTTCTCTTTGCTCCCTGTCTTTAATTTATTGGTTTCCTTTTTTCTCCCTTCCTGTGATTTTCTTGAACATTTTTTAGAATTCCATTTTGTTTTATCTGCAGTGTTTTTAAGTGTATGTCTTTGTTAGCTTTTATAGTTGTTGCTCCAGGTATTATGTTATATATACATAATTTATCATCATCTATTGTTGTCAACATTTTACCAGTTCAAGTGAAGTATGGAACCCTTAACTCTCCTTACATTCCTTTACCCTCTCCCACTTATAATGTTGTCTTCACTCTTTCTTCTAGATATGCTTAGAACAACATCAGACAATTTTTGCTTCAACCATTAAATATAACTTAGACAACTCAAGAGAAGGAAAGTCTATTGAATTTACCACTGTGCTTGCTCTTTCTGTTCTTTTTGCCATTGTGATGTTTTAAATTCCTTTAAAAAAAAAAAAACACTACCTTTAAAATTTTTTTAAAAGAACTTCCTTTGGGCTGGGCACCGTGGCTCACGTCTGTAATTCCAGCACTTTCGGAGGCTGAGGCGGGAGGATTGCTTGAGCCTAGGAGTTCAAGACCAGCCTGGGCAAGATAGTGAGATCCCATCTCTACAAAAAATAAAAATGAGCCAGGCATGGCAGCGTGCACCTGTGGTCCCAGTTACTTGAGAGGCTGAGGTGGGAATATCACTTGAACCCTGGAAGTCAAGGCTGCAGGAGCCGTGATCATGCCAGTCAATGAACTCAAGTCTGGGTGACAGAGCAAGACCCTGTCTCCCCGCCTCCCCATGCCCCTTCCAAAAAAAGACCCGGCCTGCTAGCAACAAATTCTGTTAGTTTTCTTTTATCTGAGAGTGTCTTGATTTTTCCTTCATTCCTAAAGGATATTTTCTCTAGGTAGGGAATACTGAGTTGACAGTTGTTTTCTTTTGACACATGAAAAATGCTGTAACAGGTTTCCTTCTGGCCTCTTGGTTTCTTTCGTGAAATCTGTTGTCACTTGCATTTTTTTCCCCAATACCTGTCACTTCTCTCTTGCTGCTGTTCAAGATGTTTTTTCTTTGTCTTTACTTTTCACAAGTTCAAATATGATGTACCTTGTTGTGGATTTCTTTTGATTATTATTTGGGGTTTACAAAACTTGAATCTGTGAGTTATATCTTTTGTCAAATTTGGGAAATTTTCAATCATTATTTCTTTGAGTACTTTTTCAGTCCAGTTCTCTTTCTCCTCCCCTTCTGGAACTCTGGTGAAACAAATATTGGCTCTTTTGTTATAATATTATATTTTCCTTAAGCTCTTTTTCTTTTTGTATTTAAAAATTTTAATTATGAATTCAGTGCCCCAGTGGTACGTAAAGGCTAAAAGGTAGACTCTGCCCGACTTCTGTGGGATACTGGCCAAGTGACCATTTCTCTCTGATGCTAATGTCCCATGTCAATGAAAAGAGCCAAACTCTATTACATATTTGAAGGGATCTATTCTGAGCCAAATATGAGTGACCATGGCCCACAGCACAGTCTCAACAGGTCCTGAGAGCATGTGCCCAAGGTGGCTGGGTCACAGCTTGGTTTTATACAGTTTAGGAAGACATTAGACATTAGTCAGTACATGTGAGTTATACATTGGTTCATTCCAGAAAGGCAGGACAACTCCAAGTAGGTGGGGATGGGTGGAGGATGTTGGGGAGGACTTACAGGTCATAGGTAGATTCAAAGATTTTCTGATTGGCAATTGACCGAAAGAATTAAGTTATTATCTAAAAACCTGGGATCAATAGAAAGGAGTGTCTGGGTTAAGATAAGGGGTTGAGGAGACCAAGGTTCTTATTATGTAGGTGAAGTCTCCTACATGGTCACCCTTAGACACAGGGTCTAAGTAGTAGATGGCAAATGTTTCTTTTTTTTTTTTTTTGAGATGAGTCTCGCTGTGTCACCCAGGCTGGAGTGCAGTGGCACAATCTCAGCTCACTGCAAGCTCCCCCTCCCAGTTTCACGCCATTCTCCTGCCTCCTGACTAGCTGGGACTACAGGCGTCCACCACCACTCCTGGCTAATTTTTATTTCTGTATTTTTAGTAGAGATGGGGTTTCACCGTGTTAGCCAGGATGGTCTTGATCTCCTGACCTTGTGATCCTCCCACCTCGGCCTCCCAAAGTGCTGGGATTACAGGCGTGAGCCACTGCACCTGGCCGATGGCAAATGTTTCTTATTCATACCTTTAAAAGGTTCTAGACTCTCAGTTAATCTCTTTAGAATTGGGAGGGCCTGGAAAGGGAGCGATCTAGTTATATTAATAGAAATTCTTTACAGATGCAAATTTCCCCCACAAAAAGATGGCTTTGCAGAGCCATTTCAAAATATGGCAAAGAAACATATTTTGGGGTAAAATATTTTGATTTCCTTCTTTATCTGTTGTGTTATGTTATGCCAGAATCAGGTTTGAAAGTAAGCCATGTTGTAAATAGGGTTAAATAAAACCCATCTGATGAGATTTTATGGTTTGTAGCCCCAGGGTACTTAGACAGGAATTTCGGCAAGAGAGAAAAAGGTCGAGTTTACATGCCCTGACCTGGGAATTAGGATCCATTGATGTAAGAAATGCAGGGTCTGCAAACAGAACATCCTTTTCTTTCCTTCTTGCTTCCCTTTGCCATTAACTCTGGCCCTGTCCCTTATTATTTGCCCCTTCCCTTTGATGTTCCTTTTCTTCTTATCCAATTTTCATACTTTTTTTCCCCCTTTTTTCTTGTTTTTCTGGCTTTACTTGTAGGAACAAAGTGTCAGATAAGCCTCTGAGATGGCATCTTTTTGTCCTCAGGGAGTGATGGGAGTTTAAAAGGAAGGATTTCTGTTGGGATACTCATGTGTGTTCTTCCCAGTGTATTTCAGGGTGCATCTTTCCTTGCAGATTCTTTTTTTTTTTTTTTTTTTTTTGTTTGAGACAGGGTCTCACTCTGTCACCCAGGCTGGGATACAGTGCTGTGATCTTGGCTCACTGCAACCTCCGCCTTCCAGATTCAAGCGATTCTCCTGCCTCAGCCTCCCGAGTAGCTGGGGTTACAGGTGTGTGCCACCACGCCTGGCTACTTTTTGTATTTTTGGTAGAGATGGAGTTTCACCATGTTGGCCAAGGTGGTCTCGAACTCTCAGCCTCATGCGATCTGCCCGCCTCAGCCTCTCAAATTGCTGGGATTACTGGCGTGAGCCACCGAGCCTGGTCTCCTTGCAGATTCTTAAATGAGGTGCAGGGAGAGCCTGCTTTACAGGTAACTCTGTTGAATATTGCCACCTTGTGGAGTGAGTGGGAAATGCAGATAAGACAAGGAGACTCAAGGACAGAGGGATGTTTGAAAATACGGTAAAGGGGTCCCCTGAGTAAATGGCCCTTCCTGGATGATGAATTTCTTTTCTTGATGTTGTATAATCATTTTAACCAGTTTGTGATGCTGACTGACATGCATCCTTTGGAAGGAGAGTGCTGTGAGAAGCATGGAAAGTAGACTTTGGAGTTCTAGAGAATTAGGATTGAACCTCAGCTGAGCCTGGTAGGAGCTGTGTGACCTTGAGAAAGTCACCTGACATCTCTGAGCCTCCCGGGTGATTCTGAGAAGGGCCAGTATGGAGAAGATGCCCTGGAAATGTTAATTTCCTTCCTCCAGTGATGAAGGAAGGAGGGCCCACATGTGAGGGCTTCCGTGTGCGTCTGGGAGGTGTGACTGCCAGTGGACGCACTGAGTCAGGGGAGGAGGGAAACTGACATTTCCTGAGGTATAAAGTACCAGGCGCTGTGCTATGTACTTACATGATTTCCTTTGGCCTTCGTGAGACTCTGTGCAAAAGGTACTGTTATCTTCACTTTATAGATGGTAAAATGGATGCTTGGAGATGTTGAGCAGCATATCATGCAGCTGATCAGCAGTGAATGTGGCAAACCAGGTTACAAACTCAGTTCTGCCTTTTACTTTTGGTTTTATTTTTTTCCCTGTGTCACATTCATCTGATTAGTGTTAGCAAAGTAGTGCAGTGTTCTGTTGAATTCGTCCTGGTTTCCTTCTAGGTTATCCCAGGGCATCTGTTTTAGAGGCTGCTAAAGGTGAAGGTGAAGGGCAAATAGTGTGGCTCCTGCCTATCAGGTTCCACTTCTTTCTCCACCGTCCACTGGGAGGGTGAAATAGGGGCTGTCTTCAGAGATGTGAGTACTGGGGTGAAGTGGGAAGACTGGGGCCTGAGAAGCTAGGCTGAGCTGAGTGGAGAAGCCGGAAATGGTGAGAGCCTGAGGGAAGCTTGTCTGACTAGAGAAGGCTTTTGGGGGATATTCCTGGGGATCTGTAGAGGAATGCTTCTGTGTGAAGTGTGGCCTGGGAGATACTGGTAACCTAAAAATGTTGGGAGTACTGTGATCTAGGTGGTTAGGAGACTTTAACCATGCTGGGGGATTTTGGAACCACAGTTGTCCTTGACTATGGTCAGTTGACTACATTTGGGGACATCACACTGGCTGGGGAGGTCTGGGGAAAACTCTTAGGTTGAAGGATAGGTTGGTTACAGGGGCATTGGTGGAGCAAGAATAGTTGGGAGAGTGGAAGGAGCAGGAGTCAGAAAAGAAACACAGACTATCTCTTACATCTGGGTGGTACTTGCTAGTTTAAAAATGTTCTTTTGCATGCATCATTTGAACTATCAGGTAACCATCCACATGCTCTGAGTTTACTATGAGCCTGACTCTGCAAGGCACAGGGATTCAAATAAGGAAGGAGATGGACACATTCTGTTCTCCTGGAACTTGTAGCCATCATTACAACTCTGTGAAGGGGCAGATCAAGTATTATTGCATTTTCCAGATGGAAAAACAATGGCTTAGCGAGGTTAGGTGACTTGCCTGCTAGTGTATGGCCAGCTGGGAACTCAGTGTAGATTTATTGGTCAGGGAACCAGGGCTCCTGTTACCACCCAGTGGGTTCTTCTTGCCCACTGCTCAGACAGAGCTGATTTATGAAGACAGGGGCATTGCAGTAGAGAAAGTGTTTAATGCATGAAGAGCTGGCTAAATGGGAGAATGGAGTTTTATTATTCAAATCAGCCTCCCTGAAAATTCAGAGGCTAGGGTTTTTTTTTTTTTTTTTTTTTTTTGAGACAGTGTTTCGCTCTTGTTGCCCAGGCTGGAGTGCAATGGCACGATCTCGGCTCACCGCAACCTCTGCCTCCCGGGTTCAAGCAATTCTCCTGCCTCAGCCTCCCGAGTAGCTGGAGTTACAGGCATGCATCACCATGACCCGCTAATTTTTTGTATTTTTAGTAGAGATGGGGCTTCTCCATGTTGGCCAGGCTGATCTCAAACTCCCGACCTCAGGTGATCCGCCCACCTCGGCCTCCCAGAGTGCTGGGATTACAGGCATGAGCCACCGTGTCTGGCCGAGGCTAGGGTTATTTTAAAGATAGTTTGGCAGGCAGGGGACTAGGGAATGGTGAATGCTGATTGGTTGGGTTGGAGATGAAATCAAAGGGAGTTGAGTCAGTTCCTGGGTTGGGGGCACAAGACCAGATGAGCCAGTTTACTGGCCTAGGTGGCACCAGAGAATGTAGGGTCTAAAAGATACCTCAAACATGAATCTTAGGTTTACAATAGTAGTGTTATCCATAGGAACAACTGGGGAGGTTAGGAATCTTGTGACCTCTGGCTGGATGACTCCTGAGCCATAATTTCTAATCTTGTGGCTAATCTGTTAGTTTTACAAAGGCAGTCTGGTCCTCAAGCAAGGAGGAATTTTGTTTTGGGGAGGGGCTGTTATCATCTTTGTTTCAAAGTTAAACTATAAACTAAATCCCTCCCCAAGTTAGTTCAGCCTACACCCAGGAATGGACAAGGACAGCTTGGAGGTTGGAAGCAAGATGGAGTCAGTTAGGTCAGATTTCTTTCACCATCATAATTTTCCTATGTCAGATTTTTTGTCATTGTCACGATTTTTGCAAAGGTGGTTTCACTCCTTCTGGCACTTCATGCAGACTCTAACAGCATTTGGATCTGTTGTGAGTTTCATAGTGGAAATATTCTTAGTTCAGACAGACAGCTGCAAGGGGCTCCTGTTAACACCATGGATCCATGTCCTCTCACAGCCTGGGGGATGAGCAGTGGACCGTGGCTGGGAGAAGTGGATGCGAGTGAGTCCCTTCTGATCCTTTGCTGAATTCCCTTCCATCATGTTCGAACAGCCTTTCTGCAACGCCCCATGGTCCTGCAAATAAACCAGCTGCTCTTTGTTATTCCTCTCTTTATGAGCGAGGATTTTCTGAAGCTGGTAGTTTGGTACAGTAATGGATTGATTGAAATCATCAAGAGGAAAATAACTAATTCATTTACTAAAACTATAATTACAAAATTACCTGTATATTTATATGTAACTCAAACATAAACACAATCGACCTTAGCCAACTCCTTAACCTTAGGCTCCTGTGCCTTTCGCTTCTGCTACCATTCCTTATACATTTTCATCAGCTTCTTACCATGCTGTCAGTTTTCATTGTTGCCGCCGACTCTGCCACTAACTCGGCATCCCCTGGACCTCAGTTCCTTATCTTTAAATGCTGAAAGTGGACTAAATGGTCTCTGAAAGCCCTTCTGGTTTGAATATCAATGCACATGTGCCTCTGTGATATACCTGTTGACTTAGTTTGTGCCTCCCCAGAAGCAAACTCCGAGAGAAGAATTTGAATGTGAGTATTTTATTTGGGAGGTGATTGGCAAGTACCCATAGAGGAGTGAGGAGGCGAAACAGGAATGGGAAGGAAGATAATACAGAATTAATTATCAAGCAAGCTACTACTGTGGGCAACTGGAGCTTAGAATAGCATGGGGAAAGGAGGGAGCAGGAGTCAGAAAAGAAACACAGACTATCTCTGAAATCTGGGTAGTACTTGCTAGTTTAAAAATGTTCGTCAGGGAACCAGTGCTCCTGTGGGAGCCCAATAGGTTCTTCTTGCCCACTGCCCAGATAGAGCTGATTTATGAAGACAGGGGAATTGCAGTCATCCTGCTGGGGGATTCTGGGAGACAGTGTAGACACACCACAGAGTTATTTCTATCAAGGGGTGAGGAAGTTGGGGTATTTTTCCCCTGGCCCCCCATCTGTCCCTGGTTGAAGGGCACTTCTGGGGCATTCCCTTCGGGTGTTTCTGATGTTCACTGGGGAGATGAGCAGGCTCCTAGGGTCAGGGAAAAATCTCAAGCAGAGAGCCATAACTGTCATCTTTGGTGTATAGACAAAGTGTGGTAAGCCGGGTCTCACTAACGCAGGCCTCCATTACAGCTGTCCCAGCACTGACTGAGTAGCTCCATTGAACATTAAAAGCTGATCGAGCCAGTGCCCTTTTACAAAGGCTGCAATGTAACAAAAGCCCACCAAGAGTTTGTCTAGGCCTTTCCTGGGCCTTGACGCATGACAAGATAATGAAGAAATTCTTAACAGGACCCGTTTAGGATTAAACAAGTTTTGCTGGGGGGGTCTGAAGAAACTCCCCAGGCCTCCACAAACAAGTTTATTGGGGTCTAAAGGAACTCCCCAAACTTTTATGATTTAGCAGGAGACAAGATAAGGGTAATCACCCCAGCACCTGGACCCATTTAGATTAAATGAACTTACTGAGGCTCCAGGAGAAGGTCTTCAGGACTCAGACCTTAGTTACAGATGAAAAGAAGTTAATCACTTATGTCTTTAGATGAATGCACATTTACAAGTAGACATATACATATAGCTTAGAGGGTATATAAGCTCTGGAAAACTTTGTAATTTTGAGTTGGTCTGGCGATATTTTCCAGGCCTTCTCCCTGTAACCGGTTACAGAAATAAAAAACTCTCTTCCTCTCCAGTTCATCTGCATCTTGTTATTGGGCCATGAGAAATGGTAGCCTAACTCTCAGTTTGGTCTGGAACAGAAGTGTTTGCAGTGTTTGTACAAGTGTTTGCAGTGTGCGGTGTATAGAGGTTAAGTGGCTGATGAGCAGGGTATTGACAGTGCCTGCTACATGTTTTTTCCCCTTTTAAATTATTGCTTGTCTATGCATCTTTGGTTTTGAAAAAGTAGACCTATCTTTTTTGCCACTAGCACAGTCTAGTCCTGTTTAACTTGGCATATATCTCTACACCTTGTAGGAAGGAAAGACTTAGATTTCTTAAAGCGTTGCATTTTAACAGAGAAGCCATAGCTTACAGGATCACCCTAAAAACTACATCCTGAGATAAGCAGGGGTATTTACATTTTGTCAAAAGGATCCAAGCATTATAGAATCAAAATTGTTGACTGCTGTGTAATAATTTGAGCTATGGGCCAGGCGCAGTGGCTCACGCCTGTAATCCCAACACTTTGGGAGGCTGAGGTGGGCGGATCACATGAGGTCAGGAGTTCAAGACCAGCCTGGCCAACGTGGCAAAACCCCATCTCTACTAAAAATACAAAAAAAAATCAACTGGACGTGGTGGCAGGTGCCTGTAATCCCAGCTACTCAGGAGGCTGAGGCAGAGAGAATTGCTTGAACCCGGGAGGCAGAGGATGCAGTGAGCTGAGACTCCGTTTCAATAATAATAATAATAATAATAATACATTTGAGCTACGAATAGAATACAGTATTCTCTCTTTGCCCTGGAATCGCAGGCATTCTTGAAAGCCCCACTTCCTCGCCTGATGCCCGATTGCAAATAAAGTATCTTTCACTCAGCATTCAGTAATTGTCTCTGCATTGTTCTTTGAGAGGATGGAGCTGAGATTTTCTCCTGTAGGAAATGCCTGGAGCCTGGATGAATGTGTTAAAAGGGCAGAATGTGAACAAGAGCAGCTTCTCCTCAGGCTCTGTTCTCACAGGGAGGTGTTTGTTTACTTTGGAGAAGAAGTAGGTCATGTCTTCTATGACGGGAACTGAGATTTGTAGGTGGTATAAGAGCCGTGCTGAATACAGGACTAGTTATGCCTCACTACTGAGGCAAGGTTCTCCTGAGCACTCTGCCTAAAGCCTGTGAATTATGAGGTTTTCTGGAGGAAATGGGTACTGGGAATCGTGCTGGAGGGAACAGGTACTATTCCCAGCCCTATGTGAGTGCTGGGTACTCTTTCTTCTAATCCTTCTATGTGATTCCCCCTCAGCCTTGGGTTGTTTCCTCCCTGCATGCACTGGTCAATTCTCTGCTGAATACTCAAGGGGGATCCCCTAGAAGGTCTCCCACAGTTTTATCTCCACACAGCTCTCTCTTCTCCGGTAGTTTATCTCGTAAACGCTGGCTGCATTGTTCTCCCCAAATTCTCTGAGTTTTGTCTCCTCAACTCAAGGAATCCTCCGTGCATTGCCTGGATGCCCTCTTTTCAGTTTCTGCCTGGACATTCTCTCAAGGCAGTAAGCAGGGGCAATCATAGGTCTCATCTCAGGGGCCAATCACTGGCCTTTATTTTCTGATGTCGGCTATCATGACATAATTATTTTCATTTATTCCATCTGGGTTTTCATTGTTTCAGGTGGGAGGATAAACCCAGCCTATATTACATCCTATTTTCTACAAATGGAAGTCTCTATTCTTAAACAAAGGCTTATTGAGTAATATGTTATTTCAATTTCCTTTCATTACTTTTTGTTCTCTACTTAACCTCAGCTACTCACTCTATGGCCACGCTGCAAATCTTCCTTAATTTCAGTTTCCAGGCATTCTACTCTTTGGCCACCACACCCTAACCCACCAGCAGGTTTCCTGCAATCCCCGACTGCAGACAACCCTTCAACACCCCAGTAACCCCAAATGCACAGATCCTGTCTCTCCCGTCCCTCCTGTCATTCTCCCGCTTCATGCTTCTCAAAGTCCTCACTCTCTTGCATACTCTCAGATATTTTGCTCTTCTTTTGCTTTGTAGTATTCTCAGAGCAAAGCTTGAGCCTTGGTGATATATAATCCTCTGTCTCTCTGTGCCTATATTCACATAGCCAAAGGTGGCGGGAAAAATACACAAAACCATGCTGGTTGGTCTCACTCTAAATTCATTACTACAAACTTCAGTGGATCAGTTACTCCTGCTCAGTAATCCCAACCTGTTTCCATAATCCATTCATTCTCACTTTTGTAGATGATATTTTGCAAATATTTTTCTATATTTTTTAAGCTCCCTGATCTAACCTGCAACACTACCTCCTCCACTCATACGCTGAAAGACCTTGCTTTCTATTTCTATGAGACAATGAAAGTGACTAGCAGAGAACTTCCACAGCACTCACCGCCGCGTCTACCCTCCTCCTGTACCTGCACCCTCATGCTCGGTCATCCTTCCTGCTTCTGCAATTTACGTTTCAGCCTCCTAAATTTGGCCATGTCTGGCAGGCTGCTCTACCTCCTTGCCTTCACTCCAGGCATTGCTTCTGCAATTCTCCATTTCCTGAACCTTTCTTACATCTTCATTATGCCTGTAATCCTAGCACTTTGGGAGGCCGAAGTGGGTGGATTGCTTGAGCCCAAGAGTTTCAGACCAGCCTGGGTAATGTAGTGAGACCCTGTCTCTACAAAAATAAAAAAAAATCAGCCAGGGCTGGGCACAGTGGCTCACACCCATAATACCAGCACTTTGGGAGGCCGAGGCGGGCAGATCACTTGATGTCAGGAGTTCAAGACCAGCCTGGCCAACATGGTGAAACCCCGTCTCTCAAAAATTAGCTGAGCATGGTAGCACATGCCTGTAATCCCAGCAACTCAGGAGGCTGAGGCAGGAGAATCACTTATACCCCAGAAGGCAGAGTTTGCAGTGAGCCAATATCACACCACTGCACTCCAGCCTGGGTGACAGAGCAAGACTCTGTCTCAAAAAAAAAAAAACAAATTAGCCTGGTGTGACTAATGCCTGTAGCACATGCCTGTAGTTCCAGCTACTTGGAAGGCTGAGGTGGGAGGATCGCTTGAGCCCAGGAGTTCAAGGCTGTGGTGAGCTATGCTCACGCCACTGCACTCCAGCCTAGGGGAAAAGAAACCCCACAAAACTTCTATCTCCTTTATTTTTGTCTGCTTTTATCTCGATCTACTTTTTAAATTCGCTGGTTCATTTTCCAGCTCAATCTATTCTTCTATTTAACCCATCTATTTTAATTTTTATTTCAACTATTGTAATAATCAAATCTAATACTTCTACAGTGTTCCTTTTTATCATTTCCAATTACTGTTTTGCATTACTGACTTCTTTACATGTCTTATTACTTTTAGGCTTATTTTTTAAAAAAACCCTTAGCTTGTGTGTTCCAACATTTGTGTTTCAGATAAGTATGTATTTCATCAGTTTGTTGACTTTCTTTTGAGATACTTGTAACTCTCACTTCTCTCACTTGTCTAGTTATTTTTGCCTCTGAGCTCATGCTCCGTTGGAGATATTAGATTCTCTGGAAATGTACATTTTAAAGTGTTTTTTATTTGCATTTTGAGTTTTGAATTAATTGCCTTGTAATCAGGAAATGTGAACTATTTCATGGATATTCTTTGAAATTTATAGAGACTGGCTTTATGGCCTCCATAATATGTGGTCAATTTTTGTAATAGTTCCACATGAGATTGAAAAGAATGTCTATTTTCTAATTGTTGGGGGAAGCATTTTTATAAATGTCCATTCGATTAAGCTTATTAATGTATTGTTCAAATTTTCTATAACTTTACTTATATTTGGCTGCTCCATCTTTTTCAGTAACTGAGAAACGTGTTAAAAGATCTCACTATGATGCAGAGTTTATTAATTCAGTCAATTTTTGTTTGATATATTTTGAAGACAGGTTATTAGTTACATACAAATGCAGAATTGTTGTAGTTTTCTGATAATTGGAAATTTTATCACTGGATAAGTTACCTTTTAAAAAATCTCTACTAATGCTTTTTATCTGTTAAATTGTATTTTCACTGATGTTAACCTAGAGCTATGTATCAGTTCTATCATTAATATATGCACAGCTTATCTGTTCCCAATCTTTTACTTTCAAATTGTCTGTGTTCTTATATTTTAGGTGTGTCTTAAAAGTAGCATACGGGGGTGGGTGCAGTGGCTCACACCTGTAATCCCAGCACTTGGGAGGCTGAGATGGGAGGATCGCTTGAGGCCAGGAGTTTGAGACCAGCTTGGTCAACGTAGTAAGACCCTATCTCTAAACAAACAAACAAAAAACCAAACAAACAAAAGCATACTGTTGGATTTTGTTTGTCATCTAAAATGACAATCTCTTTCTTTTAACTCCTGAGTATAATCAATTTTTCTTCTTGATGACACTATGATACATTATATATTATATTCATGTATCATTTTGGGCTTTTTACTTGCCCATATTTTCAATGCTATCTCCTCTCCTTTTTTTTTTTTTTCTTTTTTGAGACAGAGTCTCACTTTGTTGCCCAGGCTGGAGTGCAGTGGCGCAATCTTGGCTCACTGCAACCTCTGCCTCCCGGGTTCATGCCATTCTCCAGCCTCAGCCTCCTGAGTAGCTGGGACTACAGGTGCCCGCCACCACGCCTGGCTAATTTTTTGTATTTTTAGTAGAGACAGGGTTTCACCGTGTTAGCCAGGATGGTCTTGATCTCCTGACCTTGTGATCCGCCCGCCTTGGCCTCCCAAAGTGCTGGGATTACAGGTATGAGCCACTGTGCCCGGCCTCTCCTCTCCTTTTTTTTAAACCTATTTTAGGATTAATTTACTTTTTGTTTAGTTCTATTTGTCTATACTGTTTTAGAAATTGTACATTTTGTTTTTTATTTTTAGTTGTTTAATTTTTAACTGTTGCTCTTTATATTTTAATATACAGCTATAACTTAAAATTTAAAATTATTAAACATTTTTATCATTCTTCTGAAAAATACAAAGATATTTGTCCTTAATTCCAACTGCCTGTTCCCATGATAGATGTTTTATGTAGTATTTTTATCATTTTAAACCCTGCAAATTAGATATTTTTACTATTGTTTTACACAGATAATTTGTGAAGATTTACCCACATTTGTCAGCTTCTTTTCTCACTTTTTCTTTTTGTAACACAGTTTCTTCTTCCTGAAGTGTCTTTAGCAGTTTCTTTAGTGAAGATAGTTGATGACAGGCACTCTTAGTATTTATTTATTTGAAAATGTAGATCGTGTTAGACATGGGTCAAATTTTGTCTGTTTTTGCACATGGAGGTCTAGTTGCTCCGCACCATTTGTTGAAATGGCTACCTTTTCCCTATTGGATTTCCTTGACATCTTTGTTGAAAATCAATCCATCATATACAGGAGAGTCTATTGTGTCTCCCTATTCTGTTTCACTGATCTATGTCTATCTTTTCACTAATACTCCACTGTCTTGATTACTATAGCTTTATATTAAGCTTTGAGATCAGGTAGTGTTCCTAAGTTGTTTTGGCTAATTTGATTCTCTTGCCTTTCTATATAAGTGTTAGAATCAGCCTATCGATTTCTATTTTTAAAAGCCTATGAAGAGTTTGATTTTGTTTTTGCTTTTGTTTTGAGACAGGGTCTTGCTCTGTCAGTCAGGCTGGAGTGCGGTGGTGTGATCATGGCTCACTGCAGCCTTGACCTCTTGGGCTCATGTGGTCCTCCCACCTCAGCCTCCTGAGTAGCTGGGGACTACAGGCGTGCACCACCATGCCCGGCTAATTTTTGTATTTTTATTAATAATAGAGATGGGATTTTACCATGTTTCTTAGGCTGGTCTCGAACTCCTGAGCACCAGAGATCTGCCTGCCTCGGCCTCCCAACGTGCTGGGATTATAGGCGTGACCCATCACCATGGCCAGTTGAAGAGTTTGATTTTCATTGTATTGAATTAATGGATTGATTTGGGGATGATTGACATATTAGCAATTATGAGTCCTCCAATTCTTTAACTCATTTTTGAAGTATCATTTAAAATAGCACCAATACATGAAGTAATTCAATTTAAATCTATCAAAATATGTGCAAGAGTTGTATGCTGTACTCTAGCAGTCCCCAACATTTTGAGCACCAGGGACCAGTTTTGTGGAAGACGATTTTTCCATGGACTGGAGCATGGGATTGAGGGCGGGGGTTGGATTTTTGGGATGAAACTGTTTCACCTCAGATCATTAGGTATTAGATTCTCATAAGGCGCACACAACCTAGATCCCTTGCATGCACAGTTTCCAACAGGGTTCTCGCTCCTATGAGAATCTGATGCTGCCATTGATCTGACAGGAGGCGGAGCTCAGGCAGTAATACTTGCTCGTCTTCTGCTGTGCAGCTCGGTTCCTAGCAGGCCATGGACCAGTACTGGTCTTTAGGGGGTTGGGGACCACTACTGTAGGCTATAAAACTATGGCAACTTCAAAGAAGATCTAATTGATTGGAGAGATATGCCAGTTATTTATTTATTTATTTATTTATTTTTTATTGTACTTTAAGTTCTAGGGTACATGTGCACAACGTGCAGGTTTGTTACTTATGTATACATGTGCCATGTTGGTGTGCTGCACCCATTAACTCATCATTTACATTGGGTATATCTCCTAATGCTATCCCTCCCCCCTCCCCCCTCCCCCTACCCCACGATGGGCCCCGGTGTGTGATGTCCCCCACCCTGTGTCCAAGTGTTCTCATTGTTCAATTCCCACCTATGAGTGAGAACATGCGGTGTTTGGTTTTCTGTCCTTGTGATAGTTTGCTCAGAATGATGGTTTCTAGCTTTATCCATGTCCCTACAAAGGAAATGAACTCATCCTTTTTTAATGGCTGCAGAAATATGCCAGTTATTTTAATGGAGATAATTTAATATGAAGAATTGTTAATGAGGCATAAATTTATTAACTAGGTTTCAGAAAACAACAAACAAACAAAATCCTAAATGTTAGAAAGGCAGCAAGTGCAGATACCATCCCTAAAGGTGGGAGAGCAAAAGTAATAGATTGGAATTACTAAAACTTTGCAAGCTTGGAGGAGGGGACACATGAAGCTGAAATTTAGATTTTGGGGGAGGGGTTACCCCCCATTTGGTGGTGGTATCTCTGAGCTCAGAGGTAGGGCCTTTTGGATTTGGAATCCAGACCTCTGAGAAGATGCTCAGCTGGTGGGTGCTGATCCCTCTGAGGGTATACAATGAAGGCTTGTTCTGCTAGAGCTGAAAAACTGCACACTGAAGGCCGGGCACGGTGGTTCCTGCTTGTAATCCCAGCACTTTGGGAGGCCGAGGCAGGCGGATCACAAGGTCGGGGGTTCAAGACCAGCCTCGTCAATATGGTGAGACCCTGTCTACTAAAAATACAAAAATTGGCTGGGTGTGGTGGCGGGCGCCTGTAGTCCCAGCTACTCGGGAGGCTGAGGCAGGAGAATTGCTTGAACCTGGGAGGCAGAGGTTGCAGTGAGCCGAGATCGCGCCACTGCACTCCAGCCTGGGCAACAGAATGGGACTCTGTCTCAAAAAAAAAAAAAAAAAAAAAAAAGTAAACTACGCACTGAATTCAGCTGATGCTATGGGAAAGAACTTCTGCCAAGGAGAAGCGTTGCTGAGGTGATGCTCACAGGAACAGGAAGCAGACAGGAAGCCAACAGGAGAAACGCTCTCCATCCTTGCATTCTGCCTTTAGTGCCTCCTATTGGCAGAGCCTAACAAGAAGCCAGCTGGTAGGTCAGAAGTGTGATGTACAGTCTCAGCCACAGCATCTCAAAACACAAGACTTAGCCTAACAGCTGGAATAATCAGAGAGCAAAGGAAACCAAGTAGTAGGGTATTTATAGTATTAAAATACATGGCTTTACAGCAGTTGAAATGCTGACAATAATATTAAATAAAAACAAGTTTTACATAACAACCTAAAATAGAAATGAGTCAAGGAAGAAACTATGCATGAGAAAATGAAGGGGGCAATTCAGTAAATTTAGAACTGTGTACACATCACAAAAATGAAGGCATGGCATGAACGCAAGCCTTCCACTGGGTTAATAGCATTTGTAGATAGTAAAATGAGATGTTGCAAACGTTTTCTGGGCAAGTTCTTACCCAAAGTATCAATTCCTTTTTAAGATGTCATTGATCCATATGTAGAAGGGATCAAAATTCTTGGCTAGTACTCAAAAATTTTTTTCATACTCTGTTTTGGCAATAGTTTCCCAAACCTTCTGCACAATTTGATCTTATATATTTGGTTCATTTAGAAATTTCTGTATTCCTAATAAGATACATTTAGTTGTGATTGCTGGAATCCAATCCTTATCTTCTTCTAAGATGGGCAGACACAATGCATCTAAAGGATAGCCACTGAGTGAAATAATGGTAGTTAAATTTACGTTATTGTGTTAAGAATGGAAAATCATCCCTGGGAAACAATCATGGTTTTTTAAGCAGGTCTCTTTCCATTTACTTTAAAAATTATTCCTTTTTAATTTTTAATTGATAATCAATAATTGTATACATTTATGGGGTGCAATGTGATGTTTTGATGAACCTGGAGAACATTGGCCTAGGTGAAGTAAGCCAGGCACAGAAAGACCCAATACCGCAGAATTGTACTTATATGTGCAATCTAAAAAAGTTGCAGTCGTAGAAGTAGAGAGTAGAATGGTGGTTACTAGGGGCTGGCAGAAGGGGATGGATCGGAATGGGGAGATGTTGATTACAGGGTACAAAGTGTCAGACAGGAGTAATTAGCTCTAGCGATCTATTGCACAGAATGGTGACTATAATAAATAACTGCACTGTGTATTTCAAAGTTGCCAAAAGAGTAAATTTTAAATATTTTCACCATTAGAAAAAGCCTCTTTTTTTTTTTTTTGGAGACAGAGTCTCGCTCTGTCACCCAGGCTGGAGTGCAATGGCGCGATCTCGGCTCACTGCAACCTCCGCCTCCCGGGTTCAATTGATTCTCCTACCTCAGCCTCCCGAGTAGCTGGGTGGCACCCACCACCATGCCTGGCTAATTTTTGTATTTTTAGTAGAGATGGGTTTCAGCGTGTTGGCCAGGCTGGTCTCGAGCTCCTGACCTCAGGTGATCCACCCGTCTCGGCCTCCCAAAGTGCCTGTAAAGGCATGACGCCACTGCGCCCAGCCCCAAAAGTCTCTTTTTAATGGAGTTCTTTTCTCTCCTGGAGTGTCACTCTCTCGGTCCAGGAGGCTGATCCTGACATCTGGATTTTACGGAGATATTGTCACAAAACTAAATGAGGGGTCTTTTGCCACATTTTTCTCTTCTTGGATCTGCACGTAGGAGTGATGCCTGATATCCTTCATGTCCCCTTTTCCATGTTTAAATTGTAAGTTTCCCTTTATGTTTCCATTTATGATAGAGTCCCTTGCAGGCAGTTGGAACCCTCTTGGCATGGGTGGTGCTGGGAGAGCCAGGGTAGGCATTGGTGTGGGGGAAACTGTGCTTCTCTTTGCCTTGGGTGTCTTCTGGAGCCCTTTCCTGGTTTTTGATTCAATGAGAGACATTGTGCTTGAAGAATTGTAAAGATAATTTGGGGCACTGGATGATATCTTCCTCCAAACACCATCCACTTTTGCCTCAGCTACTTGGCTGTGCTAGGCAAAGATTTAATCCATTTTGAGATGCAGTTGGTTTGACACTGGTCTTGATCTCTCTCTGTAAGGGCTGTCCCTGTCACTCCCTGCTAGGCTCCTACTGGAAGACCTGGGGAGACCTAACACGGTCCTGTGCTCCAGTTTGTCTCTCTCTAGCCCTTAATACTACCAAAAGCTTTCTTAGCCTCTCAGCATCTTTGTTGCCATTTTCTTCCAAACTTCCCATATTCTCAGCTGGCCACTTTTAGCAACATCTTGGGAGGAAAAAGCATTGCTGAGTTTCGCTCACATCTCTATACTTCCCTTCTCTTTGAGGTCCAGGTTCAATGTTGCACTGTTTTGGTAGCTTTCTGATGTTCGAAAACAACTTTTAAAACAAGAAATATGTTCTCCTTTTTTTAAAAAAAGATGTTCTTAATAGAAACTTGGTCTTGTGTAGGCCGTAGTTTGAAGCAGAACCTATTCAGCTTTTGAAAACAATGATTATGTTTTTATTTCTAGAATTTCTTTTCAGATCATTTCAAAATATTCTTAATCCCTTTTTATAGGTTGGAACATAATTTCCATTTCCTATTTCATTAAATGTGTGCACATATTTTATCAAGATAAAATTATTATACCCTAAAATGCACAAATCTTAATGGCACAGTTTGATGAATTTTGACAATCATATACACCTATGAAACCACTATCTAGTCAATGTATAGAATAGTGCTGTAATCCCAACAACTTCCCCATATATCTTTTCAATTAATTTTCCTCATGTCCCTTAAATGTTCTGATTTTTGTTACCTATAGATTAGTTTTGTCGGTTTTTTTTTTTTTCTGTTTGTTTGTTTTGAGATGGAGTCTCGTTTTGTTGCCCAGGCTGGAGTGCAGTGGCACGATCTCAGCTCACTACAACCTCCACCTCCCGGGTTCAAGTGATTCTCCTGCCTCAGCCTCCTGCATAGCTGGGATTACAAGCCTTCCTTCCCATAGAAGGGGTTTGAAAATATACTATTTCTACATAAGGAACCCCAAAGAAAAATTAATCTCAAGTGCTTCTCAGTCAGAATCACCCTGGGTACCTGGAAGACGCAAATGTGAAATTGCTCTGAATTCTCAGGATTCCCAGTCAGCAAAATATCATCAAATCAAAAACTGCCAAAACAACGAGAAACAAACACCACAAAAAGATGAACAAGAAAGCAAAGAGTAACATCCCAAATGACTCAGGTATTAAAATGATCAGATACAGAAGATAACTAAGTAAAAATAGAAGAGGCCATATGTCCGCAAAAAGACCTGTCCAAGAATGTCTATAGCAACTTTATTTATAATGGCGAAAACCTAGAAATAGCCCAAATGTTTATCCATAGGAGAATAAATTTCCAGGAAGCTTTTTTTTTTTTTTTTTTTTTTGGGGGAGAGGGTCTCACTCTGGTGCCCAGGCTGGAGTGCAGTGGGGCAAACACAGCTTACTGCAGCTTTGTCCTCCTGGGCTCAAGTGATCCTCCCATTTTTATAGAGATGGGGGTCTCACCATGTTGCCCAGGCTGGCCTCGAACTCCTGGGCTCAAGCAATCTGCCCTCCTCTGCCTCCCAAACTGCTGGGATTATAGGCATGAGCACCACGCCTGGCCTTATTTATTTATTAATTTTTTTAACCACAACCTGTAGCCTGAGACAGACAAGTTTCCCAGTCAGCCTCTACATTGACACTTCCTCACAGTCACCACTCTTCAGGGCGTAGCTCCTCAGAGATAGTGGATTCATGTAGAGGTCTCATGTCCCATCCTCCACCTTGGGTCTCTCAGTGCCTTGGATCTTTCATGAGACTGTTAAAATAGGGCTTCCAGGCTCTGGGCAGAAGACCCTAGATGTTAAAATAAGGTAATCTGAGGTTCTCTCATTGGTCTCCTTTTAGGTCCTTCTTCATTTTCATGTCACCAGATTATCCCCTCCCTCTGAACAGAGGTGCCTGTGTTTTAGAAATGCCAGGGAAATGCTTACTGGGGCTGGCAAATAGGAGCATTTGTGGGCTGTGGAGCCCAGTGCTGGCTGCCTGGCACTGCCAGGCCACTAAGCGGCCTTGAGCAAGTGGCCTGGCCTCCAGGACCCCCAATTTCCTCACCTGTAAAGTGCAGACAATCCTTCCCCACTCCCTGTGGGATTGTGATGAGCACCAAATATGTCTGTGCACGGAGCTTAGCACACGGTAGGCACACATCCGAGGGCTAGTATGAGCTATCAGCCCTCCTCCGCAGCTTGTGGTCAGGTCTGACGAGCTATTGATCTTAGCATATGTTAGCAAACTGGTGCCAGCAAACATTTTATGCAATGTAGTTTAAAAGAAAACTTGTAATGACTACCAGAAGAAAAAGTAAGTCAACAGGACAAGTCAGTCCAAGACTGAGACACCTGCTGAGAGGGCTATCTGTCTCTCGGTTTCCGTCTTTACTTTCAGACCTTGTAGATTTCTCTTAGTTTCTTCTGAGCCAAGCTATGCATTAAAAAAAAAAAGTTTGTCTGTCTTGTACTTTTAGATATTTATAGCATGAGTTCCTCTCCCTCACCACCCACCCTGGCAATATCTGTCTGCCTTTTTGCCAGAAGTACAGTCCTCAGAATACTTTTCCCCAAGCTCTGCTCTGTGTTCTGCAGAGGGTATATCTCTGCTTCAGGCTTTCCACTTTCTGCATTCCTATTTTTGGAGTGAGCAGCAAGTCTGCTTACTCAGCATAAAATACTGTATCGTCACAGGTTTTTTGGATAGTGTTTAAGCATTTACTTCTTTCCCCCTATCTTTGATCAGAAGTTGCAGAGCTCTTTGCCGGTTTGCTACCTGGTGTCACCAACATCTAGTTTTTTGTAAAGTTTTCTCCTTCAGCCCGCTTCCCACCTCCCCTGCCTCAGTGGGCATGAGTGAGTTCTGAGATGCTCCTCCTTCACTGCCAAGCTCACGGTTGCTGGTTGGCCTGTGTGCTGACTTCTGCAGAACTGTGCACTTCCCAAGGGCTGGAGAGGGACTTGGCTAATCCCCACCTGCTCTGTCGACTTGGCCCAAATGGCAGTTACTCCCCATCAACTGGGCTTTAGGGTTTTGGCTGTTTCACAGTTTCCCTGAAGATGGATTTTCTTCTCTGTTTTCCATTATTTTTGGAAAGGAGAGTTGTGTAGAAAGGCTTTTGCACTGCCATCTTAGCAGAGGTGGTCTGTTCCAGGTGTGAGTACTCCCTGAGCTGCCGTGGCTGGCCTGGAGGCTGGATCTTATTTTATATTTGGGGCTCTTGATCTGGGACTCTAGATGCCTACCCCCATATCTAAGGCATCCTGGCTACATTTTGGAGATGTGGTGTTATGGAATGATCACTTCACTTAGGATCAGGAAACCTGGATTTGTTAATAAATACCTTAAGGCCAGGTGCAGTCATGCCTATAATCCCAGCACTTTGGGAGGCCAAGACAGGAGGATCCCTTGAGCCCAGGGGTTCAAGACCTGCCTGGGCCCATCTCTACAAAAAGACTAAAATAATTAGTTGGGCATGGTGGCATACGCTTGTAGTCCCAGCTACTTGGGAGGCTGAGGCGGGAGGATTGACTGAGCCCAGGAGTCGGCAGCTAGGGTGGACTGTGATTGCACCACTGCACTCTAGCCTGGGCAACACAGTGAGACCCTGTCTCAAAAATAAAATAATGAAAAAGAGAAATACCTTAACCTCTCTGTATCTTAGTCTTCTTTTCATAAAATGGGACTTTGAGGACTTGTGCTACTGGCCTTATGAGGTTGTCTTGAGCATCAATTGAGGTAATAAATATAAAAGTACTTTAGAGACAGTCAACCTCTCTCTTTTTTCAGGTCTCATCATGGGAAGAGCGAGCCAGTTCTGTTTCACAGGGTTTAGCTATTTCTCCCATGGTCACCTAACTCCACTCTGCAGCCTAGCTTGCCCTCCTGACTTGGGAAGCCCAAGCGCTGCCCTGGCTGTGTGATGCCAAGGAGTCCATCTCTCTTCTGTGCCCTGAATACAAAAGGGTTGTGGAGAGCCTGGAATGATCTCAATGACCACTGGGTGTCACTCTTGGACTCAAAATTGTGTGTTACCTCCAGCCCTGTAGATTTCCTTTCCTCAGCCTTGCTTCTCGGCAGTGAGCATGGACAGTCTCAATTTCCAGTATGTGTCCCCTGCCTTCTTTTTTTGTTTTTTTTTTGTTTTTTTTTTTTTTTTTGAGACAGAGACTCACTGTGTCACCCAGGTTGAAGTGCAGTGGTGCGATCCTGGCTTACTGCAACCTCCACCTCGGGGGTTCAAGTGATTCTCTTATCTCAGCCTCCCTAGTAGCTGGGATTACAGGCGCCCGCCGCACCCCCCACCCCCACCCCCCGGCTAATTTTTATATTTTTAGTACAGATGGGGTTTTACCATGTTAGCCAGGCTGGTCTCAAACTCTGACCTCAGGTGATCCGCCCGGCTTAGCCTCCCAAAGTGCTGGGATTACAGGCATGAGCCACCGCACCTGGCCTCCCTACATTCTTAAAATTCTTGGCAGCAACACTTGGAGTCATCAGACAGCATTCATTCAGGCCTTTGCTTTCAGGTAGAAGGTGCTTGTGCCATCCTATTTTAATTTTTGCCTAACCAACGTATGACCAGAAAGGTATGCATCTATGGCCAAAATGTTCATAAGATGAATTTCAGGACTAAAAGTCAGCAAATTTTTAGAGCACATTTGGGACTGGTTATGTCAAGTCCCCTTCCACCAGTCTCCCCAAGATTTTGCTGCTAAAAAAATGTTTTAAAAGTGTTGCCTCGGCCGGGCGCGGTGGCTCACGCTTGTAATCCCAGCACTTTGGGAGGCCGAGGCGGGCGGATCACGAGGTCAGGAGATCGAGACCACGGTGAAACCCCGTCTCTACCAAAAATACAAAAAATTAGCCGGGCGTGGTGGCGGGCGCCTGTAGTCCCAGCTACTCGGAGAGGCTGAGGCAGGAGAATGGCGTGAACCCGGGAGGCGGAGGTTGCAGTGAGCCGAGATCGCGCCACTGCACTCCAGCCTGGGCGACAGAGCAAGACTCCGTCTCAAAAAACAAAAAACAAACAAAAAAAAGTGTTGCCTCGGGCTGACCTAGTTATTCTAACAGCGGCATGAGGAAGAGGGAAATTTCTGACTTTACTCCACCTAAGTCCTCCAGCTCCACAAAGCCAATGGCTGCTGCAGTTTAGCTTTTATCTTTCTGGAGCTCTCTAGGGGCATCAGCTGTTGATTGCTCTGCTGTTTTAAAAATTCTCCCTGAACTTTTGTTCACTATTTTCTCCTGGTATATTTGCTAGTCCTCTGGTTCCCTCACAGTCTTTCCCCTTAAATGTCACCGTTTCCTACGCTGCTGTTCTTGGTCTCTGTTCTTCCACCCTACACAATCTACTCACCCATTGGTTCCGAATCCACATCTTATATTCAGGCCTCTGTGCATTGCCATCTCTACTTGGGTGTCCTGAAGGACGTTGTTTCAGAAAGTGGCTTTATTGAGGTATTTATATACAATAAAATTCATTCATTTTAGGTGTATAGTTTCACAAATTTTGGTGACTGTATAATATATAGTCATGTAACTGCCACCTCAATCAAGATATTGGTGTCAGAAAAATGCACTGTCTCTCACTCTGTAAAATTTCTTTTTCACATCTTGGCCTTGGCTTTCAGTGTTCTCACACCTTAAAAAGTTTCCTCCTACTCCTTTGCGGTTGGTGCCCTTCCCCACCCCTAACCTAGTCCCTGGCATGCACTGATGTCTGCTTTCTGTCACTATGATGTTTTGCCTTTTCTAGAACTTTAGAAAAATGGAATCCCATGGTGTATGGTCTTTGTGTTTGACTGCTTTCACTTGGCCTAATCCCCACTTCTGATGTGTGCAAAAACAATCTTATTTTTCATGCCAGGCTCTGCATGTGATGGCCCCTCCATTCACCCCAACATCAAAGCCAGAAAGCTAAGGTTCACCCTCCCGAGGCCCCTTCCTCTCACTCACTGCCCCCTCCAATTACACCCCACGCCATGAGTAATTAGTCAGAAAGTCCTAGCGCGTCTCTCTGTTCTGTATTTTTAAAATTTTTTTGAGACAGAGTCTTGCTCTGTCACCCAGGTTGGAGAAGAAGTGGTGTGATCTCGGGTCACTGCCACCTCCGCCTCCCAGGTTCAAGTGATTGTCTTGCCTCAGCCCCCTGAGTAGCTGGGATTACAGGCATGCACCACCACATCCGGCTAATTTTTGTGTTTTTAGTAGAGATGGGGTTTCGCCATGTTGGCCAGGCTGATCTCAAACTCCTGACCTCAAGTGATTCACCCGCCTTGGCCTCCCAAAGCGCTGGGATTACAGGCATGAGCCACTGCACCTAGCCTGTTCTGTATTTTTCAGTCTACCTTTCTCCTTATTCTCAAGGTTGCTGACTTAAGTGAGATTCTCTTCACTTCTTGCCTCTCCTAACTGGTCTTCATGCCTCTAGTCAGGACTTTTTCAATATGCCCTTCTGAAAACTGCCGGTGTGACCTTCTAAAACACAAATCTGCCTGTAATCCCAGTCCTTTTGGAGGCCAAGGCAGGAAGGATGGCTTGAGGCTAGGAGTTTGAGGCCAGCCTGGGCAACAAAGCAAGACCCTGTCTCTACAAAACATTTTAAAAATTAGCCAGGTATAGTGGCTCACAAACTGTAGTCACAGCTACTTGGGAGGCAGAATCAGGAGGATTGTCTGAGCCCAGGAGTTTGAGGCTGCAGTGAGCTATGATTGTGCCACTGCACTCCCGCCTGGGCAACAGAGAATGACCCTGTCTCTAAAGACAAAACTAATATCAAACAAACAAAACCCACAAATCTGCTCTTACCACTCCCCTACTTCAGTGGTTCCCCATGGCTTCTCAGCTTAACAAATGACACCTTCCATAATTTGATTTATTTCTGCCTAAATCCCTATATCTTATTTTCCAGAACTCTCTCAAATGCAGCCTATACTCGGTCATTACTTGTGCGTCTTTTTCCAAGGGCCATGCTCACTCATGCTTCTGGGTGCATGCTGTTCCCTCAGCCTGGGAAACCCCTTTCCTCCTCCTTCCTCTAGCCAACCCTGCCTACTCTTTAAGAGCCAACCCACCTGACTCCTCCTCTGCAATACCTTCCCTTGCCAGTACCCCAGACTGGGTTAGGTGCTCCTCCAAGGTGTTCCCTCCATCATAGCGTTGATCATCAGTCATTATCAATCTACTTACTTGTCGAGTTAGTAATCTGTCCCTCCCACTAGACTATAAGTTCCTTGAGGAGTTTGTATCTTGTTCAACTTTGTTTCCTTGTTCCTAGCACAGGGTCAGGTACATTGGAGGCATCCAATGACTGTCCTCGGAATGACTGAGGGAGGATGGAGGGAGAGATCTGAAGCTTCTCGAGGAGGCAGGGGCGGGAGACAGGAAGACCTGGTATGGAAAATAAATGCCCCATTCTATGGCCTCAATCATAGATACATCTACTACTGTGAAAGAGGAGAAGAGTTAGGTGGGAGTCCTGGCAGAGAATCAATGAAGGAGAATGAAGTGTGGGAAGGCAAGTTCAAATGCCTGGTGCCCTGGCTTTGGCAGTGAAAGTGTCTGATGAGGGAAGGAGGATAGTGTGAGGGAAAACCAAGAGGGAATGAGATCTTAAATGATGCCACACAACAAAATGAGAGAAGCACATGTTCTTAGATTTTTTTTTTTTTCAAAACAGGGTCTTGCTCTGTCACCTAGGCTTGAGTGCAGTGGCACGATCACAGCTCACTGCAGCCTCTACCTTTCAGGTTTAAGCAACCCTCCTACCTCAGTCCTTCTAGTAGCTGGGAGTATAGGCGTGTGCCACCATGTCCAGCTAATTTTTAAATTTTTTGTAGAGACAGGGTCTCAGTTTGTTGCCTGGGTTGGTCTTGAACTCCTGGGCTCAAGGAATCCTCCTACCTTGGCCTCCCAAAGTGCTAGCATTACAGGTGTGAGCCACGGTACCTGACCTCATTCCTAGATTTTTGCGTGAAAGAGACAAAGACTCCTGAGTCCCAGACAGTGTTGTTTTCACATCAGACACTAGATGGGTCCCAATTGTTGTTTCTTACCATGAACAGGGTCCTGTAGTTTTCACAGCACTTTCCCAAGCACTGTCTTATGGTTTCTGCACATCAACCCAGGAAAGTAGACAAAGATGAAATGATGAATCCAGCCCAGGAAAGTAGACAAAGATGAGATGATGAAACCAATGAGAAATCAGAGGCTTGGAGATTCTAGTGCCTTACTCATGCCACAGGGCTGGACCTCTTCCTATGACAGCTTCTGTCTCTAAGGTGAGACCTTGGGCTGAGTTGCCAACGTCAGTTGTGTTTAAAAATGACATACCTGAGAAGGCTGTTGACTATTTGCTGAATCTACAATGAGACAATAGAGACCTGACAAAGGATGTCCAGAGGTGGAAAAAGCTACTGTAGGTTGGAGAGCAATCTCTGAGTGAATGAAACGTTAGGACCATTTAATGTTAGGTGAACAGGAGAACTGTGAATTCCCTAAAGTCTAATGTCTTCCAATTGCACAGCTGGGGCAGCTGGCCAAGGAAACTTTGGACTAGCTGGAGCTTTATGGGATGAAACATTTCCTGTGGTGGTACCTTTTCCTTTTTTTAATGAAACAGAAAAGAAATGACTCTCAGAGGAGAAAAGAGATTGTCATAAAAGGAGACATTTTTCTTTTCACTCTTTAGTAGATGTTCTTGTGTTAAATGTTGTTGAATCTTAATACCATACTATCAATCTTACCACAATAAAAATATGGAAATTTATGTTTTGAATGGAAGATCAGCATTTTTCTTAGTCTATATAACCTAGAGGTTAAGAACACAGGTTAGTAAATCCTGGCTGCACCACTTACTAGCTGTAGGACCTTTTTTTTATTTTATAGAATTGCTTATGCATTCCATACCTTAGATCTGCTCCTACCACATAGCTTATTTAAGTATTAACTGATATAATCAATAGAAAGAATTTAATATATTGTTGATAATATTATAATAATGTAGTTTATGTTTGCATGTAGCTTGTTTTAACTTTTTTTTTTTTTTTGAGACAGAATCTCACTCTACTGCCCATCCTGGAGTGTGGTGGTATGATCTTGGCTCACTGTAGCCTTCACTTCCTGGGCTCAAGTAATCCTTCTGCCTCAGCCTCCCAAGTATCTGGGACTATAGGTATGCACCACCACACCTGGCTAATTTTTTAATTTTTATTTTTGTAGAGATGAGGTCTCTTTTACTATGTTGCCCAGGCTGGTCTCGAACTCCTGGCCTCAAGGGATCTTTCTGCCTTGGCCTCCCAAAGTGCTGGGATTACGGGCATGAGCCACCGTGCCTGGCCCCATTTTGTTCTTATAATAACCATATGAAATAGGCAGGGCAGGTATTATTATTGCATTTCAAAATTTTTTTAATTTTTATTTTTTGTGGGTGCATGGTAGGTGTATATATTTATGTGGTACATGAGGTATTTTTTTTTTTTTTTTTTTGAGATGGAGTCTCACTCTATCGCCCAGGCTGGAGTGCAGTGGCGCAATCTCGGCTCACCGCAAGCTCCGCCTCCCGGGTCCAAGCCATTCTCCTGCCTCAGCCTCTCCAAGTAGCTGGGACTACAGGCGCCCGCCACCACGCCCGGCTAATTTTTTGTATTTTTAGTAGAGACGGGGTTTCACCGTGGTCTCGATCTCCTGACCTCGTGATCCGCCCGCCTCAGCCTCCCAAAGTGCTGGGATTACAAGCGTGAGCCACCGCGCCCGGCCTTACATGAGGTATTTTGATACAGGCATGCAATGCATAATAATCACGTCAGGGTAAATAGGGCATCCATCAAGTCAAGTATTTATCCTTTGTGTTAAAAACAATTCATTTATACTCTTAGTTATTTTGAAATGTATAATTAAATTATTATTGACTATAGTCACCCTGGTTGTGCTATCAAATAGTAGTTCGTATTCATTCTTTCTATGTTTTTTTGTACCCATTAACCATCCCACTTCCCCTCCTAACCCTCAGTACGCTCAGCCTCTGATAACCATCCTTTTACTCTCTATCTCCATGAGTTCAGTTGTTTTCATTCCTTTTTCAAAGAATAGAATCTCGCTATGTTGCCCAGGCAGGTCTCAAACTCCTGAGCTCAAGCTGTCCTCCTGCCTCTGCCTCCCTAAGTGCTGGGATTATAGGCATGAACCACTGTGCCTGGCAGAACTCCTTTTATATTCTGATTCTTAATCCTTGTCAAATGGGTAGTTTGCAAATATTTTCTCTTATTCTTTAGGTTGTCTCTTTACTTTGTTCTTTCCTTTGCAGTGCAGAAGCTTTTTAACTTGATGTGATCCCATTTGTCCATTTTTGCTTTGGTTGCCTATGCTTACAGGGTATTACTCAAGAAATCTTGGCCCACTCCAATGTCCTGGAGCATCTCCTCAATGTTGTCTCTTGGTAGTCTCATAGTTTGAGGTCTTAGATTTAAGTCTTTAATCTATTTTGATTTGGATTTTGTATATGGCAAGAGATAGAGGTCTGGTTTCATTCTTCTGCTATGGATATCTAGTTTTCCCAGCACTGTTTATTGAAGAGACTGTCTTTTTCTCAATATATGTTCTTGGCACCTTTTTTGAAAATGAGTTCACTGTAGATGCACGGATTTGTTTCTAGGTTCTCTATCCTGTTCCATTGGTCTATGTGTCTGCTTTTATGCCAATACCATGCTGTTTTGATTACTATAGCTCTGTAGTATAATTTGAAGTCAGATAATGTGATTTCTTGAGTAATAGCCCATGAGCAGTTTTGTTCCAGTTTTGTTCTTTTCATTCAGAATAACTTTGGCTATTCTGGGTGTTTTGTGGTTCCATATAAATTTTAGAAGTTTTTCTATTTCTATGAAGAGTGTCATTGGTATTAGATTGGTGCAAAAGTAATTGCGGTTTTTGCCTTTGAAAGTAATGGCAAAAACCACAATTACTTTTGCACCAAACTTAATATTTTGACAGGGGTTGTATTGAATCTGTGGATTGCTTTGGGCAGTATGGACATTTTAACTATATTTATTCTTCCAATCCATGAACATGGAATATCTTTCCATTCTTCTGTGTCTTCTTCAAGTTTTTTCATCGGTGTTTCATAGTGTTCACCGTAGAGATCTTTCACTTGTTTGGTTAAGTTAATTCTTAGGTCTTTTATTTTATTTGCAGCTATTGTAAATGGGGTTACTTTCTTGATTTTTTTTTCAGATTTTTCACTTTTGGCATATAGAAATGCTGCTGATATTTGTATGTTGATTTTGTATCCTGCAACTTTACTCAATTTGTTGATCAGTTCAATAGTATTTTTGATGGAGTCTTTAGGTTTTTTCAAATATACGATCATACCATCTGCAAACAAACATAAGTTGACTTCTTACTTTCCAATTTGGATGCTCTTTATTTCTTTATTTTGTGTCACTGCTCTAGCTAGGACTTCTAGTACTATGTTGAATAACAGTGGTGAAAGTGGGCATCCTTGTCATGTTCCAGATCTTAGAGGAAAGGCTTTCAGTTTTTCCCCATTCAGGATAATACTCGGAGTGGGTCTATCATATATGAATTTTATTATGTTGAGGCATGTTTATCATGAAGGTATCTTGAATTTTATCAAATGCTTTTCAGCATCAATTGAAATGATCATACGGTTTTTGTCCTTTCTGTTGACATAATATGTTACATTGATTGATTTTTGTATGTTGAACCATCCTTGCATCCCTGGGATGAATCCCGCTTGGTCATAATGAATAATCTTTTTAATGTGTTGTTGAATTTGGTTTGCTACTATTTTTTTGATGAATTTCACATCAATATTATTCAGTGATATTGGCCTATAGTTCCCTTTTTTGATGTATCTTTGTTTGGTTTTGGTATAAGGGTAATACTGGCCTTGTAGAATGAGTTTGGAAATATTTCCTCCTCCTCTGTTATTTGGAACAGTTTGAGTAGGACTGGTATCAGTTCTTCTTTAAACGTTTGGTAGAATTCAGCAGTGAGGCTATCAGGTCTCTGGCTTTTCGTGGCTAAGAGATTTTTTATTGCCTTCAATCTCATTACTTGTTATTGGTCTGTTCAGGTTTTGGATTTCTTTATGGCTAAATCTTTGTAGGTTGTATGTATCTAGAAAATTATCCATTTCTTCTAGATTTGCCAAGTTATTAGCATATAGTTGCTCATAGTAGCTACTAAAGATCCTTGGAATTTTTATGGCATTGGTCTTAATGCCTTTTTCATCTCTAATTTTATTATTTGGGTCTTTATTTTTTTCTTAGTGTGGCTAAAGGGTTGTCAATTTTGTTTATCTTTTCAAAAACGCAACTTTTAGTTTTACTGATCTTTTGTATTGTTTTCTTCATTTCCATTTTGTTTATTTCTGCTCTGATCTTTATTGTATCTTTTCTTCTACTAATTTTGGGTGTGGTTTACTCTTGCTTTTCTAATTCTTTAAGATGTATCATTAGGTATTTATTTGAAGTTTTTCTTTTTTTGTTGTTGTAGACACTTTTAGTTATAAAATTCCCTCTTATTATTGCTTTTGCTATATCCTGTAGGTTTTGGTGTGTCATGTTTCCATTATCATTTGTTTCAAGAAAATTTTCAATTTCCTTCTTAATTTCTTCATTGATTTGCTGGTCATTCAAGAGCATATTGTTTAATTTCCATGCATTACATAGTTTCCAAAGTTCCTCTTGTTATTTATTTCTAGTTTTATTCCATGTGATCAGAGAATATTCTTGATATTATTTCATTTTTTTTGAAATTTTTAAGACTTGCTTTGTGACATAACATATGATTTATCCTCAAGAATGATCTTTGTGCTGAGGAGAAGAATGTGTATTCTGCACCCATTGGGTGAAATGTTCTGTACATATCTATCAGGTCCAACGTATCTGTAGTGAAGATTAAGTCCAATGTTACTTTGTTGATTTTCTGTTTGGAAGATCTGTCCAGTGTTGAAAGTGGGTTGTTGAAATCCCCAGCTTTTACTGTATTGGAGTCTATCTTTCTCTTTAGCTCTAGTAATATTTGCTTTAGATATCTGGGTGCTCCAGTATTGGGCATTTATGTATTTACAATTATTATATCCTCTTGCTAAATTGACCCCATTATCATCACATAATGACCTTCTTTGTCTCTTAACTATAGTTTTTGTCTTGAAATCTATTTTGTCTTACATAAGAATAGCTACTCCTGCTCTGTTTTGGTTTCCATTGGCATGGAATATCTTTTTCTATCCCTTTATTTTCAATCTGTGTGTGTCTTCATAGGCAAAATATGTTTCTTGTAGGCAACAGATCATTGAGTCTTATTTTTTAAAAAATCTATTCAGCCACCCTATGTCTTTTGATTGGAGAGTTTAGTCCATTACATTCAATGTTTTTACTGGTAAGTAAGGACTTACTCCTGCCATTTTGTTATTTGTTTTCTGGTTGTTTTGTGGTCTTCTCTTCCTTCTTTCTCTCCTTCCTGTCTTCCTTCTAGTGAAGGTTATTTTCTGTGGTGGTATGATTTAATTTCTTGCTTTTCATTTTTTGTGTATCTGTTGTATGTTTTTTGATTTGATGTTACCACATGGCTTGCAAATATTATCTTATAACCCACTATTTTAAACTGATGACAGCTTAACACTGAATGCATAAATAAATAAACAAAAAGAAAACTAATAAAACCTCCACACTTTAACTTCATCCCCTGCTTTTTTAACTTTTTGTTTTTTCTGTTTATATCTTATTGTACTGTCTATGTCTTGAAAAGTTGTTGTAGTTATTATTTTTGATAGGCTCATCTTTTAGTCTTCTTAAATAAAAGTAGTTTATATACCACAATTACAGTGTTTTAATATTGTGGTTTTTTTGTGTACTTACTATTACCAGTGAGTTTTGTACCTTCAGATGCTTTCTTATTGCTCATGAATGACCTTTTTCAGATTGAAGAACACCTTTTTAGCATTTTTTGTAGGACAGGTCTGATTTTGATGAAATCCTTCAGCTTTTGTTTGTCTTGGAAAGTCATTATTTCTCCTTCATGTGTGAAGGATATTTTTTGCCAGATATACTATTTTAGGGTAAAAGTTGTTTTCCTTCAGCATTTTAAATATGTCATGTCATTCTCTCCTGGATTGTAAGGTTTCCACTGAAAAGTCTGCTGCCGGACATACTGTGTTATTTGTTTCTTTTCTCTTGCTGCTTTTAAGATTCTTTATTTATCCTTGACCTTTGAGAGTTTGATTATTAAATGCCTTGAGGTGGTCTTCTTTGGGTTAAATCCGCTTGGTGTTCTATAACCTTCTTGGACTTGCATATATATTTCTCTAGGTTTGGGAAGTTCTCTGTTATTATCCCTTGGAATAAACTTCTACCCCATCTGTTTCTCTACCTACACTTTAAGGCCAATAACTCTTAGATTTGCCTTTTTGTGGCTATTTTCTAGATCTCATAGGTGTGCTTCATTCTTTTTTATTTTTTCCTTTTGTTTCCTCCTACTGTGTATTTTCAAATAGGCTGTCTTCAAGCTCACTAACTTTCCTCTGCTTGATCAATTCTGCTATTAAGAGACTGATGCATTCTTTAGTATGCCAATTACATTTTTCAACTCTAAAATTTCTGCTTGATTCTTTTTAATTATTTCAATCTCTTTTTAAAATTTATCTGATATAATTCTGAAGACCTTTTTGTGTTATCTTGAATTTCTTTGAGTTTCCTCAAAACAGCACTTTTGAATTCTCTGTTAGAAAGGTCATCTCTGTTTCTCCAGGATTGGTCCCTCATGCCTTATTTAGTTTATTTGGTGAGGTTATGTTTTCCTGGATGGTCTTGATGCTTGTGGATGTTTGTCAGTGTCTGGGCATTGAAGAGTTAGGTATTTATTGTAGTCTTTGGAGTCTGGACTTGTTTGTACCTGTCATCCTTGGAAAGGGTTTCCAGGTATTCAAAAGGACTTGGATGTTGTGTTCTAAGCTATATTTGCGTGAGGGGCCTCCTAAGCCCAGCAATGCTGTAGCTCTTGCAGACTCATTGAGGTACTGCCTTGGTGGTCTTAGATAATATCTGGAAGAATTATCTGGATCACCAGGCAGACACTCTTGTTCTTTTCCTTTACTTTCTCCCAAACAAATGGATCCCCTCTCTCTCTGTACTGAGCTTCCTGGAGCTGGGGGTTGGGGGACACAAGCACTGTGGCCACCACCACCACTGGAACTGTGCTGGGTCAGACTTAAAGCCAGCACAATACTTAGTCTCACTCAGGGACTGCTGTAACAGCACCTGGCTACCACCTATGTTTACTCAAGCCCTAGAGCTCTACCATCAGCAGGTGGCAAAGCCAGCCAGGCTCGCCTCCTTCCCTTCAAGGCAGAGATTTCCCCAGGGCCCAGGTGGGTCCAGAGATGCCATTCAGGAGCCAAGGACTGGAGTCAAAAACCTTGGAAATCTACCTGGTGCTCTATTCTGTTGCAGCCAAGCTGGTGCTCAAACCATGAGACAAAGTCCTTGCCACTCTTCCTTCCCCTTTCCACAGGCAGAGGAGACTCTCCTCATGGCCTCCCCCACCACAGACCCATGGGGAGAATTACTAGGCTACCGCTGATGTTCAACTAAGGCCCAAGAATGCTTCAGTCAGCTTGTGGTGTATGCTTTGAGGCCTGAAACTCATTGTTCAGGGCAGTGGGCTCCCCTTTGGCCCAGGGCAGGTTCAGAAATGCTGTCCAAGAGCCAAGACCTGAAACTGGGGACACTAAGGGCCTGCTTTGTGCTCTATACATCTCAAAATCTCACCTAAGGCTACCTAGGTATTACTCCTGGTTCTTTAGTTAGCAGGTGATAAATCCTGCAAGGGCTGGTTCCTTCCCTTCAAGGCAGTGGGTTCCCTTCTGGCCCAGGATGAGTCTAGATATGTCATCTGGGAGCTGGGGCCTAGAATGGGGGCCTCACAACCCTTGCTGATGTTGTATCCTACTGTGGCTGAGCTGGTATCCAAGAAGTAAGACAAAGTTCTTTTTACTCTTCCCTCTCCTCTCCTGAAGCAGAAGGAAGTAGTAATTTTTTTTTTTTTCTGGGAACTACACTGCCTGGGGTTGAGGGGGAAGTGGTGTAAGCACTCCCTTAGCCACCCTGGATGGTGTCTTAGTAGGTTGTGTGCCCACCATGTCCACTGGCTCTGAGCCCAGCAGAGCATGAGGACTTGCCTAGGAATAGCAGTCCTGTGACACAGACTGCCTTTCAAGTTTATTTAGGACCTCAGAGCACTTCAGCCTGTGGTGATGAGGCTTGCTGAAACTCAAGTTCTGATGGCTGGGCTGGGCAATTCCCCCCTGGCTAAGGCTGGTCTAAATACTCCCTCTGTGAGCGTGCACCTGCTAAGTTTAGCTCGGATTTGCTTTCTGCTGTGGCAGGGCAGCACTGAGTTCAATGCAGGATCCCAGAATCACTGTGTTTTCCCTACCCCAAGCACACAGATTCTCCATGCCATGCTGCAGGGGAATGGGGGAGAGGTGGCATTGGAATTCAAGAATGCTTTTCTATTCTCGTCATGCCTCTTTCAGTGATATAAAGTTAAAATCAGGTACTGTGATTGCTTACCTGATTTTTGGTTCTTATGAGCGTGCTTTCTTGATGTGTAGATAGTTGTTAAATTTGGTGTTCCAGTAGCGGGGAATGGTTGGTGATGGCTTCTATTTGGCTGTCCTGCTGCACACCCTATTATTGCTTTTTAGACAGATGAGAAAACTGCAGCCCAGAAAGGTCAGGTGATTTATGCAAGGTCACAGAACTAATAAAGGACAGTCTCTTGGTTGCCAATTCAGGCTGCTTCTTACCAGTTCACCTTTACAGAGATGGTGGAACTAGAAATCATCACTGGAGAGTGAAAGAGCTGATACGGTGGAGGTCTTAGCCTCCTTTTCCTAACCTTTCTGGTCTGGGGTTTGCCTTCATTGGGCTTTGGATTGTAAGTTCTGAACATAAGCTGGGGCTCTATGAATTAGATTGTTGTGTGTCAAATCCTACTTATTGGTTTTAGAAATGAAGCCTTTGTTACTTTCATTAACTTATTCTTTGGATTGTTTTATATACACATTTTATTCTTGAGTTTTACCTGATTAGAGATGCAGTCCATTCTAATCTTTCAATATATATTTGTCAAGTACCTACTTTGTGCCAGGAAATGTGCCAAGTCATTTCACACATGTTTTCTAACTTAATCTTATAACAACCCTGTAAATTATGGTAAATTGTCTTAATTTTATCAGAAAGGAAACAGAGGCTCAGAGATGTTGTTATGCATCCAAATGTTTTAAAAACCACTACAAGAAAGGAATATTCCAGATAAATCTCTTCCTTGAATGATGATACAGAATCCTAAGAACATATTAACAACCTGATCCAGCAATATGTAGAAAAGATAATGTATCATGACTGAGTTGGATTTATATAGGAAATCAAGGGGTATGTTTAACATTAAAAAATTGGCCAATGCAATTTACCAAATTAACACAATAATGGAGCAAAATCATGTAAGTTTGATAGATGAAGCAAAACATTTGATTTTTTTAAAAAGCCTTCTTAGCTAACTAAGAATAAAAGGAAATTTTTTTATTCAGATAATGGAAATTTGTAAAAAAACGGTAATAAAAATCTACTTAAAAATTAATTTATAAATTAATAAAAAACATAATTAATGGTAAAATTTTGGAAGGTTTCCCAGTAAGATTAGGAAGGAGACAATGATACCCTCTAACACCAATTCTCTTCAACATTGTACTGAATGTTCTAGCCAGGGAAATAAGTCAAGAAGAAAAAAGGCAAAATGAATGGAAAGGAAGAAATAAAACTCTCATTATTTGTAGATGATGTGATTGTGTATACAGAAAGCTCAAAAGATTTCACAAATGTAGGATTCAGATTGTTAGGTTGGCTCATGCCTGTAATCCCAACACTTTGGGAGGCCGAGGAGGGCACATCGCTTGAGGTTGGGAGTTCGAGACCAGCCTAGCCAACGTGGTGAAACCCCGTCTCTACTAAAAATACAAAGATTAGCTGGGCATGGTGGTGTATGCCTGTAATCCCAACTACTCGGGAAGCTGATTCAGGAGAATCGCTTGGACCCAGGAATCAGAGGTTGCAGTGAGCTGAGATTGCACCATTGCACTCCAGCCGGGGTGACAGAGTGAGACTATGTCTCAAAATACAAAACAAAATGAAACAAAACAAAAAACAAACAAACAAAAAATCAAACCATTAGGTAAGTTTAAGGCCCCTAGATACAAGGCCCCTAGATATTGACAATGGTCAATAAACAATTAGAAAATAAAATTTTAAAAACATACCATTTATGGCTGGGTGTGGTGGCACACACCTGTAATCCTAGCACTTTGGGAGACTGAGGTGGGCAGATCACCTGAGGTCAGGAGTTCAAGAACAGCCTGGCCAACATGGTGAAACCCTGTCTCTACTAAAAATACAAAAATTAGTCAGCGTGGTGGTGGGTGCCTGTAACCCCAGCTACTCGAGAAGCTGAGGCAGGAGAATCGCTTGGACCCGGGAATCAGAGGTTGCAGTAAGCTGAGATTGCAACATTGCATTCCAGCCTGGGTGACAGTGAGACTCTGTCTCAAAATTCAAAACAAAACAAGGCAAAAAACAAACAAAAACAAATTGGTAGGTAAATTTAAGGCCCCTAGATACAAGGTGAATGGTCAATAAACAGTTAGAAAATAAAATTTTAAAAACATACCATTTATGGCTGGGTGTGGTGGTGCACGCCTGTAATCCCAGCACTTGGGGAGGCCGAGGCAGGCGGATCACCTGAGATCAAGAGTTCGAGACCAGCCTGGCCAACATGGTGAAACCTCCATCTCTATTAAAAATACAAAAATTAGTCAGCATGGTGGCATGTGCCTGTAACCCCAGCTACTCGGAAGCTGAGGAAGGAAAATCGCTGGAACCCAGGAGGCAGAGGCTGCAGTGAGCCGAGACCACACCACTGCACTCCAACCTGGGTGACAGAGCGAGACTCTGTCTCAAAACTACAAAAAAAAATAAAATAAATAAATAATAAAATAAAAAATAAAAAACATACCATTTATAATATCAAAACATCAAATATTAGGAATAAGTTTAAAGAAAGACATGCAAAACCCTCTACATAATGTCTCCTTCTTAATATGTATAATTTCACTTAGTATGGTTCTTCATGGAGGCACCCCACCCTTGTTTTCTGAGAAGTCTGGTGTCCTCAAGAGAGATCCTTTTTGGTTCTGTTATACCAACGGGAAACCTCTAGTTTTCTCCCAAAGTGGGGACGCATAGTTACTTAGTAACTTGAAGGTGGGGCTCTTAACTGCTTTTAGTCCTTGCATTTTCAGCCCCATCTCTTCTGCCAGACATTGAGGATACCTGATTCCTTCAAGCTCAGAGCTTTTCTGTGCTTCTGAGATACAAACTGATTTGCATCTTGTTGATTCATTTTTTTCTCATGCCTAGTTTTCAGCCTTCTCCATACTAAGTCAGCTATCACTTCCCTCTTCCAAAGTCTTGCTGCCATCCTGTGTCTGCCGCCATGTTCTTTCTCCTTTTTGTCCTATGGATTCACACTTAAAAGAACTCTTTTACTGTCATTTTAGTAGCATTGGAGGAGGAAGTAGATACAAATGCATGGGTTTAATCTGCCATGCTTAACCAGAAGTTCCACACAAAATTATCAAAAGCAAGGTGATAGGCAGTGATTGTTACGCTTGAGTCCTGTACAAGCTGCTTAACGCCTCCCTGCTGCCTGCTTCACCTGGCTCTGTTAAGTGCTCTTCCTCACAGGCATTTGAGTTCCCTGCTGCTGGACCAGGGGATCTCTGGGGCTCAATCTGGCCTTGAAAACCTGTCTTCACATTTGCTTCCCAGAAGGATCCAGGTTGACTGACAGGAAGGAGACTGGAATCCCCCAGTCCCCCGCTTCATTTATGCAGTTGTCTTTTGGGGCTTGAATGAACACAGACCAGCCTGAACAATGCCATTAATTAAAGTGTGTTCTAATTGATTGGATAATCCCTAGATAGCTTAAGTTTAGAGAGGGGAGAAATAAAGGAAATGGGAATGGATGCAGGAATCTAAATAGAACGCTCTTTTTTCTTCTTTCAGGATCATCCCAACTCTAAGGCACCTAATAAAAAAGATCTCCTTGTCATGTTATTTGCCAAGCAGATGGCTGTCCTCCCTACCAGTTCTTTGCCTTTCTTCCACTCCCAAATGCCTCTAGTGTCTCCTAACTGTGAGGACGTATAGTGCAGTGACCAAGAGTGGGATGTCTTCATCCACACTGGGCTCTGCTTCTTACCAGCTCTGTGATCCTGTGCAAGTTAGTGTACTTCCTTGTGCTTGAATTCTCATCTTCAAACTGGGTCAACAGTAATGGCCACCTCGCTGGTTTTTGTGAGAATTAAATATGATAATACATAAAAGTGCTTAGAACTGTGCCAGCCACATACTGAGCACTCAGTGTGTGTTAGCCATTAGCTATGATTATTACTCTATGTGCTTCTCTGCAAATGAAGGTGAAAGAAGTAATCATTACACTGAAGAGCCCACCACCTACATGAATGGTCATGACAGAGTCATATATGAGTGTACAGGACACTCTGAGGACAAAAAGAGATATTCACTAGCTCAGTGGGGATTGGTGGTGGGTGGTTGTGGGAAGGGAGTAGGGAGGGGACATTTTGGAAATTATCCTAGAGCAGGTGGTGTTTTTGAATTGAGCCATCACCAGAATGTAAGCACCATGAGGGCAGGAACTTATCCCTAGGGCCTAGAACAGTGCTTGGCACATAATAGATGCTCAGTAAATATTTGTTGAGTGAGTGATAAGCTGGAGGGTGGGCCAGGTGAGTAAAAACAGAAGAAACAGTGTATGGGAAGGCACCCAGAGAGTGCATGACACAATGGGAGAAGCGCAAGGGCACAGCATGGCAGGAGCCTGGGGTCTGTGTTGGACAGTGGAGGCAGGCCCGGGTCCAGAGAGAATGTGGAAGACGTGCTTTGCAAGACACAGAACTGATGAACTGATGTCAGTGGAACCTGGGACCTAGGGCCTGCATTTTCTTAGACACAATGTCTCAGCTGCAAAAATAATTCCAAATAATATTAATCACATTTATGTTTTTAGAATGCCTTCTACTCTATAAAACAATGAAGCCCTTTCACATGTATTATCTCATTTCAGAATCACAATACCTTGTGAAGTTGGGTGACTTATATATCCCCATTTTACAGATAGGAAAACTGAGGCTCAGAGAGGTTATGTGATTTACCATGGTTACTCCGCTAATTAGTTACAAACCTGGGATTCAAATTAGGAATTTGGACTCAGGCCAGTACTCTTTCTCTTATATAACAGTGGTTACATTGGTTTGCATTTCTTTGGAGAGCACAGTGCTTCACTGATTTTTGTTGTTGTTGTTCTTGAAATAAATGCATACGGGACCTACAAGTTTGAAAATAAATGCTCATGTAAGTGTCGCCCACGTTAAGCAATGGAAAGATTGCCATCGATCCCAGAATGTCTCCCTTTCCTTGGTCTCATCCCCTTTCTCTCCTCCAGAGGGGATCATTCTCCTGACTTTTATGGTAATCAAATCCTAATTTGTATGATTTTTAATTAATTAATTAACTTATTTATTGAGATGGAGTCTCACTCTGTCACCCAGGCTGCAGTGCAGTGATGTGATCTCGGCTCACCGCAGGCTCTACCTCCCATGTTCAAGCAATTCTGGGGCCTCAGCCTCCTGAGTAGCTGGGATTACAGGTGTGTGCCCCCACACCCGGCTAATTTTTATATTTTTAGTAGAGACAGGGTTTCACCATGTTGGCCAGGATGGTCTCGAACTCCTGACCTCAGGGCGATCTGCCCACCTCGGCCTCCCAAAGTGCTGGGATTACAGGCATGAGCCACCGCACCCAGCCAAACTGAGAGTAGTCCCACTGAGCCAGCCAGGAGTCAAGCCTGGAACCTTCTGATTCTTAGTCAGATGCATTATCCATTGAGCCACTGTCCCTGAGCCTGATTTTTAATTAAAAATAAACGGTAATGGCAACATGTTAACCCATACCAACCCTGGGATGGGAATACTTGATATCATGTGACTTTTCAAGGAGGTGACTTCATCCGTCCTGCTCAGGTGTCCTTCTCTGTTCTGCAGTGGCAGCTGAGCAACCAGAATGCCAGCTCCTCACTTTGTCAGTGATCAATACCTACAAATTCTAGTTGCAAAATGATGGCCACTTGCCATCATTTTGATTGATGTGTAATCAATAGCAAGTGGCCATTATTTTGCAACTAGAATTTGTAGGCATTGATGACATTCAGAAATGAACCAATCATTCACATTTTGAAATTCATAGACTCATGAGAATATACCTATAAATGTCCAGCTTGAGAGACTCTTCCTTAAAAGTTAGCACTTGTGGTTCTGGATAATCACGTTAGTGTCAACAAGGTCAACACCCAATTATAACACTGACATCGAAATCTCATGGCAAGGTTCAGTTATCAGTGGCCATCCATGAGAAATAGAATTCACTTAGATTAATTTTTTAAAGGTTAACATAAAAATTTAAAATAGAAAAACAATACTTATAGAGAACTTCAAATTCTTGAGGATATTTCTACGGACCTGTGTGAGAAACAGTGATGTACTTGCCTTTGTCAAAGAAGAGGCATAAACTCCCATGTTGATTGGAATTATAGATAACCCAAGACCAATCCGGTTTTGGATGCATCTTGATGTCTCTGATCTGAAGTAGGTTTACCTTCCAAGTTATGTTTAAGTCACATTCTGCAACACTTGTTGACTCCAGGAAGAACCCTTGGGGGCAAAGGGTGGATGGCTTAGATTATCCTTGGACAATATATGTGTAATCAATAGCATACTAAGTCAAGGGACCTGTCTTCGGATCCCCAGTGGAATTTTACATTTCAGCGAAGAACTGGGAGATGATCTGTTTTTACAGTCTCGTTCCCGGTAAATCAAATGCTTCCGTTTTTTCTCTGTTTGTTATTTCTCTGACCACCAGTCTCTGTGGAGCAGACAACTCACTGTGCCAGTTTGACCTATGTTCTTTCTAACATATGGAACAGAGTTAATGAGCTTGTTGTGACTACTAGCAGCATTCTGCTTAGAGAACCATAGAATTTCAGAGTAGAACAGATAAAAAACAACATTTCTTAGCTGGATTGTGGCAGCGGGCTCCTAACTTGTTTGCTTGCCTTACTCTTTATCTGATCCAATTCATGTTCCACACAAAATCCTAGTTTCCTTGTGTTGAGTTTCTTAGAAGCAGAGCCTGAGCCAGGGTTTGGGGATGTTTATGCAAGCGAGTTTTTGAGAGAGTGCTCTCCTGAGAAAGAAAATGAGGAAAGCGGGACACGGCAGAGGAAAAAATGCAAGAGCGTGGTCTCAGCTAAACCCAACTTCAGCTTGATCTCGTGGGATGCTCTGGAGTAGAAATCGCGCCACACAGGTGGCCCACTTTGAAACAAGGGAGTCAACCCTTTGTACTCCATGTCAACCAGTCATTAGCAGTGGGCTGCCCAGGCTAACGGAGGGTGGACTGAGGGCAATTCAATTCTTAAAAGAAGGCGGCAGCTCTGAATATTAGCAGCCAACACTCAGAACACTGGGGAGGGTGCCCATCCTAGAAATGAAGATATGGACTGGGCACCAGCTGTGTACATTACACTAGGTAAACTTGAAAGGTCAATTTGATGCTGACAGCTGGTAAATTGACTTGCCCAGGAGCACATGGCTACTGCTGTAGTATTTGGTGACTTGCCCCATGCCATGTAGCTTATAGTTCAAATGCTTAATCTGAGATTAAGTTTTATGGGTTGGAACAAAAACACAAAACAAAACCCAAAGATTTCTCATAATTCAGGCAGGCTTGGTGGTGAGAGTGGCAAGTGTGGAAGGGAAGAAGCCAGGACTGGCCCAAACGGAAGTGACTAGTTAGATCACAGACTTTAGAGGAAGGTAGCCTTTTTTTTGAGATGGAGTCTTGCTCTGTCACCCAGGCTGGAGTGCAGTGGCATGATCTCCACTCACTGCAACCTCCGCCTCCCTGGTTCAAGCGATTCTTCTGCCTCAGCCTCCTGAGTAGCTGGGATTACAGGCACCCGCCACCATGCCCGGCTAATTTTTTGTATTTTTAGAAGAGACAGGGTTTCACCATGTTAGCCAGGATGGTCTCGATCTCCTGACCTCATGATCCACCAGCCTCGGCCTCCCAAAGTGCTGGGATTACAGGCGTTAGCCACGGCGCCTGGCCTGAAAGTAGCCTTTTAAAAGACTATTCTGTGAGTTGGATGCAACAATGGGATATCTAGAAATGGCATTCTTAAAAGTCAGATGGGTAATAGAGTAATTCTGGAGTAGGACACAAAGGGCCCAGGTATTACCCCAAACTCTAGACCTGTGATAACACAACTGATCTGGACCCTGTCCACTGAGAACGGTGGGACTTCTGATATGCTCTGTGTTGATGTGGGTTGGTGTGGGGACTGTGTGGGACTGGACCTCAAAGACTTAGCTGAACAGGAATGGGTAAGGCAGGGGTTAGTAGGACCTAAACTTTGATTCAAATATTTAGTAAAAGATAGTATTTCCAATTTGATAAGCTTGAATAAAGAGTTGGGTCCCAAGGGTAACTCTATTATTTTTGTGTTACAGACTAGTTGTTGCTTCATTTTGGTGAGAATTACGCTTTTCCCTGAAGTCCCTGGATGGTTTGATGATCTTGATAGCAATTATAAATGTGGTCTGAAAACTGGTGGCAGATGAACAGCACTGTCCCTGTGGTATATATCCCTGTGTGCTCTATTGACTGGCAAATATGGCACAGAGAATTTCAAGCATAATGATTGTTCAGCCAACTAGATCCAATCTTATTTTTAAAAGCTATTTTCTCTCAGAGCTAATGCGTTTGTTCCTGACTCATTCTGATCAGTGGGGCATCGAATTTAAGGAGCAGATTGGAAATTGTTTTATTGATTTTTTTCTCTTTTTATTTACCAAAGGTGAGAGAGAATTTCTCTTCCCTGAGTGTTGTTCAGCTACGAGTCCAGTTAAGGACATTAGGTGGTTTGGGTAGAGTCAGTTTGGAAACATGGCATCCTGACTTTGCTGCCCTGGTAGAGCAGTAGAATGACTTCAGTCTGCTGACTAATGGGCAAAGGCAACTTTTCTTTATGGTCTTGGCTTCAGTGGTCATTGGAGGTTAGCGACTGCAATGCTGAAGCTCTCAACAGCCTGTGGAATGGCATCAGAGGTCCCAGAGTCTCACCAGCCCCTTGGAGATCATGCTGTGGGACTGAAAATGTTGTGCTTTTGGCTCAGATCCTTTGGGAATTATCTGATTCAGAATCTTCCTTTCCTCCCTGGTCCCCGTTCTTTCATCAGGAGGAAGAATGAGAAGGAGTTGATTTCTGTTGAATCCAGGAGAAAGAGCTTTCCTCACTGCTAACAAGACAGAGGTGTTCAACGAGAAATGGAAAATCATTTCCCTCCTCAGTTTTTTTCTTTCTTGCGTACTTTTCCAATGCCACTTCCAAATTCATAGTGAATAGCATGATTAGGAGGTCTTCACATGGCCCGCTCTGTTTTTTATTCCTCTAAATGATTTTTAAAGTTATCCAAAGTGAGAACTTTTGTGTGCTTTATTAGAAAACATTAATTACTTACCATGACACTGTGCTAAGTAGCTTTCCACACATGACCTCATTTAATTCTCAAAAGAACTCTGTGAATTAGGTTATCATGACTACTTCCAATTTACACAGCCCGGAAGTATGGGAGCTGGAATTAAAACAGAGGCATATCACCTAGGACTTCAGGGCCCATGCTCTCTACCACCTCCCAGTTCATTGAAAGTGAGGATAAACCTAATTGATGAGCCTGCTGTGGGGGTCTGGATTCATGGTATAGTGCCTCCCCCACCCTCGATCCCCCACCCAGCCAAGGTTTTATTGTGGGAACCAAGGTGGACAGAAGAGGCTGATCAGAATGGTCAGAGCCAGACAATCCCACAGAAGTGCAGCACATTGATTTCTGACTATTTATACAACCCCATAGGACACTCCCCATTCACTGAGGCTGGCTGGTGGGAGACAACTCTTAAGTGCAGGAGAAAGATGCATGTTGGCTAGCAAGGAGCACTTCATCATCATGATGGAAGGAAGACCACCCATTAACTTGTTGGACTTGTGGACCACTTCTTGCCTCATGTTGACCAAAACCATGTGAATAGGTTTTTAGCTGTAGCTGCTGCTTAGCCCTCAGAGTTCTGGGAATAGTAGAGACCCTGGAACTAGTTTTGAAGGAAGTGCCCTGCTTTCCATCCCCTATGCACTCAGACCATGAGAGCAGCTCTTCCATGATATAAAAATGTGAAGATGTTACATATGTACTCCATTAAGTTGAATCAGTGTCCTGTTAACTTACATGTGTTTGATGTGGCCTTTTCAGTTCGTAAGCACCACCCATGCTTTGCATATATGTAGGGACATAAAGGCAATTAAATTGTAGTTCTCAACCCGATGCACATTAGAATCACTTGTAAAGCATGGAAATGCCCAGGTCCTACCCCAGACCAATTAAATCAGTGTCTCTGGGCATAGGGTCCAAACATCAGGATGTGCTTGAAGCTTTCTAGGTGATTCTCAGCTGGTTCTAAGAATTGCTGGATGAAAGCTAAGCCAACTGTGAAAATGTGCTAACAAACCGTGTCCCAAGTAAACTATTGTTAAAAGGAAAAAGCTTAGACAAGTTAAATTTAACAGCTTAGTTGAGCAAAGAACAATTTGCAAATCTGGCAGCCCTCAGAACCAGGCAGGTTCTAAGAACTCAGGTGAGGCAGCATTTATGAACAGAACACGGAAGTGAGGTACAAAGTTGGCTTAATTGGTTACAGCTTGATGTCTTGCCTTATTTTAATCAGTTAGCCACCTGAGATTACTGAAGCTCCGTTGCTGTGATTGGCCGAGACTCAGCTATTTATTACAAGAGTACACTCCTACTTAGGCTTTCGGTTAGTTTACACACTAAGTTAAGTTGCAGTTCTTTATGTAAGGACTCAAATTTGGAGGCATGCTCAGGCCAAATGTAGTATAACACTATGATATATGTGGAAGCTTGATCCTTAGTGTGTAGTTCTGTTGATCAGCCAGGAAAGTTATCTTGGTGGCGGCAGTGGAGTTGCCCAAAATGATAGCTTTGTGGAAGCAAGGTAAGGGCACTTGTGGTGGTATTATTTGAAGGTTTGGGATTATAGGGGTGCAGGCACATGAGGGTGTGGTGGCTGCTGGAATTATGGCAGCTCGTTGGGCAAGATTGTGGCTTTGGAGACATACAGGGCAGTGGTAGCAGCCCCAGGTCAAGGGAGTAGACACAAAGGAAGGAGCAGGAGAACAGGCCTTACAGGGCTTCAGTCAGAGATTTATGTCCTACTGGAATCCCTATTAGATGTCACCTTTTGATGTTTGCAACATGAACTACTTTAAAAAAACATCCCTCAGGAACATTTAAAAGGGCGTGTGTGCAAGTTTATACAAATGATAACAAAGTGAGGGCCTTGTGGAGGATGTGGCATCCAAAATGTCTACATGTTCTTCATTATTTATTTGCAACCCCTGTCCTGCCCTCTCATCCCCCAACAGGAATAACAGAGCGTTGTAATTAGTCCAGAATTTAAGCCTAGGAAGAGGCAGAATTTTGAAGGTTCCTCAAGGGAAAACAAAAGAAAAACAAAACCCTTCATTCCTGAACCTAGACATTGTGTCTTGCAGAATCCTGGCTTGCTCATGTGGTCACAAAGCAGCTGGGATGGAACGCAGAGACGTGGCTGGGCCCTGTTCTGTGTATGAATGGAGACTGGCCATTCAAGCATTTGCTGTGCTTGGGAACTACCAGGTCTGAGAGGCCCAGAGAGGGTAAGGCAGGCCCCATTGACATTTCATGACATGAACTTGTCTTCCATCACTAGAGATCAATGGCTGTCCCTTAACAACCCCCATCTCTCCCCTCAAGGAGCCATAATCAAGTGAAGAGGATAGAGAACACGCGCAACCATCTATAGGGCAATGCTGTTTACATAGCAAGGTAATTCTCCCTGCATCCTCACAGTGTTGTTATGAGAATCAGTTAGCTACCATAAATATTATGTACAATAACAGTTAAGGTGTTAGCATTATCTAAATTCTGGATATTAAGCTGTATTTCAGCTGTGTTCTCATATTTTTCATGTCAGAACCTGATGCTTAGTGCAAAATCACCTACACTTTAGAAGTGAGGTGAAGCCTGCAGGAACGGAAAGCTCTTGAACACCATGCCAAAAGCGTGCTGTTACAATATTTATACACGCTCTGGTTTGAACTGGCTTCTTAACTATACTCTTCTTCCCTGCCTCCCTCCTTCAAGCAAAATGATGAGACCAACTTTGACATATGGAAGAATTTCTTCAGTGCAAATTATTCCAGAGGAGAAAAACAAAACATGATTTGCAAATGCTGTAAAGGAAATGTTTCTTTCAAAAGGCTACAAGCAGGATATATTGGTATGTGAGGATTGTCTTGAAGCTACGTGTGCTGTGAATGAAAGGACCATGATAATGAGTGCCAGGTACATTACCCGTGGTCTCCATCCAGATGGTTTGCTGTGATGATCTCATGACACTAGAATTGTCACCTCCAAATCCCCAAGAAATCAAATATTTCAGGGAACAAAAATTTCCTACACCCCTGTCTCCCATCATCTGTAGACAAGATGTCACCTGGATATCACTAGATACCTTGGCCAGGCTCTCCCAAGAGCTGCCTACTCTTGGATGCACTACTTAATAACCTTAAAAGCATTCTTAGAAGGAATTTTCAAATTATGAATTCCATCTTATTTTCCCAGCAGACTCTTTTTGAGTGAATCTCTTCTCAGTCTTACTGAGTGGGAAATAGGATTGGGGCAAAGGAAAAACAGCAATGCTCTTATCGCATGGCACTTTCTGGTGGGCAGGACAATGTGTAGGGAAAGGCATCATTGCTTTGGTGACACCTAAACTGGTTGTCCAGCAGCGCTGATCCAGGAACCAGATACACTACAGAGTGATTTTGCCATGAAATGCACAAGAAGCAGAATAATGCAGTGGATTACAGCATAGATTTTGAAGTCTGACAAAATTAGCTCTGTCATTTACTTGCCAGACGATTTGGGGTGAGGTACTTAACCTCTCCAAGCCTGAATTTCCTTAGCGGTAAAATGCAGGATAATAATAGCATCTTTTTCATAGGGTTGTTATAAGGCAAGGGCAATAACGCAAGCTGGGGGCTTTGTACAGGCCATGGTGCTCTATAAGCACCTGGCACATGTGAATTGGGCTCTACTGAGAGAGGTGAAGCTGAAGCATTTGCTTTGTCAGCTGACAAAATAAGTCTCATCATGTCTGTAGCCAGATGGGAGGTTACAATAGATAAATAGTCATGTATGAGTGCAACAGGGTATGACCTCCTGGTTTAAATGTGCTTTTTTATGACATCATGAAGTTGGGAACTGTCCAGATGATATGTAGATGAACAGAGACTGTTACAAACATGTAAAACTAGCAGTCAACCACTTGAAGATGTCTTCCTAAAGTACCAATAAAAACATTGCCTAAGGTGAAATAGAAAGAAAAACTGTTAAAGAATCAAACAAAAATTCCTAAAAATGTCATTTTAATTTTTGTCAACCTTATGCAAATGTCTAGTTTTAAAAATCAACAAGTAGTACAAAGTTTCTATTGAAAAACTATAGGTCCCTGTTCACCCCATTCACGTTAGAGTTCCACCCACCGTGGGCGAAGTCTTTCAACTCTATAAATTTTTTAAAATTTATCTTCTATTTCTAATAACATACAATATACTGCTCTTCAGTGAGTTTTCAGTTTTCTATATCCATTGACTTCCATTTCCTCAAATGTCTGGTGATTCTTGGCTGACCATTGGTATTACATTGAGCAAGGCATTGGAAGGCTGTTGGAAGCACAGCGGGTGGGAGAGAACCTTGTAAACCGGGCAGGCTCACTGCACAGGAATGAGGATGGGTCTCAGCCCCCTTGACAGGAGCTCTCAGATATCAGGCTTCTAATTTCCTCCATCCTGGGAAAGTGACCAGGCCAGTGGTGAGGTGTTATAAACCTGAAAGTTTATCTTCCAGAAGCCCATAGGAGAAGGAAAAAGGGGACTTCACCCTTCCCTGTCCCAAGTTTCTCTTACTTCCTCTGCTTCCCTTGTGCACTACCCACTGCCTCAGTTGTATCTAGTGCCCTCAGTTCATAGCCACTCAATAGCTTTTCCAGACAGGAAACCTCCAGGCTTCTCTGTGGTGGGAACAGGGGAGTCACTGAAGGCTGGAAATGGGGAAAGGGGTCTGAGGGCCTGAGCACTGCATATGCAGGCTTTCACCGTCTCATCCTGGCTTCAGCCCCACCCTGCCGGCCACTTGCAAGAGATATTAAACCTTCATTTCCTGAGCTTTTGCATTGTGAATTTGCTTACTTCTTGCTGGTTGCCTCCTTCCACCCAAGCAGGTAAACTAGACAAATCTGAACTCAGGTCAAGATGGAAGGGCAGTTGCTGACTTGCTTTCCATCTTTAGAAAATTTTGTTGATCCTGTCCCCTTTGTCTCTGTGGGCCTGTGTCCCTTTTATTCCTTTGCTATAATTTTAGTGAGGTTTGAAATGGAATCAGACATAAATGCCAGCATTCAAACTACCTGGAAAACCCCTCCATAACTTGTCAATGGCCTTTTTTTTTCTTGTCAATAGCCTTTGAGAGGCTACTAACAATTTAAAAAATAACCCATAGCAATCGAACATTAATCAGAGGTTTCCTATATGGGAAATTGGAATTCAGGTAGAGTGAGAGGAGGGAATTTTATTTTTTCTGCTACACGCTTTTACATATAATTATATATATACACACATATATTTAAATTAAACCACTCATGATAAAAACAAGATGACTTCAAGCAGCTTAGTCATCTGTGGTAGTTGTTGCCCAAAAATCACATTTGGGCTGGGAGTGGTGGCTCACACCTGTAATCCCAGCACTTTGGGAGGCTGAGGTGGGAGGATCACTTGAGTTCAGGAGTTCGAGACCAGCCTGGGCAATGTAGTGAGACCGTGTTTCTTAAAAAAAAAAAAAAAAATCACACTTGCACACTTGTACCACAGCATAATACTGTGGTTAGGACTGAAATTTCCATTATTTTATTCTCATTTTGAATTCTTTAAAGTTCTGAGGAAGAATTTTTTTATGTTATTTTATGCCACTTTAAAATGGCTTTCTGGCAGCGGAACCAATTTTTACTTAATCCGAACAAAAATTATAAAGTTGACCAGGTCTCCGAAATAAGAATGTTTTGCATGATGATGTCATCTGGACTCTAACTACATTCTAACTTCAGGATAACTGACTGGATATTACAGAAGAACCGACAAAAGTAAAGCTAAAGCTGTCAGTAAGGCATGAGGAACACTTTGCCTTTATCTGCTGCAAATATCTTGGGTCCGAGAGTAAAAGGCATAAAGTCAGTACTTTAGTGGCAGTAACTCACTAAAAACTGAGAGCAGGTGAGTGTAAAGCCATGATTTGAACCCCTGTGGGTCCATGTTGGTCTTAGCCACCGCACCAGACACAGGAACCAAGTGCCTCAGGACAAAGCCAGGAGATCAGAATGGGTAATTCAGCCTAGGGTGTTTGGGGAAAACTTTATCAAAAATGTGACACCTAGGCATAGTCACTGCTTAACAGCGGCAGGGTCTACTTAAGGCTATTCACTGGACTCTGTGAGTTCTAGAAGAAATGTGGGTTTGTAGGCGGTAAAGGATTTGCTATCAGTCTTCCTTTTCCTCGCTGTAGATAATAAAATTTGATTTGCAGCAAGGAATGACACTCTGCTTACAAGCTTAAAATTGCTGGACTACAAAGTTACAGTGATCAAGTCAGTACAGTGTTAGCACAAGGATAAACTCACAGATCTTTGGCACAGACCTGAGAATCCTGAAAAGCTCATCTTTATATGGCTAATAGATTTTCAATAAAGGTGTCAAAGTAATTCAATGGTCGAAGAATTGTCTTTTCAATATATGGTGCTGGAACAACTGATCATTTTTGCTATCATATCTCCTTTTCCTTTCCTCATTGTATATAATAAAGCTACTCTTAATTTTCATATGAGGTATGATTCTCTACTTAGAAATTTAAAATCGTTGTACCACAATGGAATTAAATATCAACACAGGGGAAATTTGAAAAAGTCCCAAATATGTGGAAATTGAAATAAGACACTTATAAATAATCTGTGAATCAAAGAAAAACATCACATGGGAAATTAGAAATTATTTTGAACTAAATGAAAATGAAATGTATCAAGATTTGTAAAAGGTAGCTAAAATAATGCTTAGAGGGAAATTAATAGCTTTAAATACTTCCATCAGAAAAGCAGAAAAGTTTATAGTCAATGAACTAAGTTTCTACCTTAAGAAACTAGAAAATGAAGGGCAGATTAAACCTCTGAAAAGCAGAAGGAAGAAAATAAGAAATATGAGAGAAGAAAACCGATGAAATATAAAACAGATAACCAAATGTCAACTACTGGGTGAATAGATAAACAAAATATAGAATAACCACATAATGGAATATTACTCAGCAATAAAAAGGAATTAACTGCTGATGCACACAGCAACATGGATTAATCTTAAAAACATCATGGTGAATGAAAGAAATTAGACATGAAAGACTCCATATCATATGATTCCATTTAGGTGGAGTTCTGGAAAAGGCAAAAACTATGGTTGCAGAAAGTATATAGGTGGTTGTCTTGTACCCTAGTACCAGGGATCAACTGCAAATAGGTGCAAGAAAACTTTTTGAACTACACCCTTTAAATGAATGAGTTGTATGTAATTTACACTTTAATAAAATATTTAAAAATTACTGTAGAAAGCCACGTGCTGAAGGCAAAAAGGCTGTTTGTATTTTGCTTTTCTGCCCCCAGGACTCTCGAAAAGTATTTGCTTTCCCTCCTTTGTGGCAGCAGTGCATAATGGCATAGATTTTTGTGCTTAATTTACAGGACTTTTCACATTTGTACATCTGTGTACTTTTAGATGGAGTTGAACAAACCTTTCCTGGTGGTATTATGGTAAAGTGGGGGATAAGCCTAAATCCAGATCTGACTTGATTATTTTAAGAGACATTTAAAAAATACCCTAGTTTGTCACCCAAAAATCGTCTGGAATTTTTGGCTAGCATTCTTTTCAGAAAAAGTTTACATGTTTGTTTATTTGCATTTGTATAGACTTCATAGTATACATGTGAACATACACACACACACCCCTACCCATCTACCCACCCACACACACATACAAAATGCTCTTGTTTAATGTATTGGTGAAGAGAATGATTCCTGTTTCTACAAATGGCCATATTTAAACTTCTGGAGAATTAATCGTGAGAATCTGAATGTTCTTTATTTAATGCCAATATTTTGGTTATTCTATGGTTGATAATTATTTTTAGAAAGTTTCTTGAGGTCCAGAGCTCAACAACAGGAAGAAACAGTAAACTTTTTGTGTGCTGGGCAACAATGAACTGGAATAAACATCAATGCTTTTGAGAAATAATAGCTTGTTGTCTTGGTTTCTTTTAATCTTTCCTTTTTTCTTCCTCTCACTTTCTATTTCACTCCCTGTCTTTTACACACATACGTACACCTTCATAGTAATTGTGACATTTGGAGCTGGAAATGAAGAGAGCAAGATAAAAGTCAAAGCAACAAGGGCAAAATTTTAAATGAAGTATTTTCACTTCTAGGATTTTATTCTAAGGAAAAATTAACTACATAAAGTTTAAGCTATAAGGTTCTTATCTCACTTTTACATGTAATAGTGAAAAGCTATAAATGATCTATATGTTACATAAGGATTTTATTAAACTACTGTGCATTTTATACAGTGGAATAGCATGCAGCCATGAAAAACCATGCTGTAGAAAAATATTTAATAGAAATATGGTTATAATCTAAAAAGTAAGTGTAGCTTTCACAATTGCATAATCTATTTTATAGTATATAATTATATTTTATATGTCAATATATTTTAATATGTAAACATAATTTTTAAGCATATGCATTATGTACTTTATGTTATATACATAAATTATATAATGTATATTATGCCAATCATATTTTTCTATGCCTATATTGACATATAGAGCAAAAATAAAAGAATATGGAAGATGTTAAAATGGTTGAGTGGTAGAAAATGGAAATTTAAACATTTTTTATTTGCTTGTTTATTTTCTAAATTTTCTTCAATGAATATATTTCTGATAATTTTCAACAAAGACAATGTCATAAAAAGGACGTAAAAGAAAGTTAACTGTATTCATTTCCTCTGGCTTCCATAACAAATTACCACAAACCAGGTGGCCTAAAATAAGAGAAATTCATGCTCTCACAGTGTTGGACCCCAAACATCTGAAATCAAGGTGTGAGCTGTGCCCCGCTGTCTCTAAAGGCTCTGGGGGGTAATCCTTGCCCCTCCCAGCTTCTGCTGGCTCTAGGCATTCCTTGGACTGTGGCTGCTTTGACTTCAGTCTCTGCCTCCATCTCTACAGGACTTTTCCTCTTCTCGCCTTCTCCCTGTGTTTCTCCCTCTGCACTTACGGTCGACCCAGATAATCCGAGATGATCTCGTTTAGCAATCCTTAAGTAAATTACATCTGCAAATGCCCTTTTTCCAAATAAGATCACATTCACAGCTTCCAGAGGTTAGAATGTAGACACATTTTTTGGTGGGGGGGGGCGGGCACCACTCAATCACTACACAAACCAATCTTTAGTTTTGTTTTTTTTTTTCTTTTCTTTGAGACAGAGTCTCACTCTGTCATCCAGGCTGGAGTGCATTGGTGCAATCTCTGCTCACTACAACATTAGCCTCCAGGTTTCAAGTGATTCTTCTGCCTCAGCCTCCCCAGTAGCTGGGACTACAGACATGTGCCACCATGCCGGCTAATTTTTGTATTTTTAGTAAAGATAGGGTTTCACCATGTTGGTCAGGTTGGTCTTGAACTCCTGGCCTCAAGTGATCCACCCACCTCAGCCTCCCAAAGTGTTGGGATTATAGGCGTGAGCCACTGCATTCGGCCTCTAGTTTTTAAAAGTATGAAATAGTGATGAAAAAAATTCATTGCCTGTTTGATGAATTTAGCAGTCTGTTTACTTTTGACATTATTTGAAAGCCAAAAAACAATCACGAGGGAAAACAGGCACACAGACAAGATAGAAGAGCAGTGCTGTTATGGCACTGACCCTCTCTGATTCATATTTTTTTAAAGATCCAGTTTTATTGTCAAAACTCATAATAAATCTTATCCACCAAAACTGTTCTGATGACCCGAAAATTTTTTGATGAAATATAAGAGACAGAAAAAGTAAATTAGTTTATTTTTAAATTGTCAAACCATCATAAAATCAATAAAAAATGAAAACATGGATATATTATTGTTTTGGTATCACTATCCCAAGCTCAATGTCAAAGTAAATTTAGACTAAAACCCTTCACTTTTTATGATTTTGGAAATTATTATGTGAGGAAAGGGGCAGTACATAATTTGAAGTTGCCTAATAAATTTGTATTGGGCAAGTACAAAGCACTGATGCTTGGGCCCAGGTTGAGGGGCCTTGGTAGGCACTTAAATTGGACTCAGAAAGTGTTCTTGGTCACTCTTGAGTGGAAGGGGGTTTGGCCGAGATGAATTCTGACAGCAGAGTCTTTCCTGAGAGGGCTGGTAAAATAATTCCTGGGTGCTACTCTAGACTTGCTGAATCTCTGGGGTGTGGCTTGCTTTCTTATCAAGCTTCAGGTTGTGTTTAGGAACCCTGAAGTTTGCAAACCACCGTTCTTCAGGATCACTACTGCCTGTTATCCTCTTAATTCATCGAAGTCTTAGAAGAGAAATGTTTTAAAAATCCCACGATTGAGTTAACTGATAGCAGCTTAATATATTGTTTCTAAAGTGTTTGCATTTTAAAAGTCTTGATTACAGAGGTCCATTTCTTCACCCAAAGGAATAAGCCTTAAATGCTGTTCTTTTAGGAACCCTGGTTGGCAAGTGTGGATAAGGTGTTTACAGCCTGTGGGTAAAAGTGATTTCCCTAAACGCAAGGTTGAGTTTGCCTCCATGACTGTGGGGAAACCTGGCCAGGCCCGCTGTGGGACCCCTGAACTTTGGGAGCTGCACTAACTCACTTATGCTCTTGGTTATGTGAGTCATTCTACACTTTTCGATGTACTAGTTTGGAAGTAAGTCTCAGTGGAGAAAAACATCAATGATGTTCAAGCCATTATTCACTCCCACCTTTGAATCATACAAGCCTTTGTGGTCTGGACTAGCTCATCTGTGTGATTCTAGATCAGCAGTTCCTAAGGTGCATTTACTAAAACACTGGTCCATTTGTTTTCCAATAGCCATTTATTGAACTGCTGCTATGTACCCAGCTCTATTTTAGGCATTGAGGTTATAGCAGGGAATCAAAGAAGATATATGCTTTCATGGGGCTAATGATCTAGTTGTGTAAGGTATAAGCAGATTAAAAAATAAATAAAAGGGTAAGAGGGATTTGTGGCTAAATATCTTTGTTAACGGCAGAGATTCTCATGTGCTTTAATATATTATTGTGCTTTATAAATGGGATAGTGGGGGCAGGGTTGAAGATATGCGATGTAGCATTTAAAAAACAGATTTGACCATGGGGCCTCTTTACTAAGGGAGTCCTAGAAAAATGCTTTGACAAATAGACGCTAAAATCTTTAGAGTAAGAGTGTTTCTCATTGTTGTCATTGTTGTTCCTGGATTCAGTGGGGGTAGAAGCCTATTTTTCATAAAATTCAGACATATCATTTCTTCTCTCCTTGACTTTCTAGTACTATTGTATATTTATTAACAAATCACTTCACCAATGCTTAAAACATGCTAACGTTACTCCATAATGGTGTTAAGGCCGAATGAAATAAGGGAGGCTGGTGTCCTCACCCTCATGTAATAAAAATGGAGAAAGAGGAAGAAAAAAATCTTGAAATAATGATAACCATAATAGAGAGTGTGAACCGGAATTCTAAGATGGCCTTCATGACCTTTACCCCCGGCATTACTTCTGTAGATCATGTTATCTTACTTGGCAAAAAGGATTTTGCAGACGTAATTAACATTACTAATCAGTTCACCTTAAGAGAGGGAGATTATCTGATGGGCCTAACCTAATCACACAAACCCTTTTAAAAGCTAAGAGTTTTCTCGGGGTGATACCTGGATTTCAGCCTTGTGATATCCTGGGCAGAGAACTCAGCCATGCCAGCTGGGACTTTGGACATTTAGAACTGTAAATCTTGTGTTAAGCTGCTTAGTTACTGGCAATTTGTTACATAGCAATAGAAAACTAAAACACAAAGCTAAAACACACCATGCCTTTCATTTTTTTTTTTTTTTTTTTGAGACCGAGTCTTGCTCTGTCACTCAGGCTAGAGTGCAGTGGCACGATCTCTGCTCACTGCACCTCTGCCTCCTGGGTTCAAGCAATTCTCCCACCTCAGCCTTCCGAGTAGCTAGGATTACAGGGGCCTGCCACCATGCCCAGCTAATTTTTGTATTTTCAGTAGAGACGGGGTTTCACCATGTTGGCCAGGCTGGTCTCGAACTCCTGACCTCAAGTGATCCGCCCACCTCGGCCTCCCAAAGTGCTGGGATTACAGGCATGAGCCACCACACCTGGCCTAACAACCATGCCTTTCATTTGACAAATGAAGGAAGGAAAGTCTATGGAAATGAACAAATACCACTAGTATATTTGTTCACTGAATATGAGTGTCTTAGATCCTTAGGGCCACTTCCTGAGGTCACTTCCAACTGTGATATGCAATAGTTTTAACAGCTACCTCTCTGTCTCCTGAAGAATTATCTAGCAGAGCATTTTAATTACTCATATGGTGTGCATTTGATTCAGCCCCTCCCTTCAAACAGCTCATACAGTCTGATGAAGGCAGCAGCCGAGTGAGCAGAGCCGGTGTGTGCTAAAGCCGTGCAGAGCTGTGTGCAGGAAGGACAGACTAGCCCGTGCATGCTTTGGGTGGAAAAATGCAGACTTTCTATGAGGAGTTTGGTGATATGTGATATTATTAAACCCTATTATTACCTGCAGGCTCAAGGATGAGTTCATGAACTTCAGGCTGGGGACCATTGATCCTTTTATTGATGAGGAAACAGAGGTCAGAGAGAGCAGCTATAACTTGCCCAAGATCATACTGAGAAGTATTCAGAACCTGACGATGAACTCAGATCCACCCACCCCGACAGCAGTTCCGCTGCTGCTGCATGTCTTTTTTTTTTTTTTCTTTTTCTTATAAAGAAGCCAATCTTTTCCCCTCACCTGTAAAACTTTACAAAGGACAGCAGAGAACAAAAACCTTTCGTCCAGAACAGTTCAGTTTCAAGGAAGAGAAACTCACTGGAACAAGCAGGCATCCTTGGGGAGCTTCTGATGGCTCCGGGGAACCTAATGCTACCAGCCTACTCCTTCCCTCCCGCTGGGCTACGCTGGCCATTTTCTCTGCTCTTCTGCACATCCATCTCTACATTAATTCCCCCACAGCCCTGAGGCCTCCACACTGTGTAGCCTCTGAATCTGAAATCCCTAGTGTGGCTCCTCCTGGCTGACTTGGTCTCTCATTGTCGTTTCATGTTGCTGTCCAGCAGGGAAGAAATTGAGGCACCTGGCGTCAGTCATCCACCTTGGCCTGGGGGTGGGGAAGTCTTTATGAAGGTGGGATAGCGTCTTTAAGAAGTATATTAGGAAGATCACCATTACAAGTTCCAAGTGAGCGTGGCTGCTGTCTGGATGGATGCAGCTCATTTAAGAAACTACCTCTTCCATGGCAAGATAAGCCATATTCTAAAAATCTCATTCTCTTCCCTCCCATTCTCTATGAACCCGATGACCCAAAGACTACTTATGCTACTTCCTTTGCTGCTTAATCTCTAATTCAGCTCTTTCGTCATTCAGCTTTCTCATTTATGTTTTTGTCTCTCCTCCTTGGATTGGAATACCCATGGAGGGCCTGCAGGGACATACATTTCATGGTGATGCATGGTCCCTGGCATCTTCTTTTTCTTCATTTGCCTAAAGAGCAGCCCCACTGTTGATGTGTCCTGGCTTTGAGGGCAAGGACCAAACAGCCATGGCTGGAATGTTGGTGGCCAGATGGGATGGTGCTGGTGGTATTTGCTCCAAGGGCCTGGCTGCTTGGCCAATGTGAATGCCAGGTGATATCCGTGAACAAGACTGCCTGGGCTCCAGGGCCACATTCAGCTCTCTAGCTCTTCCTGTGATTCACCCTCACTGGGGGCTGTTGAATCACTATAACCAGCAAAAGCCACTAATACTTGGCACTGAAATTTAATAGCTCCTCTAGCCTAGGGACTTCATTAACTGGAGGGAGAATCAATGAGAGGCTCTTTATGACCCTGGGCTTCCTATTTAGAGCTCCCTAGACCACATCGTCTGAGAGCAGGAGCTGCTGCCATCTTGGGAGGGACATTTGAGAGATAAAAATTTATTTTGCTATAGTACATCCCTGGATATTCATTCCTCTTCTCCACAACCCAAACCAACATCCGTGTAGCAAGGTGATTTTAATCTGGCTGTTGGAAGATGGGAGAACAATTGATTACAGATATTTGGGAAAGTCTGACCTGGGCAAGCTAACAGCAATGATGTTGTTAGCATCCTCACTCTGTCTTTGGGGAAGTATGTGTTTAGTAGCATTGCCAATCTGTGTTTGCTTGTTAATTGCATCCCTAAGCAAACCAATTTAAAGTGTAGGAAGTGCTCCTTTGTTTTCTATGAGTCTGTTTCACATTTGGCTTAACCCTTCTCAATTCCAATCAACTCTTCAAAACATTTCCTGCTAAAAAGTTGGTCTGATGACTGTGGATTAAATGTGTGGGCTTGGCTTCAGAAGGTCTGGGTTCTAAGCCTTGCTTGGCTCATAACTCACCGTGTGAGCTTGTGCAGGTCACCCTTAGGAGGATGAAGATAACTAACCCTGATTATCATCAAAAGAGAAAACTTATCAGAAGTCGCTTTACTTTTCTAGACCAGCTTCCTCATTCAGCAGTCCTGTGTCTTTGGACAAGTTATTTAACTTCTTTGAGCCTCAAATTACTTATCTTTAAAATGGATATAGTAAACCTGGCTATGTATCCTCATTTTCAGGAGTGGGTACAAACAAGGGTTTTGGAGCAGACAGATGTGGGTTCCAATCCCAGCAAAATCATTGATTTTGGTCTTGAGCCAGTTTGTGAGTCTCATTTTCCTTTTCATGAAGAAGTAGGGAGAGTATTACCTCATTGCATTACATTGGGGTTCAGTGAGAAGATTAAGGTAAAGCCCCCCACTCCCTGGCATAGCCTGTCCCCTTATTCACCTCTATTTTTTTCAAAGCATTCATCAATTTTTAGATTCTATAGAATTTTCTTATTTATTTTGTTTAGTATCTATCTCGTCCACAAGCTCCACAAGGGCAAGGATTTTTGTTCATTTTGATCACTGCTATATCCCCAGTTTCTGAAATAGTATCTGGCATATAATAAGCATTTCATAAATGCTGGTAGGATGGAATGTTAAATGAATATGATTCTTGTCACTAAGAAGGGTCAGCTAGTAAATATTTTAGGCTCTAAATATTTAGGCAGGCCATAGAGTCTCTGTCACAACCACTCAACTTGGATGTTGCGGTATGCGTGACAGCCGCCTCATAGATAATACATACACAAATGGGTGTGGCCGTGTTCCTATAAAACTTTATAACAACAGGACTTGAGTGGGATTTGGCCTGCAGGCTTCACGAGGTTGCCCATCCCAGCTGTAGACCCAGTTAGTGCTTCTGAATTATGTTGTGTCATTCTAATTCAGGAACAGCCCCTGTTTGGCTCCCTCTATGAGGAAGAAATAGGAAAACTCACCCTGGGTCTCCTCTCTTGGCCCCTCTTGACCTGTTCTAGGGGACTGACCCCAGGACTTTATCCAGTTCCTTTGCTCTCTGGCTTCTGGTTGACTTCAGTCCTTGAGAGATTATGGCAGGTTCAGAACCTGGAGTAGAGAAAAGTCGGGGAGTATATTTCTAACTCCTTCCTTCATGGCAATGGTTTGGGGAGACCGAGCTCTTCTCCCATGGCCCTAGCATTGTGCAGGTTCCAGTACCACTGCTTTTAGACTCAGGATGCGTTATCATTTTTTGGTGAGTTTTTTTTAGCTCTTTTCACACGTTTGTAAACAGTCCCTTCATTAAACTTGCTTTGCTTACCTATTTAGAAGGCACCATCTGTTTTCTGGCAGGCCCCTGACTAATACGCTGTTCAAAGCAAGAGTAAAGAGTGGGCAGCCCACTGTGATGCCCCTCAGCCCCCATTCACGGCTGCCCTTGATCCCAGCTACCCAGTGGCAGCTTTCATGGCTCTTTTCTGGTTGAGAATTTGTGTTTTCTCTTCCTTTTCTGCCAGGAAGGGCAGATAAAAAAGGAAATGACTTGCTAGAGGTGGGAGGGTGACAAAGAAGTGAGATTTTACTTGTTTCTCAAATTCATCCAAAGGGAGAATAGAGTGCCAGAATGTTTTTATTCTAGACCAGCTTCCTCATTCAGCAGTCCTATGTCTTTGGACGAGTTATTTAACTTCTTTGAGCCTCAAATTACTTATCTTTAAAATGGATATAGTAAACCCGGCCATGTATATTTATATATTTGTATATTTATATGATTTTGAGATACATTTGTTTTTTCCTCTTTACTAATATGATTAATAAACTAATATGATTACTAATATCATTAGTAAAGAGGAAAAACAACAAATCTAATCATATTAATAAAGAGGAAAAAACAATAAACCTAGCCCATAGAATATGAAGTACTATTAAAATGTTAAGTATGATATCTGTAGGTACTTTCTTCCCTTCATTTTCTAAATTTTATGATAACCATTTACTACTTTTTATGAGAGAAGAGGAAAAACATAGTCTTTGCCAACTCTACGAGGTGACTCAGGAAATAAAACAAAAGGTTATATTGGGATGCACTTTGAGAACTGCAAAGTGCCATGAGGATGGGCATGACTCTTACTAAGTGGGCCTCTGCTTGTTTGTCCAGAGGTGACTCCTTTTGCTAGGCCCTGAGCTCTTGGGTCCCCAAAGCTCAAGAGGACATTATAGGAGGTTGGCAGCAACCCTGATGCCCCACTTCACCTCAGTGGTGCCACCACCGCTAAGGCTGACCCTCCTTCTTGGGCTGTCCTGATTTCAGCCCCAATCACTCCACTAATGTCTGGAGGATTTCTAGAAGCACCTGCCACAGGTCCAGGTCCAAAGGTCTCTTTGTCTGCTGCAGGAGCTCAGACCCTGCTGGACAAGAGTAGCAGGCACTACTAGTTTCTCCTCCCCACCACATTCCCTTGCTGGAGCCAGAGAAGGAGCACCATGGACATCACGGACACTTTTTGCTAACTCTTTTCTTGTGTGTTTTTAAATGAAACCTTTCCTTTGTGGCCATATTGATGATACAGTGCTTGCCTTCATTATCTCTCCCAAAGAAATGACTTTGATATAGGTGGCCCTTGGATCAGGCTTTTTCACCTCTCTCTCTCTCTTTCTGTCTCAGACAGACACACACACGCACACACACACACACACACACACACACACGGAGTCACACACAGATAAAGTTGAAGTCCCATTTTCCTTCCTTCTCAGTGTTAACCACTGTCATGAAATGAATTTGGGTTTATCTTTTATAGTAATGTTTTCTGGTTTAAAAGTGATTGGTTGTATTCTCTTAATTGATGTTCTTTTAAATATTACCATTAACATTTTAAAATAAATATTTTTATCAAAGTGTAGCATGCATACAGAAATTGTACAATTCTTAGGTGTATAGTTTGACAAGTAGTAGTGAGGGGTGAAGGAAGCAGTAGTCCACCCCAGCTTCAGGCAATAAGGGGGTTCATTGTCTGTAGAGAATCTAAAAACAGGAGAAAAGCAGCTTTTATTACCATCATGCACTGGATATTCTAATCAATGTCAGCAATAAGACACTCATCCTTGCTGGAGTAGACCACTCTGGTGGCCTCCCTACCTTTGTATACCACTTCACCTTGATAAATATTACACAGTGAACAAATCCAGGTAATGACTACTCATATCTATAAATAGAAGAGGGCTGGCCGGGTGTGGTGGCTCACGCCTGTAATCCCAGCACTTTGGGAGGCCAAGGCGGGTGGATCACCTGAGGTCAGGAGTTCGAGACCAGCCTGACCAACATGGAGAAACCCCGTCTCTACTAAAAATACAAAATTAGCTGGGCGTGGTGGTGCATGCCTGTAATCCAGCTACTAGGGAGGCTGAGACAGGAGAATTGCTTGAATTTGGGAGGTGGAGGTTGCGATGAGCCGAGATCACGCCATTGCACTCCAGCATGGGCAACAAGAGCGAAACTCTGTCTCAAAAAAAAAAAAAAAGAAGAAGAAGAGGGCCAGCACCCTGGAAAACTCACTTGTAATTCCACAGATTCATTTTGCCTATATTTTAATCTTATACGAATGGAGTCATATACTATGGGTTCTTTTAAGCCTGGGCTGCTTTTATTCAGCTTCATGTTTGTAAGATTCATCCATACCATTATGTGTAGCAGTTTATTCATTTCTGCTGTGTAATACTCCATTGTGCATATACAAAACATATTTATCCATTCTCTGGTTGATTAACATTTGGGTTGATTTCGTTTTGGGGCTATCATGAACAGTGCTGCTATGAACATTCTTGTATGTGTTTTTTGGTGCACATATGTAGGCATTTCTATTGGGCAGATTGGGCATTCCTATTGGGCAGCAGAATTGCTGGTTCGGACTGTGTGTACCCTCAACTTCAGTAGATTCTGTCTGAGGAGTTTTTTCAGCCATGTGGAACTCTGAGTCCATTAAACCTCTTTCATTTATAAATTACCCAGTCTTGGGTAGTATCTTTATAGCAGTGTGAGAATGGACTAATACACTGCCACTTTCTTAAAATGGTTATACTGAGTGACAGCCTTACCAGCAATCAAGAGTGGTTCAGGTGACCCACATTCTCACCAACACTTTGTATAGTCAGCTCCTAAAATTGTAATCATTCTGGGAGAAGTATAGTGGCATCGTATTGTAGTTTTATGTAATACGCATTTCCTTGATCTCTAATGAGTTTAAGCAACTTTTATATGTTTATTGGCCATTTGAATATCTCTTTTCTAAAATGCCTATTCAAGTTTTTTGCTGCATTTTAAAATTGAGTTGTCTGCTTAATTGATTTGCAAAAGTTATTTATATAGTCTGGATAGGCTCATTTTTTTCCCGGTTACATATAATGTCTTTTTTTCTACCAATGGTGTGCTTTGAAACACAGCAGTTTCTAATTTTAACGTAGATCGATTTATCAGTTTTTTCATTATGGCTAGTGCTATTTGTATTCTGTTTAAGAAATCTTTGCCTACCACTATGATTAATTCTCCTATACTATTGTTTAGAAGCTTTATCATTTTGTTTTTCATATTTAGATTTAATCTACCTGGAATAGGTTTTTGTGTATGGTGTGAGATAGGGGTCATTTTTTTTTCCATGTGGTGATCCAATTTACCCAGTAATTGGAAAGTAAGGGTAATGATCATTCTGATTTTACTTCTAACCTCAGAGGAAAATCTTTCAGCAATTTACCATTAAATGTAATGTTTGCCAGGCGCGGTGGCTCACGCTTGTAATCCCAGCACTTTGGGAGGCTGAGGCGGGCGGATCACGAGGTCAGGAGATCGAGACCATGGTGAAACCCCGTCTCTACTAAAAAAAAATACAAAAAAAATTAGCCGGGTGTGGTGGCAGGCGCCTGTAGTCCCAGCTACTCGGAGAGGCTGAGGCAGGAGAATGGTGTGAGCCTGGGAGGCGGAGCTTGCAGTGAGCCGAGATTGCGCCACTGCACTCCAGCCTGAGCGACAGAGCGAGACTCCGTCTCAAAA